>NW_026843580.1:2334062-2667500 GCF_030254825.1 Meriones unguiculatus | reverse complement strand
CAGGAGGCAGAAGCAGATGGATCTCTCTTGAGTTGGAGGCCAGCAAGGCCTTGTTTCAGAAAAAGAGAACAAACATAACAAAACCATGAACCAGCTCCTTTTCCCACCTCCTTCGTAAGCCAGTGGACTAACTCATCCCTTCACATTCACTCCTGCTTCCCGGGCTCTATCCGTCACCTCCACCGTTTCCGTTTTCATGTTATGTTTTGAGACAAGACTCTCGATCAGCAGCCTGAGCTGGTCTCAGATTTGCTGCAGTCACCCTGTGTCAGCCTGCTAAATTCTGGGGTTACAAATGCATTCACCAAACCCAGCTCACAGCCTTCGTCTTACACTATCGCTCTGACTGTATATAACCCGCCAAGTCCCTTTGCACCTTCCTGTGTCGTCTCTGTGCCGGGAATGCTCTCTCTTCCTGATTTGCACAACTTCTATTCACTCTAGGCTCAGTTTAACTATCATTTCTTAGAGTTTAAGGACTTCAGTAACGTAGCAAGACCTGCTCCAACTTCAATATATATATAGTGATTTCATCTGGACATGTGGGCACAGAAAATAAAGACATTTTCCACCCTACCCCGCTTGATAACTAGGAATCATAATGACTAAATTCTCCTGCGACAGTCTGCTGTAAGGAAAATAAATAGGTACCACATCCACAGAGTGTTCTTGGTTGAAGCATTTCTTTGTCCTTTCTGTTGGGTGGAATGGAAATATGATGACTGGAGGACAAGCCATCTTGGAACATGAGGGGGAAATCACGCTAAGTAGCAAGTAGGCAGAATTTATAAAACAGTTCTTTTGCCAGCCTTAGGATGTCTGCCTTTAGATGATTTTTATTTTATTTTATGTTTTGTTTTTGTTTTATGTTCCAAATTCCAACCGATGAATAGTTTAGAACACACTGTTGAATAAGACAAAAGGTCAGGAAAGGAACTGTGACTGTAATTATGATCAGGTTTCCATGCAGATATAAAGACCTAAAACCAAACAATCCCATCGCTCATATAATCCAGCCTGATAAAGCTTCCCTAACCTTTTCCTGCTTTAATTTCTTCCTCTGTGAAATGAACATGGCTGTCTACATATGGGTGTTTTTATATTGAACAGTGAATACTCTTAACAGAGGAGCCGTCTCTCCAGCCTCTAGACAAGTGGCTTTTGTTTTATTCTGTTTTATTTGAAACAAAGTCTGGATGTAGTCCTGGGGTACCCTGGAACTCACTATGTAGAACAGGCTGCCCTCAAATTCGCAAAGATCTTCCTGCCTTTGCCTCCAGAGTGCTGGGACTAAGGAGTGCACCATCAGAACCAGCTGTCGCCTGAGTTTTTGTAACCCCAACGTGCAGTTCCTGTTGTAGGCCTCAGTGTAAGAAGCTGACTTAGAGGCCTGGCAGTGTCTGACAGCCTCTTGGCCACTCACCAAAAGCTGAAGAAGCTGTAGGTGATGCCCACAGACAGTGGCAACTGCCCAGCGAGGAAGAAGCTTCCGTCACTCTCTGGCTGTCTTTCTCTTCTTCCACTTCTATTCCATCCAGGCCCCTGCATTGTGAATGGAACTGTCTGCTAGATTCAGGGGTTGGGGAGTGGTTCTCCCCTCACAGGAATACCCAGAAGTGTTCATTATTAATCCTAAGTGTCTCTCAGTCTAATCAAGATGACAATCAATATTAACTCTCTTGAGCCAAAGGCAGGAGTTTCACTTGAGCCTAAGGATTTCAAGGCTCCTAAGGAGTTCAAGACTCCTGAGGCAGACACAGACAGGATCTCTATGAGGACAAGGCCAGCCTAGTCTACATAGCAACTTCCAGGTCCACTGGGGCAACACAGTGAGAATCCATCTTGTGAAGGGGCAGGGAATTCAACCTTGCTTACATGCCATTTGGGAGGGTGATCCCTGCTCTTCTAGACAAGCTGTTCTTTGTTCCCCATGAGCCTGGCTCACGCCCTCATGGAGACATTCTCTTTTCAAGGAAAGCTTCCCTGAACTGTTGGAGGTTGGTCTGATGCATGTTACTGGCCCTCAAGACCTGGCTACTGAGTGGATATGCCTGTCCTTGTTGTGTAAACCTGACGGAGCGGCTGATTAAACAGTCTATGCCTGGGCAGAGCAGAACGGGGTAGGCAGGGCGAAGGGTCCCAGGCTTTTGAGGACAGGAGAATCACAGGAAAGAAATGGATGGGAAGAGAAGAGGAAGGAGGACACCATGATGGGAATCAGGTGGGCCTGGAGGAAGGACTCCAATAATGATGTGAAATGTCCCAGATGGAGAATAAAAGTATTTATGAGATTATAGATGGAAAATTGTTGATGATTATTAATATTTAATATTGATTTGTCTTTTGGTTAAACAGTGGTTATTCTCAAACCAGCTGTATACCAAAATCACCACACAGAGACTAGGATTTATTTAATTAACTTAGAGCACAATGCTGGGCAAAAATTACTCCCTCAAAGCTCCAGGCCAGCATAGCTTACTCCCACTAAGATTTCCCACATTATACTTTCTTTTTAGTCCTATCTTAGAACCCATTCATTTCTCCTGACGTTTCCAGGTCCTCTCCTCTCAGATCTCTCCTTCCCTCCTTCTTTCTGCTCCCATCCTGACCAGGTTGTCCTATTCTCTCCTTTGCTCATCATTGGCCGGTTGTTTTTATTGGCAATACAGAAAACAAATGGTAGCATGTTTACACAAACCTGAGACAGGTGATGCCTGGAGTAAGCAGCACAATGTAATGTCCAGATTGAAACCAGATAATGGGGGAGAGAAGTCAGCATTTGAATGGACAAGGGTAAATTGTGTACATTGCACAGGAACACTGTTCCAACAGAAGATAGCTCAGATGAGGACGGTTAAAGGAGGAGGCACTGGATGGCAGCTGGGAGGTGAAGGATGAAGTTACTGAGATAGCAGAGGTGAAATATCTCCCCAGCCTAATAAAAATTAAAAAATAATACAATCTACCATGTGTCTGTGTCTTATTATTTGTGATAGTGGGCTAGATGACACTGCTGTGATAATCCTAGGGCTAATAATAAACTTTATATAGTGCAACGCTCATTTTCACTTACAGCAACACTGAACCCATGTGGAGTTAGATCCGAGAACCGCAGCTTTGTCATATTGATCATAGTTACAAAGCAATCATTGCAGACTATGTTATGGCTGTTCTAATTGCAAGCGTGATGTGATTTAGAGACACCTAGGAGACACGGCTCGCAGTGTGCCTGTGAGCACATTTATAGAAAGGTTTAAGTGAGGAGGACCCACCCTGGATGTGAGCAGTGCGTTCCCTGGGCTCAGGCCCTGGACTGAGGCATAATTTAGAATTAGGTGAAAGTGAGCTGAGCATCAGTGCTCGTCTCTGACTCCTGCGTATAGAAGAAACGTGTCCAGCTGCCTGACACTCTGTCACCACGTTTTCCCAGCATGGCAGACCATACCTGTGGACCATGGACCAAAGAAACCCTTCCTCCTTAGAGCTGCTTTTATCTGCTATTTTGTAGAAGCCTTAGGACAAGTTGCTGTTAACACAGGTCATATGTGTCAGGGGCCTGCTCCATCTTGTGCTGAGAACACCATGCTGTCACAGATCACTTATGCCTGTTTGCTGTCCTGTCACCAGCCTTCAGTTCAGAGTATAGTTGGCAAGGGAGACGCACGTGTGGAATAAACGAATGATTGAAATGGGCCCCTGTCCATTTCTATATTATTTCAAACATTTGATGATCTTTGATCTTGGTTAGTTGGTTTGGTTTTGGGTTTTTTGTTTTGTTGTTTATTTGTTTGAATTTGAGACAGGGTTTCTCTGTGTAGCCTTGGTTGTCCTGGACTCACTTTGTAGACCAGGCTGGCCTTGAACTCACAGAGCTCTAACTGCCTCAGCCTCCCATAGTGCTGGGATTACAGGCATGGGCCACCAGACCTGGCTTGGTTTTGATTTTTGAGACAGGGTTTCTCTGTGTAGCCCCGGCTATACTGAAACTCATTCTGTAGACCAGGTTGGCCTTGAAGCCATAGAGATCTGCCTGCCTCTGCCTTCTGAGTGCTGGGATTAAAGGCATGTGCCTCCACCACTTAACTTTTCAATCACCCTTTTGTATGACAATGGTGTCACAATATTATTTCTCATGGAAATATGTAAGATAACCCAGTCCCCGATATGTATATTCTTGGTGGGTTTTCTCCCCACATTGCTAGCTTTTCAAAGTTTATAATGACACTTCAATTTGTCTTAGTAACATCAAATAAACTTTTAGGATAGTTGTCAAATTAGGAAAAATCCCCATCAATTTCCTTCATATAGAAGATAAATGTCAACCTTTGACCACAGCATGAGTAAAAGAAGAAAATGTTACAATTATAAAAAGAAGCCCTAACAGGGGCTAGAGTTTGGAGTACATACTGCTTTAACATAGGACCAGAGTTCAGATCTGAGCAGTGATCGTAAATGCCTGTAACTCCAGTTCCAAATGATCTGATGCCTGATCTTGATCTCTGTGAGCCACTGTGGGTGCCTGTATACACACACACACACACACACACACACACAGAGAGAGAGAGAGAGAGAGAGAGAGAGAGAGAGAGAGAGAGAGAGAGAGAAGCAGACAGAGATAGACTCATATATACACAAATAAAATCTTATATATTTATAAGCCAGGCATAGTGATACACACCTTTAATCCCAACACTCAGGGAAGCACAGGAAGATGGAACTCTGTGAGTTTGAGACCAACCTGGTCTACACAGAGAAGCCCTGTCTCAAATAAATAAACAAACAGACAATAAGAAGGCCTACAGGGAAATTCGTGTGTCTCCTATCTCTTGGATAGTAATAAAACTTAAACACTACGTACTGTTATGTTTTGTATCTGTGATGCTGGAGAGCAAACCCAAGGTCCTGTGTGTGCTAAGCCAGCACCGTACTTTAGTTAGTTAGTTAGTTAGTTAGTTAGTTAGTTAGTTAATACCTGCAGGCCAGAAGAGGGCACCAGATCTCACTATAGATGGTTATGAGCCGCCATGTGGGTGCTGGGAATTGAACTCGGGACCTCTGGAAGAACAGCCAGTGCTCTCAACCCAAGCATCTCTCCAGCCCCAGCACTGTACTCTTCACTGTTCACTAGTGAGCTGTTGCGGTATAGTTCCTGGAAGCCATTCCTACGCTGGGATAAATCATAATGTTGTAAGGAAGCAGAAAGGTGAATAGAAACTGCACAAATCCCAAATAAATGTGTTCCAAATTCTGCTTCTCCACAGCCAAATCCCCAAATGTCTAAGGGCTTTGTACCGCTGTCAAAAATCAGGGCAGAGCTAAATGGAAGCTTGTTGCTGAGTCTTTGGTGGAGGGGGGTCGGGTGGGGGTGGTTCTAATTTTATAGCTTTTTAGTCACATTTTCTTTTCTTTTTCTTTCTTTCTTTCTGTTTTTTCAGGATAGGGTTTCTCTGTGTAGCCCTGGCTGTCCTGGACTCGTGTTGTAGACCAGGCTGGCCTAGAACTCAAGAAATCAGCCTGCCTCTGCCTCCTGCCCAAACCCAGCTCCAGCTGTCATTTTCTCGTGGTAAAAACATGAAGTCGTCAGTAGTGATGGCCCATGCCTGCAATCCTAGCACTTGAGAGGCTAAGACAGGAGGATCACAACTGAGAGCAGCTTGAGCTACACGACAAGACTCTGTCAAAACAAAAACTTTCAGAATCTTAGCCCGTTAGAGCAGATGAGGAGGAAGTGGAGGAGGGAGAGAAGAGGCGGCAGCAGCAGCAAGCTGGACGGTGGCCGTGCACACTTTAATCCCGGCACTCAGGCAGCAGCAAGCTGGAGGGTGGCCGTGCACACTTTAATCCCGGCACTCAGGCAGCAGTAGCAAGCTGGACGGTGGCCGTGCACACTTTAATCCCGGCACTCAGGCAGCAGCAAGCTGGACGGTGGCCGTGCACACCTTAATCCCGGCACTCAGGCAGCAGCAGCAAGCTGGACAGTGGCCGTGCACACTTTAACCCCGGCACTCAGGCAGCAGCAGCAAGCTGGACAGTGGTGGTGCACACTTTAATCCCGGCACTCAGGCAGCAGCAAGCTGGAGGGTGGCCGTGCACACTTTAACCCCGGCACTCGGGCAGCAGCAGCAAGCTGGACGGTGGCCGTGCACACTTTAACCCCGGCACTCAGGCAGCAGCAGCAAGCTGGACAGTGGTGGTGCACACTTTAATCCCGGCACTCGGGCAGCAGCAGCAGCAGCAAGCTGGACGGTGGCGGTGCACACTTTAATCCCGGCGCTCAGGCAGCAGCAGCAGCAGCAAGCTGGACAGTGGCCGAGCACACTTTAATCCCAGCACTCAGGCAGCAGAGGCAGCGGATCTCTCAGCTGGGACAGCAGCATCTACAGAGTTAGTGCCAGGACATCCAGGCACTACAAAGAAACCAAACCAAACCAAACCAAACCAAACCAAACCAAACCAAACCAACAAAGTTCCCCACAGCATGACCTAAGTTGTTGCCAATGACTCTACAGCATCTTTTCTATAGCTACAGAATAATCTGTTCTGTGTCTTGCATTTTTATCTCTCCGTTCGTCAGCTATCTGGGGGCACCTCAGCTGTTTGCAGCTCTCTGCTAACCCGAATAGTGCTGCACGGAACACGGGGGTAGACATGTCAACACAGAAATTGAATTGTCTTTACATATACATCCAGTAGTGGGATTTTGGATTAAATGGTCATTCTATTCTTAATTTTTTAAAAGAACTCCCATATTGTTTTCCATACGGCTATACTAATTTAATTTACATTCCCAACAATGGTAGGTGCTCTCATACAACCATATCCTTGCCTGTGTTTAGTATCTCCTGTAGTTTAATAATAGCCATTCTTTCTGGGGGTGGGAGGAGACCCTGGACTATTCTGACCGCTGATTTGGCCACTATTCATATATAGTGGCTCAGCCTACCTCACCTTTGCTGATCCGAGGCCACTGCTTGGCCCTGCCATCCTGGCATCTAGTCACTCCCACTGAATTTGTTTTTTCTAATTGAATTGTGTGACTACAGTTCCTGAAATAAGATCTGGCCTGCGAGAAGAGTGATCACAAAGCTCTTCAGAGATGTTGGGGTTCCTCTCATACAAATGCAATTTTCAAAGAATTTCATTTCTCAAAAAAAGTGTGTGTTAGGTGGAAACTTAGGCTGAAATCACATGGAGCAAAAGATATCATAAGCAAAGACATGTGTTCTCTATCCTAGACAAAGAGGGCCAACACTCTACGGAAAATATTGGCTCTCCATCGCTAGGGGCCGGAGTTTGTATAAGGTTGAGGGAAGCCGGTAGCTGCTTCCTAGAAGTCCTCTGCAGAGCAGTTGCTAGGCTGGTTCCAAGCGGCAGCCTGCAGGGTGGTGGGATTCCCCTCTTTGTCTCTTATCTGGCTCAGCAGACTGATGTCTCAGGGTGAACTCAGTGTTTTTCCACTCAGCTAAGACTCAAAGAAAGGCAGCTTAAAGACTGGAGGAAAGCCGTTTTTTAACTTAGAGCCTATTAAGTTTGGTCCTTTCAGTAAGTCTTCTTGGCTCTCCCAGGAAAAAGAAATAATGTTCATGCCGAGCTAGCTAGGCTGTGCCAGCTGCTTTTATGTCTACTTGAGACAAGCTAGACTCATTTGGGAAGAGGGAACCCCAGTTAAGAAAATGCCTCACCAAATTATCCTGTGGTGCATTTTCTTAGGAGTGATTGCTGTAGGAAAAGCCAGCCCATTGTGGGTGGTGCCACCCTGGGCAGGTTGTCCTGGGGTGTGTGATAAGGCAGACTAAGCATCCCGGGGAGCAGGCCTTCCCCCATGTTTCAGCTTCAGTTCCTGGCTTGAGTTTCTGACTTAATTTTCTTGGATGATGGATTACAAAACGTAGGACAAAATAAATCCTTTCCTCCCCAAGCTGATTTTAGTCACGGTTTTTGTTTTTGTTTTTGTTTTTCTTTATTTGGGACAGGGTCTCACTGTGTAGCTCTGGCTGTACTAGAACTCATTATGTAGACTAGGCTGGCCTCAGACTCACAGAGATCCCAGAGATCCACTTGCCTCTGCTTCCTAAATGCTAGGATTAAAGGTGTGCACCATCACGCGTGGCTTTGGTCATGCTGTTTTATCACAACAATAGAAACTCTGAGATGGCCACCTGACCTGAAAGGCAAATTAAACGGACCAGAAACAGAGAAAGGATAACTATTCAGTGTGAATCCACTGTGAAGAACAAAAGTCTCTCTCTCTCTCTCTCTCTCTCTCTCTCTCTCTCACACACACACACACACACACACACACACGCATACACGCATACACGCAAGCAAGCATGCACAAACAGTACAAATCCATCTTTGGGGTCCTGACATGGGGTTGAGGTTTAGGGTGTGTTTGTTTTAGGTTTTGGTTTTGGAGGCAGAGTTTCTTTGTGTAATCTTGGCTGTAGACCAGGTTTGCAGACCAGGCTGGTCTCAGACTCAAAGAGATCCGCCTGCCTCTGCCTCCCCAAGTGCTGGGGTCACAGACATTCGCCGCTGCACCCAGCTGAGGGTTAGGTTTATTCTGTTTCGTTTATTAATTTGGAGACAGAGTCTTATACAGAAAGGGCTAGCCTCAGCCTGATATGCATCCCTAGATGATCTTGCACTTCTGCTCCTCCGCCTTCCCCAGGTTGGTATTACAGGCATGTTCCACCACAGCCGAGTATTCAGTGCCGGGACTGGACCGCAGAGCTTCCTGCTTACACCGCAAACGTCCATCCGCTGAGCAGTCCAACATCACAGGCTTCTTGCTGCTGCTGCTGCTATTACGTTTGCTTATCCGTGAGAGGCCACAGCACTCCTGCGGAGGTCGGACAAATGCTGGGGATGGCCTCAGGTTGTCGGGCTTGGCAGGTGGCCTATGAGCCCTCTCTCCAGCCCAGGCTTCAGTTTAAGGTTGTCAGCCTTGGCAGGTGGCCTTATCTATGAGCCCTCTCTCCAGCCCCAGCTTCAGTGCTGCTCAGGGTGTGGCCTTGCTGACTGTCATTGCCGGCCAGCTCCAGTCTCTCCTGCACAGTGACCTGACAAGTTGTCAGACCGAAATCTTCCTTCCAAATTTCTCCATGGCTGCCACCAGGCTTCAGAGACTTTTCCTTCTCCCATCATGAGATTCCTGGAGAAATTCCAATGATTTGGGGAGTGTTCTTTTTTTTTTTTTGGGGGGGGGGTGTTCTTTTAACAGTCTAATAGCCAAAGGGAAAGGCACAAGTGTCTTTAAAATTATCTCATTCCTTGGGCTAGAGAGATGGCTCACTGTTTACGAGGACTTGCTGCTCCTGTAGGGGACCCAGGTCTGGTTCCTGGCACCCACAACTGTCTGTAACTCCAGTTCCAGGGGATACGACACCCTCTTCTGGCCTCTCTGTGCACCAGATACACATGTGGTACCCATGCGCACATGTGGGCAAAACAAAAAATTTTGTTACACAAAAAATTGAGTAAGTCTAAAAGAGAAAACAAAAGAATGTCCTTGACCTGGTATAGTGGCCAGCCTGGTCACGATAGTGAGGTCCAGGATAGCTACATCTACATACTGAGACCCCGTCTCAATAAACAAACAAACAAATAAATAAACTAGGCTGTCCTTGAACTTATGGAGGTTCATCTGCCTCTGCCTCCTGACCACTAGGATAAAGGCATGTGCCACCACATCCACCTTCAAAGGATGTCATACCACAGAGTTATCAAAATACACTGAGCCCAGGTGATCACAAAGGCACATTAAGATATCAGGAAGACCCAGACAGAAATGATCAGACCCACCAGACTGAAGAAAGACACAGAATTGACACTTAAACTCCAAGCAGAGGAGGCACTAGAGAGCTGCGAGATGGCTTAGTAGGTAACGTGTTTGCCATGGAAGCATGAATTCAATCTCTAGCACCCATGTATAGTGGTTCACACCTGTAATCCTAGTGATGGAGAGGCAAAAAACAGGAGCTTTCTGGCCAGCGCCAGGTTCCATGAGAGACCCTGCTTCAAAATAATAATAATGAGGAGGAGGAGAAGGAGGAGGAGGAGGAGGAGGAGGAGAAGGAGGAGGAGGAGAAGGAGGAGGAGAAGGAGGAGGAGGAGGAGAAGGAGGAGGAGGAGGAGGAGGAAGAAGAAGAAGAGGCAGAAAACAACCGAGGAAAACAGCAGGCATCAACTTTGGGCCTTTACATGTACACACTCACACATGTCTGAACACAAACACACAGACACACACACTCATACACACAAGAAAAAAAACCTAACCCTGTGATGGTCACAGCCCCTACTTTGCTATCATCCGACCATACAGTGTATGTGTCATGTCAAGGAACCAATACGCAGAGGACGGACAGACAAGATCTGCCTGTCCAGCCTCTTCAGCTCAACTTGGTCTACACTGCAGAGAAGGCTTGTTGTCCCCCTGAACTGAGTCCTGCACCTCACTTGCCTCTACTCAACCATGAGTCTTGTTTATTTCCTGACCCGGGGTCTCATGATGCTGGTTGCCCTGGGATTGACTCTGTAGCCTGGGCTGGGCTAGAACTCAGAGATCTGCCTGCCTCTGCCTCCTGGGTGCTTGGGTTAAAGGTGTGAGCCACCACCAGGCCCAGCTCTCCAACCTGTGACTTTGGCTTTGCTCTGGGGCGAGCCCTCCAGCAGCTCTCCAGGAGAGAGAGAGTTAACAAATTAACCAAGAGCCTGAGATTCCCGAGATGCCCTTCAGTGTCTCCATCAGCCTCTGCTCAGAGTAAAGCCTCTTTAATCCTTTTATAGCCATTCTGTAACCAACAGATACACATACAGATATAGTAACTGTGTGATATGAGAGTTAATATTAGTAGTTACGATTGGAATAAAAGGGATCAAGAGATGGCTCAGCATCTGCCTCATAAGCACAAGGACCTGAGCCTGGACCCTCAGAATTTACACAAAATGACAGGTGTGAGGTGTGTCCCTGAGACAACCCTCCCATGTGAGGACAAGCAGGTCTCTGAACCTCATTGGCCCGATCACCTTGTTGGGTGAATAAGCTCCAGATTTAGTGAGAGATCATGTGTTGGCCCGTTTTGTTTTGTTTTTGTTTTTTGAGACAGGGTTCACCTGTGTAACCTGGGCTGTCCTGGACTCACTTTGTAGATCAGGTTGGCCTTGAACTCACAGAGATCCGCCTGCCTCTGCCTCCCAAAGTGCTGGGCTTACAGGCCTGTGCCATCATGCCAGGCTGTGTTTTCTTAATTGATTACTGATGTGAGGGGGCCCAGCTCACCATGAACGGTGTTGTGCCTGGGCTGGGGGTCCTGGATGCTATGGAAAAGCAGGCCAGATGAGCCATGAGAATCAAGGGCTTAAGCCGCATCTTCACGGCCTTTGCTCAGCTCCTGCCTCCAGGCTCCTGCCCTATTTAATCCTGTCCTGGCTTCCTCAGATAATGGGCTATGACGGAAGTATAAGCCATAGAAATCATCTCCTCAAATTGATTTTGGCTGCAGTGTTCTATCACAGCAACAGAAACCCTAACTAAGACCTGATCTCAGAAAATAACGGTGGCAGCTAGGCGTGGGAGAGTGAACACAGCTTCAATGCCAACACCGAAGAGGCAGAGGCCATCAGAGCTCTGGGAGTTCGAGGCCAGCCTGGTCTACAGAGCTAGTTCTAGGCCAGCCAGCGATGTGTGATGAGACTCTGTCTCAAAAATCAATCAATAAATAAATATCTCTATGGGCTCTGACGCCTCTTACCTCAGTGGGCCCTTGCACTCATGCTCACATACCTATACACATACACACACAGACACAGACACACACACACACAGACACAGACACACACAGACACCTATTTAAAAATAATGCTTTAATGTTTTAATTTTGTATTTTATGTGTATGAGTGTTTTGCCTGCATGTATGTATATGTACCATGTGTGTGTTGGGGGTTCAAGGGGCCCATAAGATCCCCTGAATTTGAAGTTATAGATGGCTGTGAGTCACCATGTAGGTGCTCGAGTCGAACACAGGTCCTCTGTGAGAGCCACAAGTGCTCTTAATCCCTGAGCCATCTATCCAGCCCCAGTGGAGAGTAAAACAATTTCAGGCCTCCACACACAGGCACATGTGTGCATAACACAGACATGTGACACCGCACACAAAATTAAAAATAAAAATAGATTAGGATAAAAGAACTTGTGTTTGTCAATAATCATCTGTTAAGAGAACGTGGGACAAATTGGCAATTTCCAGCCAAAAAAATCACTATAGCTTATAAACTCAATAAATTCTGCCATTGCAGAGAGACATGGACATGGACACGGACACAGACACGGCCACGGCCATCTATGTGTGACACAGCAGACTCACACTTACCAAGGCCAGCCTCAAACTCTCAGGTTCTCCTTCCTCGGACTCCTGAGGGCCAGAATTAGAGGCATGTGCTTCCGCGCCCATCTTTAAGGTCTTTTGGAACTCTTGTGGTGACAACATTAAATGAAGAATCTTGTTCCCGGGTTTGTATTTATAAACAGATTCAGTTTTATACTTTCTTTGCCGTCATCCAGCATCTCTCACAGCCCTTCTCACACGTGTTCCCTGGATCTCCCGCTGTGTAAACGTGTTTATTCGAGTGATTCTTTCCGAGCCCTGAGACCTCTTTGCAGGTCTCGCTTGGAGCCTCAGCTGGGGCCTGCTGGGACCTGAATCTGAGCACGGATCCGGCAGCGAGATGGTGGCAGGGTTGGAGCTTGAGGTCTTGCCGGCCTGTCAGTTACACTGTGTCCTCAGGCGACTCAGGGTTGACTGAAAGCCCACAGCAGAGGAAGGGGTGTGTGTGTGTGTGTGTCTGTGTGTCTGTGTGTGTGTGTCTGTGTGTGTCTGTGTGAATGTGTGTCTGTGTATGTGTCTGTGTGTCTGTGTGTGTGTGTCTGTGTGTGTGTGTGTGTCTGTGTGTGTGTCTGTGCGTGTTTGTGTGTGAGTGTGTCTGTGTGTCTGACTGTGTCTGTGTGTGCATGTGTGTCTGTGTGTGTTTGAGTGTGTGTCTGTTTGTGTCTGTGTGTGTGTGTGTCTGTGTGTGAGTGTGTCTGTGTGTGAGTGTGTCTGTGTATGAGTGTGTCTGTGTGTGAGTGTGTTTGTGTGTCTGTGTGGGTGTGTCTGTGTGTGTGTCTGTGTGTCTGTGTCTGTGTGTGTCTGTGTGTGTGTGTCTGTGTGTGTGTGTATCTGTGTCTGTGTGTGTTGGGGGGACAGTTCCACTGGGGATGAGATCTCTCCTTGGCAAAGAATATTCAGCAACATGGAGAAACCCGCCTCCCACGCAGTCCTTTCCCTATTTTGTGTGCGTGTGTGTGTGTGTGTGTGTGTATGTGTCTGTGTGTGTGTGTGTGTGTGTGTGTGTGGACATTCTGGATGTCTCTTAAAGGAACGAGGAGACAGCTGTGGCAGGCCGAGAGTCGTTTTGCTCTCTCTCAGTTCCCCACTGAGCTATGACTTTGCCCCAGGGTCCATGAGGCATCAGCGTATCTGTCATCATCTCTGCTTTGCTGTCCATCGTGTCAATCTCCGCTGCCGCCGGCTCACAGTAGTCACTGGGTATTTTATCTCCTTAGATGTAGACGTTGTCTATCAGGGTTTTTTGGTTTCTTTTTGTGGCGTTGGGAATTGATCTGCCGCTGAGCTACGCTCGCAGCCCACTGTCTGTCACACTTTTGTCTGTTTTGAGACAGTGTTTCTCTGTGTAGCCCTGGTCGTGCTGAGATTTACTCCTACAGACAAGGCCGGTCTCAGATGTCTGCCCGCCTCTGCTCCCCGGGTTCTTGGATTAAAGGCTCAACGCCACCACCCGGCACTAAATGTAATTTCATAATTAAAAAAGAAAGAAAGAAAGAAAGAAAGAAAGAAAGAAAGAAAGAAAGAGAAAGAGAGAAAGAAAGAGAGAGAGAAAGAGAGAGAGAGGAAGAAAGAAAGAGAGAAAAAAAGAGAAAGAGAAAGAGAGAAAGAGGAAGAAAGAAAGAGAGAGAGGAAGAAAAAAGAGAGGGAGAGAGAGAGAGAGAGAGAGAAGAAAAGCCCTTTGTTTTTTGGCTTCTAGTTTGTTTGGCCTGGTGGCACACACCTGTAATCCCAGCATTCAGAGAGGCAGAGGCGGGCAGATCTCTGTGAGTTCGAGGCCAGCCTGGTTCCTACAGAGAGTCCAGGGCAGCCAGGGTATACAGAGAAAAGCCCTGTAATGGGAGTTCTGGTCTCTTCGTAAAGTCAGTTATGTCATGTAAATATGTTCTTGTTTTAATCCCAGGTGTGGGATTTTGGTTGGACTCTCGGTGTCCACAGCTGTAGCCTTCGGGCGAGGCTTTTCCTGGCTGGTGACTGCACAGAAAGGGGCCTGGCCTAAGACTCTGAGAATTTAAACTTGAGAGCCCAGAAAGAGTGGTGTGGCCTTAGGTGCTGTCGTGGGGCACATAGCAGTTTAGAGAGACCTGAGAGAGAGAGAGAGAGAGGGAGAGAGAGGGAGAGAGGGAGAAAGAGAGAGGGAGAGAGGGAGAGAGAGAGGGGGAGAGAGAGACGGGAAGAGAGAGAGAGAGACGGAGAGAGAGAGGGGAAGAGAGAGGGAGAGAGGGAGAAAGAGAGAGGGAGAGAGAGAGGAAGAGAGAGAAAGAGAGAGGGAGAGAGAGGGAGGGAGAGAGAAAGGGGGAGAGGGAGAGAGAGAGAGGGAGAGAGAAAGAGGGAGAGAGAGAGGGAGAGAGAGAGACGGGGAGAGAGAAAGAGGGAGAGAGAAAGAGAGACGGGAAGAGAGAGAGATGGAGAGAGAGAGGGGGAGAGAGAGGGAGAGAGGGAGAAAGAGAGAGGGAGAGAGAGAGAGAGAGAGAGAGAGAGACAGCTGGTATGGCGGTTTGGAGTAGAAAGATGAGGCGTAGCTCTTCCTAGATGGCTGCGTCTGCTCTTGAGGGAGTTCAGGATAGCTCTAAACAGCCAGGATAAGTAAAGAAGCTCCTTTCCCCTCTGCCTTCTCTCTCCTGTGGAGAGCTGGGAGGTTGGAAGGGAGGCTGAGGTCTGAACACTCCAAATAAAGCTGTAAAAGGGAGTGACACATTATTGTCTGTTTACTTATAAGTATTTTTTTTTTTTAATTTTTTAGTTTTGCTTTGTTTTGCTCTGTTTCCCGAGACGGTGATTTAAGTATTCCGTAAGGCTCCTTCAGAAACAGAGGGTTGGTGTGCGTCTGTGATGCCAGAGCTCGGGTGGGCCCTCCTAGAGAAGACAGAACACCGTGGGTGGCTACATGAGCAGGAGGTCAGGCCAAGCTACGGGAGATCCTCTCTTGGAGAGCCAAAAGACGATGGGCAGAGAGACGGTGAAGGAGCCGAGGAACCTGAGCTGGAGCCCCAGGACCCACAGAAAGGTGGAGAAAAAGAACCAGCCCCACAAAGCTGTTCTCTGACCCTTGCACCAGGCAAGGGAGCTTTCCCAGACAACGATTTGTGTGTGAAATACATAAAATGATGAATAGGTTTGTAACAGATAAGAAACTTGATAAGTCAAAACAAACCCTTCCTTTAAAAACAGACAACAACAACAAAACAAGAACAAACCCACAGGAGGCTGGAGAGACGGCGTGTGGCGAGGGACACTTGCTCTTCTGCAGAAGAAGAGCTCATTGGCGCCACAGCACCAGCTCCAGGGAGGCTCTTCCGGCTACTGAGAGCACCAGACAGGCCAGTGTGCACATACACACACGCAGACAGAACATTCATGCACACAAAGCTAGATGAATCTTAAGCAAATACAGTCAATTTTCATAAAGGAAATTGAGGAAGGAAGGATGCATTCGTGACTGATCGAAAAGGAAGAGGAAAGAAAAAAAACCAGAATCTACTTAAGTTATCGCAGGCTGGGCAGGAGGCTCCAATCCCTATACGAGGGAGGCTGGAAGGAAGGAGATTAGGAGCTTGAGGCCCACCGCGGCAGCATGGTGCTAGCTTATCTGGATAATTACACAAATGTAAGGAGGGAAACAGCTCCTACTGAGTCTAAGGTGAACCGAACAAACAAAAATTGAGAAACTCAGGTTCCCTTGGGATATGGACACGGAGTGAGCCGGAAAGCCTGGCTGTGTCTGGCTGTTCCTGGCTGTTTCTGGCTGTTCCTGGCTGTTTCTGGCTGTAATTCATCCAACAGTCCCCAGTTCCTCGGCCTTTTTCTAGCTTGTTACCATGATGGGATTGAGACTAACGCTTTGTGCCTTCTGGGTCAGCCAAGCACCTCTACCGCTGAGCCACGTCACCCATAACCTTTTGACTTTTCTGTAGTTTTAGCCATGTAAAATGCATTTTGATTCATACTTTCAAGGTTGTCACGCCAGGTACATGCTAGGACTGATGAAAACCTGCAACAGAAAAGTGACAGGAACTCAGGTGTGTGCGCAAATTTCTCTCCTTGCTACAGTGACCTGAGTTTTTGAGTAAGGCCTCGTTTAGCCCAGCCTGGCCTCCGACTCGCTATGTAGCTGGGGCTGAATTTGACCTCCCAGTCCTCCTGCCTCTACCTCCCAGGTGCTGGGCCTGTAGGCCTGCACCATACCAGGTCTGGTTTATCCCTTTTCCCTGTTTATTTGGAGATAGAGTTTCTCTAAGCTGCCCAGGCTGGCTTTGGACTCACTCACTTTGTGGCTCAGACAGGGCTTGAACTTGTGATCTCCCTGCCACAGCTTCTCGGTCCCTGCAGTTACTAGTGGGTGCCCGGGGGCCTGGCTGAAACTCCCATCGCTGTGGAGCCTTGATTTAAAGTTCCTCTTACTAATGTGCTGTTCCTCAGCTGAGCCTGTTAACTGCATTTTCTCTTTTTTCTTCCAACGCTGGCCAGTGTCAGGAAGGCTTTTGCGGGCACGCTGGGCTTCCTCTGAAGCTCTCCTTCCACCAGGCTTGCTGAACTCCACTATCAAGACTCACAGTTTATCTTCACCGTTGCTTTCTCTCAGATGCTAATAAAAACTGTCCCTCAGCTTAAGAAAGACAAAGGAAAGAAGCAAAAACGCAGCTTCAAATAATAATTCCTCACGGTACCAGCTTTACTGAGAAGAAGAAATGTCGTAATAACAAAATGTCTTTAACTTGTGGGAGATAGAACTTTTTAAAATTTTTTTCCTTTTTTGGTATGTGGATGTAATTTTGGAAAATATTAAATTATGCTGAAGGTTTGGTAGCTCTTTTCTAAGTGTGGTTTGTGCCCCTCTAACCCTCATCCCAGACTCTAGGGTTGCAGGCACTTGAGGCCTGTCCCACCTTTGCATGGGTGTGGGGAATGGGAGCTGAGGTGTTTATGCTTCCCCAGCTTCCTTGCTGACCCATGCTTCACGCTTCCTGACTGATCCATCTCCCCCACCCTCCTTTGGGTTTTGAGACAAGATTGCTCAATAGCCCAGGCTGACCCTGACCTCAGTTTGTCTTGTGGCTGATGATTGTCTTGAAGTTCTGATGCCCCAGCATCTACCTCTCAAGTGCCAAGGTCACAGGCCTGGTGAACCCCTCCTTAATCCTTTCTTCTAAACATTACTGAAGGGTACGACCGTCAGTTTGACCCATCCATGTGGCCACAGCTGGCTCTTAGAACAATATCTGGCTGAGGGGAACATTAGAACAGTGTGAGATGTCACAGAGCCGTGAGGTGACAGCCCCTCGCCGTGTGCACCGCTGGAAGATATCACCATGCTGGGAATTAAGTCTCCAACACAAGAACCATGGAGGACATGCCACATCCACACTTTTGCAGTCAGACACCATCCTGTCAGCCCCACAAAGCTGGAGTTACAGGAGTTACAGCCTTACTCTACATTCTAAGAAAGACGCACAGACCAAACACTGTTGGGTGCAATTTCCGTGGTCTTTACACCATTATGACAGACAGTCATGAAAGGCGTGGATGCGCCGGGCACAGAGACACACGCTTGTGATCCCAGAACTCCTGGGTTTAGGGCGGCCTGGGCTGCACAGCCGGTTCTCACGGAGCCAACACTGCATAGTAAGGCTTTGCCTCAAAAAACAGCAAAAATGGTGCTACATTGAGCTCGATCTGCAGTGGCACAGACACCTTACATTGTGGCCTACACCACTAATTACCATCGATCCGTCGAGTGTAAGATATAACACTGGGAAGAATGGAAATTCAAGGCTATTCTATGCCTAAAAAAACAGAGAGAGCCAGAAAGACGAGGGCGTTTGCCACGGGAGCCTGGTGACCTGGTGAGTTCCCTCCCTAGAACTCACCCAATGGTAAATAGAACTGATCCCCAAAGTCACCTTCTGGCTTCCACAGGAGGCTGTAGCATGCGTACCCCCCTCCAATAATAAGTTAAACAATGTTAAACAAACAAGAGCTACATGAGACTGGGCGAAAAAGGAAAAGGAAGAAGGGTAAAAGCATGGTATGGTGACACATGCCTCCGATCTCCACACTGAACAGAGTGAGACAGGAGGACGGTAACAGGTTCCAGGCCAGTCTGGACTGCACGGAGAGGCACTGTCTTCAGAAACCAAAATGGAGAAACAGCAGCGGCAGCAGCACGGTGCCTGCACGAAACAGGTCTGGTTAGGTCTCGTATTATTTCACAAGCAAGGCAATGGATCCTTGTACAACACTGATACCATGTTAGGGGTTATAAGCAACCTAAGCACGACTTCAAGTTCGTGGCAGCCAGACGTGGTGACGACACTTGTGATCTCAGCACTCGGGAGATGGGGCTGAGAATCAACAAAAGTTCAGGTCGGGCATCGTGACCCACAGGCTGGGAGGCAGAAGCAGAGGATTGACTGTGTTCAAGGCTGGCCTGGTCCACTGGAGTACTCAGAACAATGGCAGAAACAAGGAAGACTGCCTCAGCCGGGTGTGGTGGCCCAAGCCTGTGATCCCAGCACTTGTAGTAGGCAGATCGCTGTGAGTTCAAGGCCAGCCTGGTGTACAGAGTGAGTTCAGGACAGCCAAGACTTCACAGAGAAATCCTGAAGAAAGAAAGAAAGAAAGAAAGAAAGAAAGAAAGAAAGAGAAAGAAAAAAAGAGAGAGAAAGAAAAAAAGAGAAAAAGAGAGAGAAAGAAAGAGAGAAAGAAAGAAAGAAAGAAAGAAAGAGAAAAGAAAGAAAGAGAGAGAAAGAGAGAAAGAAAGAAAGAGAGAAAGAAAGAGAAAGAAAGAGAGAGAAAGAAAGAGAAAAAGAGAAACAAAGAAAAAGAGAGAGAAAAAGAGAGAAAGAGAGAGAAAGAAAGAGAAAAAGAGAAAGGAAGAGAAAGAAAAACAGAGAAAGAAAGAGAGAAAGTGAGAGAAAGAAAGAAAAAGAGAAAGAAAGAAAGAGAGAAAGAAAGAAAAAGAGAGATTAAGAGAGAAAGAGAGAAAGAGAAAGAAAGAAAAGAGAGAGAAAGAAAAAAGAAAGAGAACAAAAGAGAGGGAAAGAAAGAGAAAAAGGAAGAAAGAGAGAGAAAGAAAGAATGGAGAGAGAAAAAATAGAAAGAGAAAGAAATAAGAAAGAGAGAAAGAGAGAGAAAGAAAGAAAGAGAAAGACAGAGAAAGTGAGAGAAAGAAAAACAGAAAGAGAGAAAGAGAGAGAGAATGAGAGATTAAGAGAGAAAGACAAAGAAAGAAAGAAAGAAATAGAGAGAAAGATTAAGAGAGAAAGAGAAAGATTAAGAGAGAAAGAGGAAGAGAGAAAGAGAAAGAAAGAGAGAAAGACAGAGAGAAAGAGAAAGAAAAAGAGAAACAAAGAAAGAGAGAGATAGAGAAAGAGAGAACAAGAGAGAGAAAGGGAGAGAGAAAGAAAGAGAAAGAGAGAAAGACAGAGAAAGCAAGAGAAAGACAGAGAGAAAGAAAGAAAGAGAGAGAAAAAGAAAGAGAGAATAAGAGAGAAAGAGGAAGAGAGAAAGAGAAAGACAGAG
The DNA here is from genome assembly GCF_030254825.1 of Meriones unguiculatus. Taxonomy (NCBI): domain Eukaryota; kingdom Metazoa; phylum Chordata; class Mammalia; order Rodentia; family Muridae; genus Meriones; species Meriones unguiculatus. The sequence continues at coordinate 2,647,596 of NW_026843580.1, read as the reverse complement.
AGAAAGAGAAAGAAAGAAAAAGAGAAACAAAGAGAGAGAAAGAGAGAGAACAAAAGAGAGAAAGAGAGAGAGACAGAAAGGAAGAAAGAGAGAAAGGGAGAGAGAAAGAAAGAGACAAAGAGAGAGAGGGAGAGAGAGGGAGAGAGGGAGAGAGAGGGAGAGAGGGAGAGATAGAGAGAGGGAGAGATAGAGAGAAGGAGAGGGAGAGAGAGGGAGAGGGAGAGAGAGAGGGAGAGAGAGGATAAAGAGAGAAAAGAGAAAGACTGAAGAAACACGGAAGGAGAGAGGGAGAGAAGAGGGGCACATGGAGGAAAACAAAGAATCTGGGAGAGGGCAGGCCCATTCTCCTGGCCTGGAGAGCTGAGGGTGGAGGCGGGGACACCAATCACGCCGTGCAGAAGGCAGGGACGGAGGGATGCTGGAGGACCTGGAAGCCAGAGATACACAGGGCAGTCATCTCTCCAGCCGTGTGCTGAAGGCTGTGAACGCGCCCTCCCTCTCTCCCTCTCTCGGCCTATTCCTCCCCTGCAGGGTTGTGTGCTGAGGCCTGTAACCCCCCCATCTCTCGGCCTATTCCTCCCCTGTGGGGTGTTCGAGAATGAGGCAATGCTATTGAGCAGAACAGAGCTCTTCTGGGGGGACCAGGTCTTCAACAATGACATTCCAGGGGGACCAGGTTCTCCACAGTGAGGTTCCTGGGGGGGCAGCATCCCATGGAGCCGTCGATTGACTGGACGTTCACCTAAGGGAGGTAGAGGAAGTTTACCTAGAATGTCCCTCTTTCTGCCAGGGGCCTGAGGAGGTTTAGAGTCTGTCTGAGACCACCCGGCGGCGGCCTGCATGGTGTCTGACTGACACGTATGTGCGAAGATGGGGGAGGACCTGGAGTTGAACCACTGCAGCTGAGTGGACAGAGAATACAGCAGGAGGCGGCTCGTGCTCAGCCCAGGAATGGCTCTCTGGGACTTGAATTCTTTATTAACATCCACATCTCCTCCCCTTATGGCTCCTCCAGGCTGCACAGGTGTCTGTAAACGCCCATGTCTCTGGCCTTATGTCGACGTCTGCTTGAGCCTCAGGCTCCCGGACAGTGGCCTCCACAGCATCTGGAGTCCTCAGGGCTCAGGGCTCCTCACGGAATGTCTGCATCGGGGAAGCAGAACCCATGTCAGGAGAGCTGGTCTTCGGGCCTTCGAGTTCTTCTCTCTTTGCACAAGGCATAACGTGACACCTGTCCTTGTGGGCTCCTCATGCTGCCAACTTACCACGTGTGGGATGAGCTCGGTCGGGCAATCAGCTTTGGCCACGTGGTCGGGCACCTTTAAACACGTGTGCTGTCCATTTCGGTCCTGGCCATTTTTTGGACGCTTCCATGTTGTTGTGGAGAGTTTGGCTCAGAATCTTCTTTCAGCACCAAGTTGCTTTTTATGCTCTCAATCTTCTGTCTCCTGGGTCCTCAGGGATGAGTGAAAGATGAAGTTAGGATCAACCTTTCACACCTATATGCTATCCGTGACATGTTCATGAGGATAAACATGTGGCTCGGTGCCTAGGAGAACTGGCTGCTCGCTCTCATTTTCAAACAGCTTTTACCATTCAGATTGCCCTGAGTTCATCAACTATCACATGACCGTGTGTTTACAGTGTGAAAAAAAGACTACATTTTGCTGATGTAATGTCTCGATTACTCTTCCTGGAGCATCGGGGGAGACAGAGCTGCAGGAAAGGTTCCTGGTGTCCAAAGCCGGCAACCAGGCCTCAGTCCTCACATTAAGAACGCGAAGGAGATGCGACGAAGTTGCCTCCCAGTCCGTACACACCTGCCATGGCCTAACAGCCCACAATCGCCTCACACACACACCCAAGACATGTGTCTTTTTAAGCACATACCCTTGCTGTCACATTATCTAGAACCTTTATATTTCCCATAAAATGCAGTCCTCTAAGATGAAATGACAAATGGATAGTTACGAGGAACATACGGAATCATGGAACATCAGTCACATATACAAGTTCATATCACATGTAGTGAGCTACATGTATGCAGCTTTGTAGTGAGGAGATGCATTCATGAACGTGAAGCCCATAGAAATGTACAAAGGTTTCCTCGCACTAAAAACGTTCAAAGTTTTTCCCTCCACTGTGATTTCCTTCATGGCTTTGAAAAAAGGTGACATGCAAAGGCTTTACTGGTTATATTCATGTTTTCACTCCAGTGTGAACTCTTTCATGTCTTCAGAGATCACAGCAATGTGCAGTGATTAAATTAATTGCGTTTCTCTGTGGTATGAATTGTTTCATGCCTCTGGAGATCACCAGAGTGTGCAAAGGCTTCACCATATTGGTTATATTCACAGGATTTCTCTCTGGTGTGCGTTGTTTTATGCTTTTGGAGATGTCCGAGTCGTGAGAAGGCTTTCCCACACTGATTACATTCATTGGGTTTCTCTCCTGTGTGTGTTCTTTCATGCTTTCAGAGACCACTACAACATGCAAAGGCTTTATCACATTGACTACATTCCTAGGGTTTCTGTCCAGTGTGTGTTCTTTTATGCCTGTGGAGATAACTGAGTCGTGCAAAGTCTTTCCCACAGATTACATTCATAGGGTTTCTCTCCAGTGTGTGTTCTTTTAGGAACTTGGAGATCACCAGAATGTGCAAAGGCTTTACCACATTGACTACATTCATAAGGTTTCTCTCCAGTGTGTGTTCTTTTATGACTGTACAGACTACTGAGTCGTGCAGTCTTTCCCACACTGAACACATTCATAGGGTTTCTCTCAAGTGTGTGTTCTTTCATGCTTTCGGAGACCACTACAACATGCAAAAGCTTTACCACATTGACTACATTCATAGGGTTTCTCCCCGGTGTGTGTTCTTTTATGACTGTGGAGATGACTGAATTGTGAAAAGGTTTTACCACACTGATTACATTCGTAGGGTTTCTCTCTGGTGTGTTGTGTTATTTTGTGCATCTGGAGACTCCAGGGTTGTGCAAAGGCTTTCCCACATTGACTACATTCATAGGGTTTCTCTCCAGTGTGTGTTCTTTTATGACTGTGGAGATTTCCGAGTTGTGCAAAGGCTTTCCCACATTGACTACGTTCATAGGGTTTCTCTCAGGTGTGTGTTCTTTCATGCTTTCGGAGATCACCAGAATGTGCAAAGGCTTTACCACACTGAACACATTCATAGGGTTTCTCTCCGGTGTGTGTTCTTTCATGCTTTCGGAGACCACTACAACATGCAAAGGCTTTACCACATTGACTACATTCATAGGGTTTCTCTCTGGTGTGTGTTCTTTTATGCCTATGGAGATGACTGAGTCGTGCAAAGTCTTTCCCACACTGAACACATTCATAGGGTTTCTCTCTGGTGTGTATTCTTTTATGACTGTGGAGACCACTACAACATGAAAAGGCTTTACCACATTGACTACATTCAAAGGGTTTCTCTCCGGTGTGTGTTCTTTTATGCCTGTGGAGATGACTGAGTCGTGAAAAGGCTTTACCACACTGAACACATTCGTAGGGTTTCTTTCCGGTATGAAGTCTTTCATGGCTTCGAACATTACTGCCATGTACAAAGGCTTTATCACATTGGTTGCATTTGTATGGTTTCTCTCCAGTGTGTGTTCTTCTATGCCTCTGGAGAAGTCTGTGTTGTGAAAAGGCTTTCCCACACTGATTACATTCAAAGGGTTTCTCTCCAGTATCTGTTTTTCTATGGACATGGAGTTTACTGTGTCGTGAAAAGCCTTCCTGACACTGATTATATTTGTATGATTTCTCTTTGGTGTGACTTCTTTTATGTCTTTGGAGATCAGTGGGCTCTGTGAAGGCTTTCCCACACTGGTTACATTCATAGGGATTCTCATAAGTAGGTGTTCTTTCATTCCTGCAAAGGTAATAAGTATTCATGTAAGCTTTACCATGTTCATCACGTGATGAATCTTTTTATCGGTGTAAATTAAGTTGGCAACTGGGTCTTATTGTAAAATGAAGATACATCTTTACCACTTTGTTTACATTCATAGTCTTCCCCTTGACTGTGGGTGTTTCTTACCTTCCAAGACACCTCTGATGGTGAGAAACTATTACACTTACAGCATCATTTTTCTATACGTGGGTTTTCACATATTTCAAAGGACCTAGGAGAGCTCAGCTTCACCACAGCGAATGCATTCATAAATTTTCCTATATTCGTCGTCACACTGAATTTGTAAAGTGAACTAGAATGAACACAGCAGTTTCCACAGGGCCAGTAATCATCGGGATTTCTTGTAGTGTGACTTCTTTGGCTATGTTCCTGATGGGTTTGGAAAACTAATTGAGTGTATTACTTTAATTATTAATAGTGCCCTGCTTTGCCTAGACTTTCTGAATGTGATACAAGTTTATGATTCATTTGTTGTTAATCATGAATGAATGAACACATGAACAAACATTAATTTATAGTGTTGTGACTATCGTGTGTTCTAGTGTACATGAGTAGAGTGAAGTCTGGAACACAATAGCCTATGGCGATGAGCATCTGGAAAAGGCCCATTCAGGAAGAGTGGGCTTTGCTGGATCCTTCCCCAAAGCATTTCTACACAGAGGTGATGATGGAGATCTATAAGATCATCACTGCTATTGAGGAGACAATAAATATTATTTAACAACTAATTTATAAGTTAGTGATGAATAAGGATCAATGAATTAAATGTAAATTTGCACTGCATTCAGAAACCAGATGGTTTCAGTGCAGAATTCTACCAGTCCTTCAAAGAAGAGCTAACTCCAGTTCTCTTTAAACTATTCCACAAAATACAAACAGAAGGAACATTACCAAACTCATTCTATGAAGCACATTCACCTTGGTACCTAAACCTCACAAAGACCCAACAAAGAAAGAGAATTTCAGGCCAATCTCCCTTATGAACAATGATGCAAAAATACTCAACAAAATACTTGAAAACTGAATACAAGAACACATCAAAGATATCATCCACTATGACCAAGTAGGCTTCATCCCAGGCATGCAGGGGTGGTTCAATATATGGAAATCCATCAATGTGATCCACCATATTAACAAAATAAAAGAAAAAACCCACATGATAATCTCCTTAGATGCTGAAAAAATTTGACAAAATCCAACATCCATTCATGTTTAAAGTCTTGGAGAGATCAGAGACACAAGACAGAGATCTAAACATAGTAAAGGCAATATACAGCAAGCCTATAGCCAACATCAAACTAAACAGAGAAACTTAAAGCAATCCCACTGAAATCAGGGAGAAGGCAAGGCTGTTTGTTCTCTCCATATCTCTTCAACATAGTACTTGAAGTCCTTGCTAGAACAATAAGACAGTTGAAGGAGATCAAGGGGATACAAATCAGAAAAGAAGAAGTCAAAATATCACTGTTTGCAGATGATATGATAGTATATGTGAGTGACCCCAAAAACTCTACCAGGGGACATCTACAGCTGATAAACACCTTCAGCAGAATTACAAAATTAACTCAAAAAAATCAGTAGCCCTCCTGTATACAAAAGACAAATGGGCTGAGAGAGAAATCAGAGAAACACCCTTCACAATAGCCATAAAGGATATAAAGTACTCTGGCTAAAATGCTCAATCCCTATCCAGAAAGGCAAAGAGGCTGGACATCAGAAGAAGGAGAAAAGAGGGAACAAGTCAGGAGCCTGACACAGAGGACCTCTGAAAGGCTCTGCCCTGCAGACTATCAATGTAGATGCTGAGACTTATGGGCAACCTTTGGGCAGAGTGCAGGGAATCTTAGGAAAGAAGTGGGAAACAGTAAGATCAGGAGAGGATAGGAACTCCACAAGGAGAGCAACAGAACCAAAAAATCTGAGCACAGGGGTCTTTCCTGAGACTGATACTCCAACCAAGGACTATGCATGGAGATAACCTAAGACCCCTGCACAGATGTAGCCCATGGCACTTCAGTGTCCAAGTGGGTTACATAGTAATGGGAAGAGGGATTGCCTCTAACATGAACTGATTGGCCTGCTCTTTAATTACCTCCCCCTAAAGGGGAAGCAGCCTTACCAGGCCACAGAAGAAGACAATGCAGCCGCTCCTGATGAGACCTAATTGACTAGGATCAGAAGGAAGGAAAAGAAGTCCTCCCCTATCAGTGGACTTGGCGAGAGGCATGATGCAGAGGGTGGAGGAAGGGAGGGATTGGGACAGGAGAAGGGAGGGAACCACAGAGGGGATGAGAAGTGAATAAAGTGTAATTGATAAAGCATTTAAAAAAGCAAAAAAAGAAAGAAAACAGTCGATCCGAGATGGCGGCGACCAGTGTGTACTGGACTCAGGAGGCGGAGACTCGGCAGCTGGTGAGTGGAGGGGCAGCTGAGCCAGAACATCGACCCTGAGGCTTCCCGGGCAAGAGGGACAACGCATGAGCTGGGACCATTGGGATCCGGGTCATCTGCGGCCCCTCTGGGGACTGAAGGTGGGAACGTTCCATCTCCTGCTCGTCCCTTTGTCAGGTCTCCTTGTCCCCAGCATGGGGGCCCCTGTCCTGCAGGTCCACCTGTGGACTCCAGGCAGACAGCTCCCGGAGCGCAGGCCGAGCTGGATCCAAGGACACCATGACAGGCCCATGGGACACTCGAGGACTCAGAGACTCTGCACGCTCAGTGCCCATGGACGCTGCCAGCACCACATTCCAGACACCTACATTCCCCAGCACTCGTCCTTCACGGCACGCTTTCACATGCGTGCACACGCGTGCTCCCTGCCCTCCTGAACCCGCATCCACACACGTGGACCTTCTTCCCTTACCTACAGCTGAGGCACCAGTGCACACTACCAAACCACTGGGTCTCTCTCACCTTCCTCGCTGGAGAAGGACGAAACCAGTCAGGACTACAGCATTTGAACAAAAGGCGAAGGTCACGGAGAAGCCGATGGCTAGGAGTCGGCACAGGGACACATCCAACAGAGATCCGGACATCATGGCTTCACCAGTGACTCCCCAAATCAATGGATACTCCAATTCATCAGAAACAGGGAAATGACTTTAAAGCCGTGCTTATACAGTTATCAGAGGCACAGAAAGAGGAAACGCACATATTTCTCAAAGAAATAGCCAAGAGGAAACAAAGTTCTCAGGGAAACAGCCACACAAATGAAGGTAAATGAAGAGGAAACAAACGAAGCTCTTAAGGAAATATAGACAAATATGGCCAAACAAATGGAGGCTCAAATAGACGCACAACTAGTGACATACAGAACAGAAATGAACAAAAAATAGACACCATCCCAGAAAGACAGGAATCCACATTCAAACCAATGAAGGAAATGGTGCAAGGCATGAAAACAGAATTAGAATCAACAGAGAAAACACAAACAGAGAAAACCCTGGAGATGGAGGACTTGGAGAAAAGATCGGGAACCACAAAGCTAAATGTCACCAATTGAATTTAAGAGATGGAAGAGAGAGTCCAAGGTGCTGAAGATCCACTCGAAGGAAATGAGACTTCTCTCAGAGAGAAAGGAGAATCGGAAAAGTTCCAAACAGAAAACATCCAAGAAATCAAGGATGCCACATACAGACAAATCTAAGAATAACAGGGATGGATGAAAAAGAAGATTCCAGGCTCCAAGGTCCGAAACGTATTTTCAAGAAACTCAGAAGGAATTTTCCCCAATTTAGAGAAAGAGTGGTCCCTAAACAAAGAGAACACCAAACAGACTAGACCGAAAAAGAAACTCCTCAGGTCACATCGTAGTCAAAACACCAAATCTACAGAACAAAGAAAAGATATTAAAAGCAGCAAGGGAACAGGGCCCAGTAACAGATGAAGGTAGACCAATCAGAATCACGCCAGACACCTCAACAGAGACTGCGAAAGCCAGAAGGGCCTGGGCAGAGGTTGGGCAGACTCTACGGGACCACAGATGCCGACCCAGACTACTCTACCCAGCAAAGCTTTCACTCCACATAGGTGGAGAAAACAAAATATTCCACGACAAAACTAAATTTAAACCATCTCCACACAGAACCTGAGACGTACAGAAGATACTGGAAGAGAAACTCTATTCCGATGGAGACAACTACAGCCGGGGAAAAACAGGACACAGTGAAAATGAAAAGAGAACAAGCAATGGGTCACAATAACAGCACCAACTCCACAGGAAAAGGGACTAACATTCATCGGTCAGTATCGTCTATCAACATCAGCAGACTTAGCTCTCCAATGAAAACACACAGACCGACAGAATGGTTCCAGGATGCGACACTCTGTTGCATCCGAGAAACGCACCTCTGCAACCAAGATAAACACTGCCTCGGAGTAAAAAGATGGAAACGGGTTTCAAGCTTGGATTCAGGCGTGGTGGTACATGCTTTAAATCCCAGACTATGGGTGTAAAAGTAGCAGGTAGAAGGGGGCAGCCATATTGGAAAGTGCTAATTCAGTGGCAGCAAAGGTGACAAACTCAGAAAAATATTGGACAGCATAGGATGCATGAATCTCTCACGAAAGAGAAAGGAAACGAAGCTCCCAAAAGGGGTGCTACCTGGAGGGAGGAGGGAGTTTTACGGGGACAGTAATAGACAGACAGGCTGGAGACAGAGAGCTAAGGGCAAGATCAAATGAGCCAGAGAATGAAAAAGAGCCTGAAGGTTAGAAGAGATGGACGGAGTTAGTCTGAGACTAAAGAAAGCAATTTAGAGGACAGCAGAAGAGACAGAGGTAATAAGTGAAGTGGGAGAGGAGTTTGAGCCAGAATCAGCCATCTGTGAGCTCAGAAAGAACAGGACAGGGTGGGCACATCAAGCAGTCATTCTCGGAGGCTGAGCATCTTCTAGGCCTAAGGTAGACTGTATGGAACCTAGAAGCTGCCCTGCCCAGGCTAAGGGGAGCAGACAGAGGGGCAGTAATCTTCAGACTCTAATTTCTAGATGGAATAAAAGTCCTCTTTACAGTAACATCTGTTCAGCAAGGGTTTCACTGTCCTCTTCTATATGGAAATGCCTTGCAAACATAAACAGGAGAGCTGTCATCGAGGAAAGTGGGTTTGGGAGAATTTAATATGCCTTAATACTCTTAGTGTGTTGGGTTTGCTACACCATTGCTTTTCTTTAAGACTCCTGGGACACATGGAAAGTTTTTCAATATTTATATCAGCTTCCAAGAGATCATTACCTTCCATATCTTCTAGAACGTTGACACTGTTCTTCAATATTATGGTCTTCCCATTTGTAGCCTAAAATATGCACCAGAAAGGGTATGATTTCTTACTGAAAAGTAGGCAAAATTTAAGTTACTCTCTTCAGTGAACCTTAGAAACTTGCCTGATTTTTTCTCCCTCATTCCAATTGAAATTACCTAAGAGCATCAATGAGAAAAATCAGCAACAGATGTCCCCTTTACCCTAATAGTGAAGGAAAATACACTGTCCTACCTATGGCTGTGAGGTGCTGGCAGGTGTCCAGCATCACGTCTTGGTAGAGACTCCTCTGGGAAGGATCCAGCAGAGCCCACTCTTCCCGGGTGAAGGTCACATCCACATCGTCATAGGTCACCGAACTCTAAACAATGCCGACATAGGTATGAGAGAAGGCACAATGGTGGCAACAGCATAAAAGCCTACTTCATCGACAACACATTCACACGATTCCGGTGCTTCCCCGACTTATGTCCTGACGGAGACGTTCTGACAAGCTCACCCAGTCGTTTTGGAAGGGAACTAAGTGAGGAGGCTCGCCTCATTTCCTCACCCTTTGAACCCTTTGAACAGCATAGAGCCTCACGAGAGGATTGCCAGCTAACAGACGTGAGGGAAGGGAGACAAGGAAGCTGACGAACAGCACAGACCGCAGATCACAGAAACGGCCTGCACGTTAGTGACTGCAATAATCATGGGCAAGCAGGACGAACCAGCTCATGACCTCAGTGCCAGCAGTCAGGAGGCAGAGGTAGGTGTATCTCATTGCGCTGGAAGCCTGTCTGGTCTCCAAGACAACTCTCCTGACATGAGAGGAGGTAGAGTTAGGGTCTGTATCTGCTGCAAAAGCCCTTCAGCTAAGGAAGACACAGAGAATGTCGTGCACTTCTGAAGTTCCCACAAGGAATGACACACTCAATGCCGTCCTGTATCTGTCTTCCGGGAACCTCAAGTCCCAGCTTAAGCTCTTACAGGAAGGGGCGCTCACTAAAAGGCACAAGCGGACAGATGGAGACATTAGTCCGGGAAGAGTTGGTCGTAGGGGAGCAACCTGAGGCAGCTGAGGGGGCTCAGCAATGGAAACTAACTGGGCTCCTTGGCCAGCATCCGCACGGAGGCTCACAGCCACCTGTTACTCCAGACCCTGAAGCTCCGAGGCCAGCGGCTGGGTATTGTGAGGACCACGAGAGGCACACGAGAGGTGCCCAGTCACACATGGGAGCACAATATTACTCCTATTCACTCCGTTAAAACCAAACAGACACGAGGAGGGAAGAACGAGACACGCCTGCAATCCAACGACTCAGAAGACTCAGTATTGATGTCACGAATACAAGACACCCTGAGAAACTGAATACACTCCCGGCCAAACATCGGAGCTCAGGAGTGGATGTGGGTAAAGATCAGGACGGTAGCACATGCTTGACATGCACAGAAAGCTGCACACCCCATCAGCCAGAAAATCAAAACAAAAACTGCCAGGCATACTGGGCCCCACTGAGTCCCAGCCCTCTGGAGCCAGGGCGAGGTGGACCTCTAGCTTTGTGGCCGGGCTGATGGCGTCCCTGCATCCAGGACAGCTGAAGCTACACAAAGCCTTGGTCTTCAAAAACAACAAAATCAAAAACATAAACACCTCAGGGTACCGAAACGGCTCAGCAACAAAAAACAATTTCTCTGGCTCTTTCTTGTGATTTAGAGATGGATAGAAGGGAACAGAGTGATCCGTGTCCATCACGACACGCCAGACGGAAACGAAGGGAAATGGTTTGCGATCACAGATGCTCGGATCCAGTCCCCAGTGAGGAATCTGGACAGGTCCCTCCTGCAAAACCTTCCACAACTTCCTCCAAAGATGCACATGAAGAAAGAAACGCTCAGTGACATTCTCCGACTTCTGTGGCCTTTCACCACCCTCTGGTGCTGAAGACCCAGGTCTCAGGCTCCCCCAGCACTCTGCAAGAACAGCAGTGGCCGCTCCCTCTCCTGGGTCCACATCTCCCGTGGATTACACACTCCCACTTTCTGTTCCGTTCAAGCCCTCAGGGCACCAACAGACCCTTGAGAACAGAACTCCCACAAGAAAGGAGTCCTGAGACCTACGACCAATAAAACAGAGAGAGGAGATGGGGAAACAACGAGGCAGAGGGTTGGTTCTTTGTGGGAACAAGATAGACGAACCCTCACCTAAAGCAAATGAAAGACAGAGAGGAAACACCTAAAATAATAGCCTCGAAAATTGTATTAAGAGTTTCTGTTTCTTTGAAATCCCGCTTGTGTCATGTGAGTGTTTTTCTTTTAACCCCAGGTGTGGAGTCCCTGAAGAAGGGAGAAGCTGCTGCTCTTCCTGAGCTGTTCACCCACTCTGCTGCTCTATTTGTTGCTGCTGGGCTGCTGGGCTGCTGGGATACTAGGCTGCTGGGCTGCTGGGCATCCTGGTGATGCTTTGTTTGTCACTGCTGGGCTGCTGGGCTGCTGGGCGTCCTGGGGACTCAGAGGTGTCGCCTCTTAGCAGCTTGAAGAGACCTTTATTTCTTTCCCCTCTGGCCTTCCCTCTCCTTTACCTAGTGGGGGCTTTGGAAGGAATAATGGTTGTCAGGGAGGAACAGGTTTAAGAACCCAAACACAGGGCTGGAGAGAGGGCTCAGGCTTGGAGCACCAGCTGCTCTTCCAAAGACCCCCAATCAAGGAGACTGAAACAGAGCACGCTGTGTGCTGTCCGCTGCTTCGGCGGGCTTCTGGGTCCCACAACCGGGACAGGTTTGCACCAAAGACCCCAGTGACCCTAATTGGCGTCAAGTAGCCGGAGATCTGTGCTCCTCATCTGTACGAGCTGTTTTCCCTCCTAACTGGGGGTGGTGGGGGGAAGGGAGGTAGAGGTACCTAAGAACCACAAACAAAGTAGGTATCTGGGAAGGGAAAGCCTGCAGTGCTGCTCTCAGCAGTATGAAATATAATTCCTAGTTGAAAAAAAAAGCCTCATGTCACACTTTTTGTTTTCTCTCCGTACAAACCTGTGATGTTCCTGCTCATTTCATTCCGAAGCAACACTTTTGTTTCTTAAAAAAAAAAGAAAGAAAGCAACCGCACCCGTGTCCCTTCCCTCCGAGGCCTCTGTCCCCGCGCCTCACTCCTCAGGCCACCCGTGCCTGTGCCCTTACATGGAAGGACCCACTGCTGTGTGGCTACATGCGAAAGCCAGAACCCACGTGTGTTCTGGACGTATTTCATCAGACAGGAGCCTGCTCTCGAGTCCGGAGGTGAGCTGCTGGGGGGATCTCCATCCCTGACTGCAAGACATGCTAAGAGCAATAGTAATCAAAGCTGCCTGCGGCCCGCATAGGCATGGGCAGGGCGGTCCATGGAAGCAGAGACCCAGAAATAAGTGCACGCACGCAGACTGCCTTCTCAGGGCAGCCCCGAGATCACAGTTAACAGACAGGACAAGACCTGTGGAGTGATGGGCTGCTGCTGGGAGGGAGAGCAAACCTGTACAAGCCCTTTGGAACTTGATCTGTGGCTTTCTCAGAAGCCTGGGAGAAGCCACACCACTGGGCCCAGCCACCCCGCCCCTGGGCGCTCGCCACCAGGAGGATGCTCCTAGCCCAGGGCAGCGTTGCCTCTACCAACCAGACACCGGGAACAGCCCATCTGCCCCTCGACCGGAGAATAACGGGTAAAGAACTGATCCATTTACACCACAGAGTGCTGCCAGCCACGGGGAACAAGGAAACCGGGAAATCTGCAGGAAAATGGACGCAGCCAGAAAAGGTCTTCACGAGCAACATCACAGACCCGGGGAGACAGCAGAAGACAGTACTAAGCCTCAAGGACAACATGAACAGGACAAGGAAGGTCCCTCTCAGATGCTCTAGCAGAGGAGAGATCCAGGGGCTCAGCACAGGCTGCCTCAGCTCTGTCCTCCTCTTGGGGGGCAGACAGGGCCTTTCCTGGTGAAGAGCTGGTTTAGTGGTGTCATCCCCTCTCCCAGGGCACACATTCATCCTACAAGGCCCAGGCCCTGCCTGTGCACATCTCATCGTCTCAGGGCTGAGAACCCCGCAGCCACCCTCAGCCGGACACAGACTGTGGCAACTGAGGCCCAGAGGGACTATGGTGGACTCTAGAGGAAGGAGTGGCAGGTGGGGGGGGGAGGGGAGAAGGAAAACAATAAAAATTAGACGACGTGGCTCTTCCTAGGCCTGGGTCGGGAAGGTACAGGCTGGGACCCCCGAGGTGAACACGATTGGGAGCCATGGGGGGGGGGTAGACAGGGAGGAAAGAGACACGCCAAAGCAGGGGACTGTGACAGTGAGTCATAGATGAAACAGAGCAGGTGGATTTCAGGGAGGAGGGTGGCTGGGTGAAGGGTCCTGGGCCACAGGACCGTACGTGCCAGCCAGGTCCGGTGATCAGGGAGGGACTCAGGAATGCTGGGCAGCGTGCACCAGCCGTGTCCCGTGAACAAAGATGCTGGGCAGTCTCAGGCCTGGGCCAGAGGGCTGCATGTGCCAGCCAGGTCCCGTGAACAGAGATATTGGGCAGCTCCAGCCGTGGGCCGGAGGGCTGCATGTGCCAGCCATTGCCGTGTCCTGTGAACACAGACTCTGGGCAGCCCTGCTGGCCAGTTCTCTCTGAAGTGTTAGACAGGCGCCTTGGCCGTCTGTCAAGGGAGCCTCGTCTCCACAGTGTCCAGGCAGCCACCTCTGCTCTGGCCACTGCCCATCCCGCCTCTACCCCGTGGGACTCGGCCTCCCTCAGGCCAGGACAAAGGGCCTCGCGGCTGATGGCTGCGGGCTTGCCCGGGCAGGACCACCCAGCCCAGCTCAGGCTCGGCCTCCTGCTTGCCAGGGACCAAGAATCTCAGGCACGCAGTTAGGATGGATGCTGGTGCCAGGGGCTGCCATCAGCTCTGACCACCTGGATAGATTGCTTCAGGAGACTGAGAACCACCCCCACCCGACTGGTTTAACAGTTAATGATAAAACCACGGAATGCCTCAGATGACCTCTGGCCCCTCTCCCTCCTGTTTTACTACCTCATTCTTTGAACATAAAGGTAAAGCCTCGCCCTACAATAAACGGATTTGACAAACCACCCCTTGGTTCCCTTCCTTTTCTCTCGCCCGTTTTTCTTTCAGGCTTGGTTTTCCTCGAATCCCACAAATAATCTGAGGCCCAGAGGGGCTGTGGACTCCAGAGGAAGGAGTGGCAGGCGGGGGGGGGGGGGCGGGGAGGGAGCTCATTATCCCGGGGAAGGCACAGGCGGGGACCCCGAGGTGAACACACCTGGGAGCCACGGGGGGGGGGGGGAAGGGGAGGAGGGGGACACGCCAAACTAGGGGACTGTGACAGTGAATCCTAGATGAAACAGAGCGGGTGGATTACAGGGAGGAGGGCAGCTGGGTGAAGAGTCCTGGGCCACAGGACCTTGCGTGCCAGCCAGGTCCCATGAACAGGGAGAGACTCTGGGATGCTGGGCAGTCCTAGCAATGGGCCTGCCGGGGACCAAGAGTCCCAGGCATCTAGTTCTGGTGACTGGAAAATCACTGCCCAGGTATATAATCAACTTCAACCACCTGGACGGGACCTCCTGAGACGTTGCTAGACCCCCCCCCCCCCCCGCCCTGACTGATTTTATCGATCCCAGGAAGAGCCACAGAATGTGTCACTTATGCAAGAGATAATTTGCCCCCTTTCCCCGCTTGGGAGGGTAGTCGCTCCCTTATTTCAAAAATGTAAAAGTACAGCTCCAGCGAGCAGGAAACAGACCTCGACAACTCATGGCCTGGACTCGTTCCTTGTCTCTCGCCCGTTTTTCTTTCAGGATTGGCTCTTCTCGGACCCCACGAATTACTAGGTCCCGCGTGTAGGGGCCTGGGCCGGAGGGCAGCGCGTGCCAGCTGTGTCCCGTGGACACAGATGCTGGGCAGCCCCGCTGGCCAGTTCTCTCTGGAGTTAGACAGGTGCCTCGGCGTTCGGTCCCAGGTGCCGAGCCTCCACAGTGCCCAGGCCACCACCTCTGCTCTGGCCACCGCCCATCCCACCTCTACCCCGTGGGGCTGGGCTCGGCCTCCTGCCCCTGGGGGCGGCCTGTGGGGGACTCACCATGTCGCCTCCCGGGACCCCGCGGCTGAGTTCAGGCCGCTGCAGGCCAGACACTCCGGACAGCTCCAAGCCGAACCCTCCCTTCCTCCGCTGCAGGCCTTGCCTGGAGGCCCTGATGGGCGAGGAGTCCTGAGCGCAGAGCAACTCCCCTGGGGTCACCGGGGACTGGAGAGACACAGCACAGCGCTGCCTGGCTCAGCAGGGGTGGAGGCCTATTTGCTAGTCAAGGGAGCAAGGCGGGCCAGGCTCAGGGGGACCTGACCCTGAGGGGCCTGTCAGCTACTGCCACAGCAGAAAAGCTCCTCCCTCTCCCTGCCCATCCCCAGCTCCTCCCTCTCTCTGCCCATCCCAGGCTCCTCCCTCTCCCTGCCCATCCCCAGCCCCCTCCTCCCTCTCCAGGATCATCCCCAGCCTTCTCCCTCCCTCTCCTTGCCCAAACCCAGCTCATTCTTCCTTGCCCATCCCCAGCCCCCTCCTCCCTCTCCCTGCCCATCCCCAGCTCCTCCCTCTCCCTGCCCATCCCCATCTCCTCCTTCTCCTTGCCCATCCCCAGCCCTCTCCTCCCTCTCCCTGCCCACCCCAGCCCCCTCCTCCCTCTTCTTGCCCATCCCCAGCTCCTCTCTCTCCTTGCTCATCCCCAGCTCCTTCCTCTCCTTGCCCATCCCTAGCCCCCTCCTCCCTCTCCGTACCCATCCCCAGCCTTCTCCCTCCCTCTTCTTGCCCATCCCCAGCTTCTCCCTCTCCTTGCCCATCCGCAGCCCTCTCCTCCCTCTCCCTGTCCACCCCAGTCCCCTCCTCCTTCTCCCTGCCCACCCCAGCCCCCTCCTTCCTTTTCCTGTCCATCCCCAGCTTCTCCTTCTCCTTGCCCATTCCCAGTTCCTCCCTACCCTTGCCCATCCCCAGCCTCCTCCCTCCCTCTTCTTGCCCATCCCCAGCTCCTCCTTCTCCCTTGCCCATCCCCAGCCCCCTCCTCCCTCTCCCTGCCCACCCCAGCCCCCTCCTCCCTCTTCTTGCCTATCCCCAGTCTAAAGAGTGCCACTTTGTGGCCAAAGGTGGCGAAAATGTGGGGGTCTGTTAGACTTTGGCTGGGGTAGGATTGCGTGGAACCTTTTGGTGATGTAAGACCTCGTGTCTCACAGCTCAGCAGCTCAGGATCATGCCCTTCCCAGGAACACTCACAGACCACAGCTCGATGCAAAAGCAGGAAGTTTATTCCAATCGTGATAGGGTCGCCCCTCCAAAGACAGGAGACAACCCCGAACATGCAAAGCACAGGGTTTTTATACCTGAAAATCAGACCACTTTTGCTCTATACATTGATTTGTCAGCAAGAATAGCATGAAGATAGTTTACAGCTGGTTGTTTATGGTTTATCTCAGAACAGTTCATCCTGCCCTTCAAGAGGTATGCGCACCTGGATTCAATTCAAATAATCACAGTTGTTTTTCTCTTTCCTGGGTGGTCCCTCAGTGACAGGGGATAAATCTTTGAGTTTTCAGGTGAGCTGCTTGCCTTTAAATAACCCTCCCTTCTTGTCTGGCTTCTTGCCTTTCCCACGACCACCTCTTCATTCCCTCTAGCCTTCCCGAGCTTTCGCTCTCTTTTCCTTTTTGGCCTCTGTGGATACAGTCACTGTAAACATTAAATGAAAACTCATTTCCTTCAAGCAGGGTGTCCAGCTCCTGGCCAGGACTTTTCAAATATGAGCCCTTGTGCAAATGAAGTAGGGAAAAACAAAACAAAACAAAACCAAAACAAGGCCTTCGTGAGCTGAGCCATCAAGTGATCTTAGTTTTATTGCTACTCACAAAGGTGGAAATCTGGACACACGATGCCGCTGGACAGACTTCTTGAGGGCTTGGCCCGGCCCAGGCATCTAGATTTTCTTGTCTCCAAGTTTTAGGGAGCCTGGGACATGAGTTCTTCCTTTCTGCCTGTAAACTTGGCCTTTCCCTGCCTATCTCTGATGAAGCACTGAGGAAGTAAACAGGGCTCAAGCGATCAGGTACAGTCCCACAGGTCTGTGCTTGCCTTCCTAGAACGAAGGGTTTGAGTCTCAGGCACCACAGGACACAGGGTCTAGCTTCTTCACCCACTCTGGAAATCACTGAAAGTCTGTCTCCATTTCTAGGCTCTTCTAGATAGGCACACCTGTTGCCTCCGCTCACGAGCCTCTGAGACCTTCACTCCCCACCTGACCATCCTGGTAGTTTTCCTCCAAAGCATACACCATGAAATTCCAGCATCCTGGAATGTTTTATTCATCGATTGTGCCTTCAAACGAGCACATTGATAGCGAATTGCACTAGCTCCCCTCTGAGGCGACCTCCAGAGTTGCCCAGACTCAGTTCACACACCTCCCAGCTAGGTATTGCATACGTGACTTACTTCACTGTGCAGAATTGATGCTGTCTGGTTTATGAGACACGGGTATGAGATATTGTGGCTCCCCCTCTTCCTGGATCACTTACTCTGATGACACCCACTGGCACACCATGGGAAACCCAGGCACCACACACTGGTAACTTGGGTGCTGATTCTCCAGGGCCTTGCCAAGTCTTCAGGAGACTGCAGTGTCTGAGACCAAAGCAGGCACCTTACCTGGGTCTCCCCTGAATCCTGACCCGTGGAAAGCAGGAGACAGTTTTTACCTGTGTTCTAAGCTGCTGGCTTCAGGGGTGGTTTGTTATGCAATAGCTGGTAATAAATGCCTCATTATTTTAAACATTAGAGAATTTTTGTAGGATAAAAATTATTCAACAGTTTCCCAGACTTGCTTGTCTGTGAAGCTATTTTCAGGTAACACCTTCTGGCACCCACATTTTGGGAATTACTTTATCCAGGAAAAAATTAATTAGGGGAACTGGTCTAACTGGTCTAAGTTGGCTGTTTCTTCTTTCCTTTCTCCTGCCTCAAAAGAGGAAAACCCATCTTGGCCTCACCACACTCTGTGGTGAGAAGGATGAGAAATCTACAGAACCCAGCTGGACCAATGAAGGCTGGAAAACCAGAGGACATTGGTCCAGGGTGAGAAGGAACTTGACAGTGTAAGAGTTTGTGGGACTGGCAGGGAAAAGGACTAGAATGTTTCTATATGGAAGTAAGGGACAGGAGGAACCAGGGATTAAGATCATTTCATCTGAATGTCCTCAAGATCCTCTGAACTATTTAAGAGTTTGGGTGGCACAGGAATGCCTTGAGAATATTGTGGGGATAGTGATCTAGAAGGCCAGCCTGGGAGAGTATTAGGGTCACCAACAGAGCTCTGTCAAGCCAAAGGCACTATAATGGAGGACAGAGGCTTAGATCTCAGAGGAGGATATTCCATTCAAAATGTGTTTAAAGAGAAGTAGAAGAATGTGCCTCTCCCCAGGACAAACATGATCCTAGAGAGGGTAGAGAAGTAGCTGGCATCAGTCAGGTATTAGAATGTACCAGCTGTCCTGCCTTTCTTCCAGGATTTTGCAAAGAGGCCTGTTGATACAAACTGACCATCTCAAGCCTGGATCATCTCCAGCTTGCTGCTCCTACTGCCAACACTGCCTCCTCCTCCTCCCTCCTTTTCTTCTCCTTCCTCCTCCTCCTTGTAATGAAAGTTTTGGTTTCATTGTAAACTCAGTTATGTTATGTAAATATGTTTTTGTTTTAATCCCAAGTGTGGGATTTTAGTTTGGGCTATAGTTTGTCCAATAGTTGATAATTGTCTCATTTTGGGTGTGCCTTTACCAGCCGGTAATAGCCTGCAGCATGGAGAGGGGCATGGTCTAGGACTCTGAGAGATATAAATATATATGGGAGCCTGGATTGAGAAAGTGTGGCATTCAGTGTTGGCATGTGGCATGTAGCAGTGTGAAGTGAACAGAGACAGAGTGCAGGGAATCATATGAAAGAAGGGGGAGTTAGTATGACTTGGAGAGGATAGGAGCTCCACAAGGACCAAATATATCTGGGCGCAGGCATCTTTCCTGAGACTGATACTCCACCAAGGTCCATGTATGGATCTAACCTAGAACCTCTGCTTGGATGTACCCCTTGGTAGCTCAGTAACCAATTGGTTTTTCCTAATAAGGCGAACAGGGACTATTTCTGACCTGAACTCAATGGCGGGCTCTTTGACCTCTCCACCCCTCCATGGGAGGAGCAGTCTGGCTAGGCCACACAGGAGTACTTTGCAGCCAGTCCTGAAGATACCTGATAAAACAGGGTCAGACGAAAGGGGAGGAGGTCTTCCCCAATCAGTGGATTTGGAAAGGGGCAGGGAGGAGATGAGGGAGGGAGGGGAGGATTGGGAGTGAATGAGGGAGCAGGATACAGAGTTAATAAAATGTAACTAATAATAAAACTAAAAATAAAAAAAAATAATAATTTTGTCAGAAAATAACAAGAATAATTTTTTTAAATTTTTATTCTTGGTTCTAGATTATCTCCATGAAAGATCCTTGGTTGGAGTATCAGTCTTAGATAAGACCCCTGTACCCAGATTTTATGGTTCTGTTGCTCTCCTTGTGGAGATCCTGTCCTCTCCAGGTCTTACTATTTCACACTTCTTTCATAAGATTCTCTGCACTCTGCCCAAAGTTTGGCTATGAGTCTCAGCATCTGCTTTGATACCCTGCAGGGTAGAATCTTTCAGAGACCCTCTGTGATAGGCTCCTGTCCTGTTTCCTGTATTTTCCCTCTTTTGATGTCCATCCTCTTTGCCTTTCTGGATGAGGATTGAACATCTTACTCAGAGTTGTCCTTCTTGATTAGTATCTTTAGGTGTACAGATTTTTAGTAGGTTCATCCTCTATTATATGTCTAATATCCCCTTATGAGTGAGTATATATCCTGTGTGTCTTTCTGCTTCTGGGATAGCTCACTCAGGCTGATCTTTTCTGATCCCACCATTTGCCTGCAAATTTAATGATTGCCTTGTTTTTAATTGCTTTGTAGTATTCCATTGTGCAAAAGTACCACAATTTCTGTATCCATTTCTCAGATGAGGGGCATCTGGGTTGTTTCCAGCTTCTGGCTATTACAAATAAATTCGCTACAAACATAGTTGAGCAAATGTCCTTGTTGTATTCTTGAGTATCTTTTGGATATAGGCCTAAGAATCATATAGCTGGATCTTGAGGTAGAACTATTCCTAATTATCTGAGAAAATGCCAGATTGATTTCCAAAGTGGGTTGTACAAGTTTACATTTCCACCATTAGTGGAGGAAGGTTCTCCTTTTTCCACAACCTCTCCAGCATGTGTTGTCTCTTGAGTTTTTGATCTTAGCCATTCTGATGGGTGTAAGGTGAAATCTCAGGGTTGTTTTGATTTGCATTTCCCTGATGAGTATGGATGTTGAGCATTTCTTTATGTTTTTCTCTGCCATTCGATATTCCTCTATTGAGAATTCTCTGTTTAGCTCTGTACCCGTTTTTTAAATTGGATTATTAGATTTGTTGCTGTTTAACTTCTTCAGTTCTTTTAAAAATATTTTTAATTTTAATTTTTATTAATTACACTTTATTCACTTTGTATCCCCTGTAGCTCCCTTTCCCCACACCTCCCAATCCTACCCTCACTTCTTCTTCTCAATGTATGCCTTTCCCCAAGTCATACATTGGGGAGGTCTTCCTCTCCTTCCTTCTCATCCTAGTCTCATCAAGAGTGCTTGCATTGTCTTTCTCTGTGGGCTGGTAAGGCTGCTCCCCTCTGAGGGAGAGGTTATCAAAGAGCAGGCTAATCAGTTCATGTCAGAGACAGTCCCTGTTCCCATTTCTAGGGAACCCACTTGGAGACTGAGCTCTCATGGGATACATCTGTGCAGGGGCTCTAGGTTTTCTCCATGAATGGTCCTTGGTTGGAGTATCAGTCTCAAAAAAGACCCCTCTGCCTAGATTTTTTGGTTCTGTTGCTCTCCTTGTGGAACTCCTGTCCTCTCCAGGTCTTCCTATTTCCCAATTCTTTCATAAGATTCCCTGCATTCTGCCGAAAGGTTGGCCATAAGTCTCAGCATCTGCTTTGATACCCTGCAGGGTAGAGCCTTTCAGAAGTCTTCTTTGGCAGGCTCCTGTCCTGTTCCCTGTTTTCTCTTTGTGATGTCCATCCTCTTTGCCTTTTGAATGGGGATTAAACATTTTATCCAGAATTCTTTTTGATTAGTTTCTTAGGTGTACAGATTTTAGTAGGTTCATACTATATTATATGTCTAATATTCACTTACTTAATTTGTTGCTGTTTAAATACTTGAGTTCTTATTTTTTGTGCTATTTTATTTTCTTATTTTTTTTAAAATTTTTATTTTTTTAATTATTTGCAATTTGTTAACTTTGTATCCCTGCTGTATTCCACTCCCTCTTTCCCTCCCAATCCCACCCTCCCACCCTCATCTCCTCCCTGCCCCTTTCCAAGTACATTGATAAGGGAGAACCTCCTCCCCTTACATCTGATACTGGTTTATCAGGTGTCTTCAGGACTGGCTGCAAAGTCCTCCTCTGTGGCCTAGCAAGGCTGCTCCCCCCTGGGGGGGGTGTCAAACAGCCTGCCATTGAGTTCATGTCAGAAACAGTTCCTGTTCCCCTTATTAGGGTACCCACTTGGATACTGAACTACCAAGGGCTACATCTGAGCAGGGGCTCTAGGTTGCATCCATACATGGTCCTTGTTTGGAGAAACAGTCTCATAAAAGACCCCTGTGCCCAGATATATTTGGTCCTTGTGAAACTCCTATCCTCTCCAGGTCATATTAAACCCCCCCCCACTTTTTTTTGATTCCCTGCATTCTGCCGGAGGTTTGGTTATGAGTCTTGATACACTGCTAGGTAGAGTCTTTCAGAGGCCTTCTGTGGTAGGCTCTTGTCCTGTTACTTGTTTGCTCCTACATCCAATCTCCATCCCATCTGTCTTTCTAAGTGAAGATTGATCATCGTACCCTGGGTCCTCTTTCTAGTTTATCTTCTTTAGGTGGACAGATTTCAGTATATCCTATCTTATAGGTCTATATAAGTGAGTATATACCATGTGTGTCTTTCTGCTTTTGGGATACCTCACTCAGGATGATCGTTTCTAGGTCCCACCATTCGCCTGCAAATTTCATGATTTCCTCATTTTTAATTGCTGAGTAATACTCCATTGTGTAAAAGTACCACAATTTCTATATCTATTCCTCAACTGAGGGTCATCTGGGTTGTTTTCAGGTTCTTGCTAGTATAAATAAAGCTGCTACAAACATGGTTGAGCAAATGTCCTTGTTGTGTACTTGAGCCTCTTTTGGATATATGCCTAGGAGTGGTATAGCTGGATCTTGAGGAAGCACTATTCCTAATTGTCTGAGAAAGCGCCAGATTGATTTCCAAAGTGGTTGTACAAGTTTGCATTCCCACCAGCAATGGAGGAGGGTTCCCCTTTTTCCACAACCTCTCCAGCATGTGTTGTCACTTGAGTTTTTGATCTTAGCCATTTTGGTGGGTGTCAGGTGAAATCTCAAGGTCGTTTTGATTTTCATCTCTCTGATGGCTAAGGACGCTGAGCATTTTTTAAGTGTTTCTCTGCCATCTGTATTCCTCTACTGAAAATTCTCTGTTTAGCTCTGTACCCCACTTTTTAATCGGATTGCTTGATTTGCTGCTTTTTAACTTCTTGAGTTCTTTATATATTCTGGATATCAGCCCTCTGTCAGATATAGGGTTGGTGAAGATCCTTTCCCAGTCTGTATGCTGTCGTTTTCTTTTGATGACTATGTCCTTTGCTTAACAGAAGCTTTTCAACTTCATAAAGTCCCATTTATCGATTGTTGCTCTTAGAGCCTGTGCTTTTTGGTGTTCTGTTCAGGAAGTTGTCTCCTATGCCAATGAGTTCCAATGTCTTACTCACTTTTTCTTCTAACCGATTTAGTGTATCTGGCTTTATGTTGACATCTTTGATCCACTTGGACTTTAGTTTTGTGCAGGGTGATAAATATGGATCTATTATCATTTTTCTTCATGTAGACATCCACTTGGACCAGCACCATTTGTTGAAGATGCTGTCTTTCTCCCACTAAATGGTTTTGGCTTTTCTGTCAAAAATCAAATATCCATAGGTATGTGGGTTTAATTTTCGGTCTTCTATTTGGTTACATTGATTCACTGTTGTATTTCTATGCCAATACCATGCCATTTTTATTACTATTGCTCTGTAGTACAGCTTGAGATCAGGGATGGAGATGCCTCCAGATGATCTGCTGTCTGTATTGATGATCTGTCCATCGTTGAGAGTGGGATGATGAAGTCTCCCACTATTAACTTGTGTGGTTTGATGTGTGATTTAAATTAGTAATTTTTAAAATGAATGTGGGTGCCCTTGTGTTTGGGGTATAGATATTCAGAACTGAGACATCATCTTAGTATATTTTCTTTTGATGACAATGATTAATTTTGGTTGAAAGTATACTTTAGGGGCTGGAGAGATGGCTCAGAGGTTAAGAACACTTGCTGTTCTTCCAAAAGTCTTGAGTTCAATTCTCAGCAACCACATGGTGGCTCATAAACGTCTATAGTAAGATCTGGTGTGCAGGCAGAATGTTGCATAAATAATAAATAAATCCTAAAAAAGGTCTACTTTACTAGATACTGGAATGGTTATTCCAGCTTGCTTCTTCAGCATGTTAGCTTAGAAAACCTTTTTCCAGCCCTTTACTAGGAGGTACTCTTTCTACTAGGAGGTCCATCTTTCTTGTACCCAGCAGAATGAAGGATCATGTTTTCCAAAAATATAGAATGCTTCACAAATTTTCATGTCCTCTTTGTGCATGGGCCATGTGAATCTTTTCTGTATCATTCCAATTTTAGTATATGTGCTGCCAAACATAACATACTTTATTGAAATGAAAGGAAGAATTATGAACCAATGAAATCACATTGTATTGTGAGAGATTAAGATATTGTGGGACACTGAATAAGAGATTAAAAATGGTGGGATACTTGTTTCAGCCATTGTATTTAGTTAACTAATATAAAATAGTTTTAATTTTTAATTACATTTGAAATGAATATTCCTTATTGAATGGGTTTTGTGCCTGATGTCAACACAGCAGTTCTTATCTGGCCTTATCAAAATGATGTAGCACTTGGGTACAAAGATCAAGCCAAGGAGTGCTGCACTGGAGGCCAGAATAGAGAAGACTTCCATAGCCACCATGACCTTCCCCTTTGTGCTGTGGTAGACAGGGAGGAAAGTGACCCAAACACAGAAGAATACCTGCATGCTGAATGACAGATACTTGGCTTCATTGAATGTGTCAGGCAGATTCCTGGACAAGAAGGCCATGGTGTAGCTCCCAAGTGCCAAGGAGCAGAGGTATCCCAAGACACAGTGGAAAGCAACTGCTGAACCCTTGTTGCATATGATGATTATGTGGGCATGTTCAGCATGAGCATCTTGATCAACAAAGGGTGGAGAGGTAAACAACCAGACTCCATAGAGAATAAGTTGGGTCAGTGTGCAGAAAGGTATGATGAAATTAGGGGCTCTTGATACCATTAACCACCTCACCAATCTAGCTGGAACAGTGACCTTGAATGCAATAACCACTGTGATAGGTTTGGCCAACACTGTGGAGAGAGCCACAGTGAACAAAATCCCAAACACTGTCTGCTGCAAGATGCAAGTGGCTGTGTTGGGCTGTCCAATAAAGAGCAAGGAACTGAGGAAACAGATGATGAGTGTCAAGAGCAGGGTGTAGCTGAGAGCCCGATTATTGGCCTTGACAATGGCTGTGTCTCTGTGCTTCACAAAGACTACTAGGACCGCAGCTGTGAGTGCAGAGAAGCACAGTGCTGTGATGGTGAGAGCCATCCCCAAGGGGTCTTCGTAGGCCAAAAATCTCACAGTTTTCTTGAGACAGTGGTTCTTCTTTGGGTCTGCATAGTGACTTTCTGGACACTTCACACACTGCTCCATATCTGTTTAGAAATCAAGTGTCTGTGATTCAATCCTCAGGTAGTCCCCTTCCCTCTAAGCTGTTACTCAACCTCAGCTCATTGAAATGTTCCTTGACTCCCTCTCCTTTATTGTTTAAGAAACATATACTTAAATACTCTATGAATCATTTCAAATCTATAAAGCAATCTTTACTTATGGTGACAAAAATCAAAGAAGCTCAATGCTATTACTCTGTGTAGGTTGCATCTGTATTATAAGTCATAAAATTACCGAATAATAGTGTATATTTCTAATTGGATTCTTACATCCCCTTGTGAAAATAATCTCTAATTCTGGTCATGTATTTTGTACAATATGGACAACAGTGTTTGTAATTAATTAACAAAATTAATTAACAAAAAGTATTGCTCTATAATATGAGACTCACATTTATTTATTTTCTCATAATCCAATAATAGTCTAGTTTGTTTCATACTCTTAATAATTTTAAAATAAAGTATACCATTTTGTTCTTAAAGCTTAAATTCTGCACTACTAATATGTTGTTATATTTAGCTACAGAAAATTTTGATATATGGTGAGAGAGAACTTTTGAAATATTTCTAGTCATTCAAAAAAAAGAAAATCTGAATACTTTGTTTCTAAATATTTGTGTCATTTATCTTGAATTAAAAACATATACACCTCTGTTTTTAACGCCATATTTCTATTACATACCTCAAACCTTTGTGAATTTCTGACAACCAACACCACATCAATGGATTTCCTCATGTTTAATATTTTCGTTAAATATTTATCAAGTGTATTTTCAGGACAATAAAATCTCTGTTTTACTCTCTTGTTTGTTTTTTCATTTCTCAAGATATTTTCTCAACTATTTTCAACAGTCACAGCTTATTTCTTTGCTTCTGTTATGAGTGATTTGTTATTGATTTTCTATTGTACAATGTATGCTTTAGGCATAGAATTCTATCTCTGACTTAAGCTACATGATATATGATTATTAGCTAATTTATAGAAAATAACACTTCTTTCTAAAAATAGGCTTTGCTTATTCTTTAATAATGAATCAGTGAATCTTTGAATTTTTATTTTTATCATGTGTTTACCATACTTTGATTTATGTATTGTTTCAAAATATAGTCACTAAGAGAAAACTGTGAATGATTTAGTATATTCATGACTGAAGTACTCCTACTTTTGCATATTGAATATATTTATGGACACACAATGTAAAATGCACAGGAGGAATATTCATCAAAGAATATTTCCTTCCTGGTACTATAAGCCCACATGAAATTTCATGGTTGGGGGAAGGAGGTCATATCATATAAGGAAGAATGAAATGCTGCCATTTAGCTTAATCTACTTATTGTCAAACAATCTTCTGAATGTTTGTGATTACACACATTGCAAAGTAACACTCTCCTTACTCAAAGAAGCCTTTCACAGTGATCTGTGCTGAGGGTGGAGAAGTGTGACTGTGGAATATCCTGAGAAGTAGTTTTGCCTTAATCCCCATCAATAAACAAGGACTTCTATAGCATCTGCTCTGACACTCAAGAAATGTAATGGAAATGAATGCAAAATGCATATAAAATGAGGACTGTGAATTGCCTGCTTCCAGGCTACACATGTATTGCATTAAGAATTACATCAACTAATAGGGATAAGTTCCTGGTTGGTTCTGTTAAGTATGAGCTGAAGAAAAATGAGGGGATTTTCTTCCTTTCCCTGCTAAACTATGTCCTGCAAAGACACCCAAAGAAAGGACAAGTTAATAATTTTGCTTGTGTAACAATTGAAGACTACATTATTTTCCAAGGTACAATCTGAATCCAACGGTCATGCAGATGACCATGATGAAACCAAATAGGACATAAACAAAAATAAAAAAAAGAAACTATTAAAGGGACTGTTAAGGATGAGTGTTGAGAAGTGTTGATAGGGGGAGCATGCCTGCAATATATTAAATACATGTGGAAAATTGTAAAGGAGTAAACTTGACAAAATAAGCCAAATGGAAGCCATGCCTGCCAGAAAACCAGATAGACTGCCTGCAACATTCTTCTCTCTCTGTTCCTCCAGACCCCATTTCTCAATCACATCCTTAGTGGTTCAACAGAACACCTGCTGCAACCTCTCTTGCTCCCTGTCCACATTTTCTGTGGATTCCACAGACATCCCCGTCCTATTTTACTTCTCCCCACTATTAGCTGCATCCTAGCATCCAACTCCAATAGGAAGATCCTGGGGAAGCAGTGGGCATTCCTGCCAGAAAACCAGCTAGGCTGCCCACAGGCTTCTCTTCTCTCTCTGATTTCCCAGGCTCCAAAGCAGACCAGCCTTGGCAGCTTTCCATGCACCTCTTATCTCCTGTGGATTCCACAAATCTTCCGCCACTATCCTTTCTCTCCTTGCTTTTTGTTATGTCTCAGATCCCGTCTCAGTCAGGCAGGGCAATAAGAAGTCTAAAGCAAACCTATGTTTTTTAAAGAATAAAAGAGGGAGGACTCTTGCTAAAATGCTCAATTCCTATCCAGACAGGCAAAGAGGCTAGACATCAGAAGAAGGAGAAAAGAGGGAACAAGTCAGGAGCCTGACACAGAGGACCGTTGAAAAGCTCTGCCCTGCAGACTATCAATGTAGATACTGAGACTTATGGGCAACCTTTAGGCAGAGTCCAGGGAATCTTAGGAAAGAAGTGGAAACCATAAGATCTGGAGAGGACAGGAACTCCACAAGGAGAGCAAGAGACCAAAAAATCTGAGCACAGGATTCTTTCCTGAGACTGCTATTCCAACCAAGGACTATGCATGGAGATAACCTAAGACCCCTGCACAAATATAGCCCATGGCAGTTCAGTATGCAATTGGGTTCCATTGTAATAGGAACAGGGACTGTCTCTGACATGAACTGATTGGCCTGCTCTTTATTTTCTTCCGATTGAGTAGGAAGCAGCATTACCAGGCCACAGAAAAAGACAATGCAGCCACTCCTGATGAGACCTAATTGCCTAGTATCAGAAGGAAGGAAAAGAAGTCCTCCCCTATCAGTGGACTTGGGGAGGGGCATGCAGGCAGAGGGTGGAGGAAGGGAGGGATTGGGATAGGAGGAGGGAGGTAATCACAGGGGTGGAGATACCAATTGAGTAAAGTGTAATTAATAAAGAAAAATAAAAATAAAAGATCATCCTGAGTGAGGTAACCCAGACACAGAACGACACACATAGTATGTTCTCACTTATAAGTAGATTTTAGCCATAGTACACAGAAAGTATACTATGTGGCACAGGCCCAAAGACAATAAGGAGCATTGAGGACTCACAGGTGGAGGCAAAAATCTCACTCAGAAGGGAGATAGGACAGACATAGGTAGTGGTTGAAGACAGGGAATAATGTAGGAATCAGGCACAGAGAGTTAAGAGGGTAGAGATCAGACCTGGGGAGAATGAGAGTGAGAAGACAGAATGCTGGTAGACAAAATAGAAACGAGGGTAGGTGTTTCTCTGTGACAAGCTGGAGATCTAAAACAGGGTAGGCTCTTTGGAGGATATGATATGTACTCAAACCAAAACTCCTAGTAGTAAAGGTCATAGAGACAGAAGAGGACACCCATTTCTAGTCTTTTATTCACTCTTAAATATCCTACAACTTAAAGTCCTTCCTTTGTGCTTAATCCCTGTCAGCTGGTTTCTTTTTCCACCTCTTGACCTAGGGTTTACTTTATATAATCCTGTTTACAAAAAGCTCCTGGAATAAAAGGTATGTGCTAAGGCTGAATCACACTAGAAGTACTTTTACAGTACACAGAAAGCTCTAGCATCAAAAATTGAGCCACATTTAAAAAGAGATTTTGTTTTTTATATTTCTGAAACTCAGGGTTCACGATGGGATTCATTATCCTGCAACACAGACACACACACTGACACTTCTTAGGAGATCTAATTCCCCCAGTCTCATTTCCAGTGGTATACCAGATATTTGTTCCCCCTTCTTCTCTGACTCCATCCATTACAGATCACATGGACTTTCTCCTCCAAATTTCCTTCCCCCTACTCATTCCAGAATGGCATCCCCATAATCAGGAGGCATTCCCTGTGAACACACCAGTTGAGCAAGCAAGTAAAACAGGCAATACACAGCCCCTACACTCTCTAAAATCCAAAGAGACAACAAAAGCCAAGGAACAAAACACCCATTTAACATAGACAAATATCCAGAAATCCTCTCCTAGACATATAATCACCCCATACCAAGATGCCTAGGTGATGGCATAACAACAAAATCAATAACAGCCAAGGCAATATGTCTACACTAGCACTCAGGTATGCTAAAACAGCAGATCCTGAACATTCCAACTTAGCTGATGCAACAGTAAAAGACCTTAACACAAACTTTGTAAAGATGGTAGAGGTCCTTAAAGAGAAATAGAATAAATCCCATGAAACAATGCATAACACAAACCGAAAGTTGGAGAAAATGGCCAAATCTCTTAAAGAAAGCCAAAAAAATCTAAAACAACTGAAGGAAACAAAAGTGTAAAAGAACTGAAAATGGAAATAAAATCAATAAAGTAAATACAAACGAAGGAAATTCTGGGAATAAGAAACAGAGGAAGAGGAAACTACAATCAAGATATCTTGTATGAAAAATAATTGTTTTCAATAAAAAACAAAATAGTAAATAAAGTCGAAATAAATAAATGAAGTGTTTATGGAAGGCCTTGGGAGGAGAAAAAATAACAATGGGATTATGAAGTTGCAGTATAAATTTTAAAAGAAGAAATAGCAAAAATGAAAAAAAAAAAAACACATTAGCAGAAACAGAGGTCCAAGATGAGCACCAGATTTCACAAAGAGACATATCTAGGTGTGAAACTCCGAAGAACTTAAAAGAAACTCCGCAGATCTAAAATCACAAGTCTAACTTAATACAGTAATAATGATTGACTTCATTGTAGCACTTCTAACAACAGTGGCCCTAGAGAACTCCTAACAACTTAGGCTATTGCCAAAGATATTTGTTGCTCTCCACAAACAGAAGATAGGTGAAATTCTGACATCCCATTTTTCACCTTTAAGAATGCTTAAGAACAAAAATATATTTATCTGCTCATAATGGCAAGATGTAGAGTAGGAACTCTCCTTCCTTACTGGTGGGAAGGAAAACTTGTGCAGCAAATTGTAATCAGTGAGCTATTTTTATCAGAATGATGAGAATCAATCTTCCTCAAGATTCATCTTTACCACTCTTGGGAATATAAACAAAAGATGCTTCATCCTTCCACAGGGTTGCTTTATTAACCATGTTCACTGCTGTTCTATTCACAAATCCAGAAACTAGATACAACATAAATGTCCCTCAACAGAAGAATGAATAAAGCTTATACGACACATTCACATGATGCCCTCTAAATAAGCTGTTTAAAAATGACACTGAAATTTTTAGCTAAATAGATGGAGATAGAAAAGATTATCTGGAGTGAGGTTAGCCTAATGAAGTCCTATTGAAATCTCCTAATGAAGTCTCCAAATAGTGGGGGGATAGAAACCCAACTGGCCATCTCTTGTCAACTAATGCAGCTTCAATTACCAGGATGGGTTTCATGATCTTGAGCTGTTGCCTAAAAAGATGAAATGGAAATCCCAAGGAAACCAGCCTGCTGCCAAGACAAGAGGTGTTCCTGAACAACCTGACATCAAGGCCCCACAGTGAAAGACAAACACAACAAAGCAACTCATTAAACATGAAGAGGTTAAAATGGTGCTACGTAGAACCTTCACCCTCCAGGTTCTAACTGTTTATGGCACAGAATGGTACTTTTAAGTTGCCAAAAGATGTGTGCTTACACCAACGTAACTACCAAATTTTGGTATATAACCAGCCTTATCTACAGAATATGCTAGGTAATTAATTGTGGCACCAACCTTGAGGGAATAACAAACCAATATCTGTTTATACTCATGAATCTCTGCATGAGATGATACAAGTTCCTGATACTATTTGAGCGACCAAGGACCAGAGACTTGATAACTCAGAGACCTTTGGTCAAACCAATGTTATTGTTCTAAAAAATGATGTTTGATTATTTTCTGCCATACTCACAGATTAGTGCCTTATTCAGTCTAAAAAACCAGAAATCACAGAGCCCACACTTTTCTTTATCAGGTCCACTGCACATATACTAGAGCTTCCAGTTTAGCACTTTTATTGTACTCCTGAAAGTGTAAACAAGTGAGTCTCTGATTCCTATGCCCTCTCTTGGGGCTTTTAATTTTCTATTGTATTGTCTTCTCCAACTTTGATATGATGGGTTTTTATTTTACCTATTTAGATGTTAATTTCTTATGTTTTGTTATTATTTCTCAGAAACCCGTTTTATTTCTAGTGAGACACAGATAAGTGGATCTGGATGAGAGAGAAGGTAAGGGGAAACTGAGAGAAGTGGAGGACGGGGAAATTCATTTGTATTATATTGTGTGAGAATGAGTCTATATTTAGAGAAAGGGAGGTAGATTAAAAAGAACAAATTATAGGAAATTATCTATTTTCAATATGATACCTTATCATAAAAATAAAATACATGTACTTGGGAGATCAAACCCAACTCTTCAGTCACCTGCAGTGTTGAAAAACACTTGTACTAAGAATAAACATAAATGGGATGTGAGAAATCCAAGCCTTAAGCGAATTATGAATGTGACTATAAAGAAATGAGACTCAAAACACTGTGTCTATTCTGGAAAGGAAGAGACTGTTATTATTCTTTAGGAAAGAATATTTGCAATGGATCAGCAATGTAAGTCAAGGATGCCTTTAATGTCTAGAGTGTTTTATCTATGCATTATCTATGTATCTATGTCTGCATATGTCTAATATCTATCTATCTAAAAGAAAATAAAAGTAACAACAATGTTTAAATTTCTAATCAAGAAAACAGTTTATGTCTTCTCTCCAGTCCAGTACCATTTGCTTAGGTATTTGAGATAACCTGTGTAGAGATAGGATAATCCTCTGTAAGCCTGTATTGACCTGTTTCATTTGAAATCTCATTTTCTTCACAAGGAGTGCAATCATAGCAGCAGACAGCCTTGCCTTCCTGGGCGGCTTTCCTGAATCCTGGCCTACAGCTCTCACTGCACACAGACTGTGGAATCTGAGAGAAATAAAAGTTATTAGCAAATGCTCTGTCTCTTGTGAAAAATCCAAGTTATTAGAGAATTTCTGAGTATCACTGAATAATAAATTTGCAAATTAGTACTCATACTATTGAAAACAATGGGTTTGGGTATTGTTGATTTTGGCAGCTTTGGAGCTACACGGAGCACATGTTTAAAACTTGGTACAATATATAAAGCTGCTGTTAAGAGTAGATCATTAATGTAATGTTCTAGAAAGTCACAGTATGGCTCTAGAAAGCTGTCTGTCTATTTGCCAATAGGGTGAGCTTTATATCCAATGTGGTTGTGAAGGCTGAGAACTTGACAGAACTTGGCTTCAACATGGAAACAAATCTTTGGGCATTTCTGTGAAAAGTTTCATGTGAGGGGAAAAATCCACACAAAATGAAGCCAATATTTTATTGGCTACTATCACAAATAGAGTAAACAGAAGATAGAAGGGGAGCAACTACGTTCTTTAATCTCTGATTTCCTTCTGTGAATTTGATATCATCATCTAATTTGCCTCCTAAAACAAACTTTTTCCATCATGATACGTTGCATGCTCAGTGTCAGCCATGCTCAGTGTTCTCTCTTCAGTTGCTTTTCTAAAATATTTACTTATACTAGAAAACCAAATATCACAATATCACACACACACACACACACACACACACACACACACACGTCATGCAATTCTACCTTTGGAGTGGCTGGCAAAACAAAATGTCACATTTTCTCTCACTGAATATTCTTAGGCTGCATAACCAATTAACTTCCTTTTAATGTTTGGAGGCAATGGCAACAATCTAATAGACACTCTGTTCATAAGTACTTCTTGAGCTTCTACATAACCAGGCTATCAAAGCTGATAATGAGACTCATAGTGAAACTTTGGGCAGAGTGCAGGGAAACTTATGGAAGAAGAGACAGATAGAAAGACCTGGAAGGGACAGGAACTGTACAAGGCGACCAACAGATTAAAAAAATCTGGGCCCAGGGGGACCTGAAAATACTGATACTCCAACCAAGGACCATGCATGGAGAGGACTTAGATGTCCTGCTTAGAGGAAGCCCATAGACTGCTCAGTTTCCAAATAGGTTCACTAGGAAGGGCTGTCTCTTATATGAGCTCAGTGGCTGGCTCTTTGATTACCTCCCCCTTTGAGGGGTGGTGTTTGCAGCCTTGCCAGGACACAGAGGAAGATGATGCAGGCAGCCCTAATGAAACCTGATAGGCTAGGGACAGTTTTCTTCCTTATCAGGTGTCTAAAGAAAGGGCATAGAGAAAAAGTAGGGAGGGTGGTAGGATTAGGTGGAGATAAGCAAGAGAGCTACATCAGGGCTACAAAGTGAATAAATTGTAATAAACAAATAAATAGGTAGATAGATAAAAGAAAAAAGAACTGTATGAGCTTGAAGAAAATCCTTTGTATTGTTCAGAGGCAGGGAAAAAGAAAGTAGTTCATATTGGCTGTGATTTTGGGTGGTTCTTTAATGGTAGTTAAATATTGATTGGTACTGAATGACTGTCCAAAGATCATTACATCCTGAAAATTATTTTCCATTTCATGAAAAATCAAAGCAATGAGATGAATCACATCTCACCTTTGTAAACCTTATTGGCCATTGAATCAACTGCTCAGATAAAGACAACTGTTGAACCTGAGGAGCATATGAAGAAAAGTTTCCTACTTTCACCTTTAATCCAAAACCCTTTGGAAAATTCCAAAAGTTGAGAATATCATATACTGAGTCTATTTTCCTTCCCTCATCCATTACTGTGTGACTGCTCACATGATTTTCCAGAAGGGTGTTCTTTAGGAAAGGGTGGAGCTACAAGAGAATCAGAAACATATGTTGAACAACATCACAGTTAATACAAATACTTTTTAAAAGGTAATTCAATGAAATCTCAGTGGTTTTAACCCCTCACAATATAAAGAAAATTTGAAGGAGGCATCAAATTAATGTTATTTGGTTGAAATGCACTAAGTTTTAAAATTCCCATTCTGTTCCAGAGATATCACTGTGCAAAGCATGTTTAAGACAACAGATTATGTTAATTGAGATCATCCATATTGCTTTGAAAAAGGTAACCAATGTTTGAAATATATTTAGAGCTTCTATTCTTCAAATGAGGGCCCTGAAGTCTAAAGTTCACTTTAAGGTGACCCTTCATTTCAAAACCCTATGGCAGTGCTCGGAAGCATACCAAATTAAGAATTTACTTCATCTACTTCTGCTCTGAGTAATCCTGATGGGAAACCCCCAATTTTCACAATGCAGAGATTATGAAGAAACTATGAGGCAACTTGTTATATGAATTTAACATTAACTTTTGTTTTTCTTTGTTCCTGGCATGACATTTACAAAAGACATTTACTTAGGATTTTCTACTGCCCTCTATGCAGGGAAACAAAATATTCTCCATTGCTTATGACAACATATGTAAAATCCATGATACCTGATTTGAGTGACTTAGAAAATAATAAAAATGTCATATTGCAGATTTTAAAACATACAAGAAGGAATATTACCTGCCAGGGGAAGAATTCCATTTCTTTTCCATTAGCATGTGGTTGTATCTGTGTTTGTTGAAAGTTCATCTCATGGAGACTGTAGGCCACAGCATACACAGAATTGTATATATTGTAGCTCTCTTCTCTCATAGCTGGATCAAAAATGTGTCTGGTCAGTAACTTGAAAGAAGCATTGGGTTGGCAGTTTTCCAAAAGTTGACAGTCAAACTCAGAAAATGAGCACTTGAAGAACAAATACCAAAATTTAGGAAGATAAGTGTCTTCAGGGTATTTGTAGGGATTAACTGTTTGAATGAAATTTGTAAACTCAACCATCTCTTTATGATGGTGTGTAAAAATAAGACTCCCATGAAATGAGTCTACCATGAAATAATCAGCATGGCTGACAGCATCCCACTGAGAGTTTAAGACCCAGACTTTCCATGTCATAAACAGGTGCCCAATGTGTCGCATTAAGCCTTGTGAAGATCCAATGTCTCCATAAATAACATTTGCTGAGGATTCCTGAATCTCCTCCAGATTTATCAATAATTCATTGGAATATGAATTCATGGTGTCAGAGATCAATTTCAAAAAGGCTATGCAGATGCCATTACTCTCCATATCTTTTCTCAAATCTGTCAGCATCTGATTTCCTCTGTGGTCATCTGGGAGGATCAGACCAACCCAGGACCATCTGAAATGAAGCAGCAAAGAGACTATGGCAAGTGATAGATATGTGTCCTTGGGGGCCATCTGATAGAGAGAATTAAACCTACCTTGGTCATTCAAGGTAGAATCAAAAGGCCCAAAAGAGAGCTATAGAAAAACAAAATTGGAAATAAGAGGAAGAACATTGACATCAAACAAAATCTCACTGCTGAGTCAAAGGGTCAATACATTTGGGATGAAGATGGGATTTTCACATTTTAAAAGTAAAACCCAATACAGAGTTTTCCACACACACACACACACAAAATTACTGACATGTCTCCAGTTTAAAGAAACTACCTGGCCTCATCTAATTCTCCTTCCTTTTTATTTCAAGTAATGGAAATGTGGTACTATCATCAAAACCTTCATATTTTCCTTTCACAGCTGGTTAATTCAAGGGCCCCTATTTTACATTTTCAGAGCCCTATAATGTCAACAAAGGATATTTGAAACTCCCCGTTCCAACATTGTATCCCTCACCTGAGGTATTTTGTAGAGTTGTAGCAGGGTCCCAATATGTGCAGCTGTTGCCCATGATGTTCCTGTGAGAGCAGCAGGTGATTTTCTCTTCTGTCCACACTCATAATTAACAATATTGTTCATACCCATGAGCCAATGAAAGGCTCCCATAAGAATAAGCTGTTCAGAAAATGCAATATTATGTAGCTCAAAGCCCAGAGTTGTGTTGGGTAGAAGGTGAGGGTTTCTGTTGATCTCCTCAATGGCAAATACAAGGGCCAGAACAAACTGGTAGTTCTTAAACCTATACCTGCATGGGTTTCACAAGATTACACAGAAGAAATTAAACATACAACCTTCATATTTAATGCAAGAACTTTTAAAATTCAAACACCAATATTTCTGTAAAATCATTTTACTGTCTTCTCATTAATGACTGGAATTATAGTGGACATTTTATGTAGATAGTATGAGGTAAGATTAACACTCATTAACTATGGTCCCAGGAAGTATAATTTATTATTGTATTTTTTATTTAGTTTTATTTTTTATGTTTGGGAAAAAAGTAATTATTCATGAATAAGGTTTATGAGTGTCAATAACTATAAATGAAAGATATCAAGGTCATTCCAAACTGTGTACCTTATTGTACACAGTGTCTCTTAATCACTTGTTTAAGTATTGACAGACTGACTAGTTTATTTGATTGATTGAGACAGAGTCTTATCGTAAAGCATTAGCTGTCCTGGAACATGTTTACATTAAACCCCACCTGGCCTTGAAATCACTAATTCTCTTTCTGCATAACCTGTCCTTGAGCTGTGAAGAAGAAAGAGTAGCACACCAAATGACCTCATATTTTCTTGATTGTGTTCAGCACATAAGCCTGGCACTCTGGCTAGCAGACTTGTAGAGAGTTACCTCTCCCAGTTTCTACCCTCCATATGATCACTGAATAACAAGAAGGCATTCATGTTCCTTGGGAGTTCTGAACTTAGGTCCTCATACTTGAACCTAGGGTGTTTTACCTTATAAGGCAAGCCTTGATTTGTCTACTAAAAACACACTGAGGACAGAATTCACACTCTTAATAATGCCAAATCCCCCCAAACAAAGGGATAATATTTTATTTTAGTGTTAAAATGTGCTGTTCACAATGCTATATTCTTAAGATTAAATTTAGTAAATTGTTTTTCAGTTGACTGTAGAAATACTTTGTATTAAGACATTTTTAACTGTTCATTGAAAAGCAATATTTATTATTTTTGGAAAGATCTACACAGAGACTGCTTCTACACTAAATATAACTGAAAAAAGAGATTCAGCACATCTTTACATGTAGAATTTTAGTCAGAGTTCTGGCCTTTTATTCACATCCATTTTTTTTTTGTTTTCTTTTTGTCTTTGTGTCATTTTTGTATTCTCCATCAAATGTTTGCATCTCTGATTCTTTGTGCTTCTCTACTCCTTTTCCAAAACTTTTATTGCTGCCTGGCATAGCTGTTGGTCTGCCTAATATCTGATATGCATGCATCTCAAAGAAAAGTGTATTTTTTTCCTCCTCAATATTCCTATTCTGGATTGTTGCAGAGAATTACATATTGTATGCCATTGTGTTTCTTTTAATCCTCATAGATTTGTCTAGAATTTTCACACAAAATGAAACAAAAGAAAACACTTAATATATATCATAATTCAAAACGAATAAAGAAGGATGCAATTATGTTTAGCAGGGTACAAGCATGAAAACCAGAAAACTTAGGAGCACTATGACAGACTACACAGACTGAAGTAGGAATGCAGACACTAGGAATGAAAGTATTTTAATTAAAGCTCTATTAGAAAGACTTTTATTTGAAAAAAACACCAAGCACCACAATCAACTAGACCAGAAAACTGTATAACTCTGTGAACTTGTATACAATTAGAATAATTATTCTGAATCACATTAAGAAAGTCAAATACAGATCTTCTGTCCTCTTGCCCTTGGTCTTCCTAGGTTTGTTCTCCACCCTCTTAACTCTCTGTGACTCTTCTAACTTGTTCCCTCTCTTCAGTCACTACCTCCATCTATTCTACTCCCCTTCTGAATGAGAATAACATCATCATTTATATCCTCCTTGCTACTTATATTTTGAGTCTGTACCTTGTAATATGATTATGAAGCCAGAACGAGAAGTCAAAAGGACTGTAGAGAGAAAATGAAACCGAGGGGGGTATCTCTGACAAGCTTGAAACCTAAGTCACGGTAGGCTCCTGAGAGAATATGATGTGGAGTCAAGCAGAGACACCTAGTAGCAGAGGCCATAGAGACTGAAGAGGATGCCCTTTAACTAGACTAGTCTCAGCACAGGGAGGGGAACACCAATAACCCCACTAATACATTGACCCCAAGTTTTTCCTGCCTACAAGATGTGCAGGAATAAAGATAGAACAGATAGAGAAAAGATTAAGAGAACGTCCAACACATTTCTGTCCCAACTAAAGACATATACTATAGGAGAGTACCAACCCCTGACACTTTGAGGGATATTCTGCTATATTAGCAAGACAGGAGCTTGACAGAATTGTCCTCTGAGAGTCTATACCCAGCAGTGATTCAAAACAGATCTGAGACTCACAACCAAACATTGGGTGATTCATAGGGCATCTGGTGGAAAAGAGGGAGGGAACATAAAATGACGTGGCAGTGACAGGAGCTCCAGAAGAAGACAAACAGAGTCAACTATCCAGGACCCAAAGGGGCTTGCTGAGACTGAAGCATCATCCAACCATCATTCATAAAGTGGACGTAGGTCTCCTACAAAGATGTAGCAGATAGGCACATTGGGTCTCATGTGAGTCCTCTAGTAAGGGAAGTGGGGAAGCATTGGAAAGAGATTCACTTGCTCTTTGATCACTTTTCCCAAATGGGACTGCCTTACCAGGCCACAGGGGAAGAGGACATGCTCATTCCTGGTGAAACTTGGTGAGCTGGGCTGGATGGGAAAGGGACCTTCCCTATTCTGAGAAAAAGGAAAGGGGGAAAGGGGAGTGTGGGACTGGAAGGAGAGGAGGGATAGGGTTACAATAAGGATGAAAAAAAAAAACAGTGTATCGTTCATATTCATCATCTAGAATATATATCAGCAATGTATAAGATTGGATCCTTCAAATTTAATGGTAAGAGTTAATTGCTGAGGGCACTACATACTCGGGGAAATCTAGCTGGTCCTCACCTGGATACTTTTCCTCTCCTGGTTAGATTCATGATGCTGAAAGGTTCAATGTATGCCACTAAAGAAAACAAAAGTAGTCATCTCTCTCACTCATCTGTGAACCATGAAGGAACCAGTACTCACTTATCTTATACCACATGCCTTCTGGTACAAAAATGGCATACATGTTACATGAGGAACAAACTTTTGTCTCATTTACTATAAGATCCACTCCTTAGATCTTATGTGCTGGGCAGTATAAAACTGGCCAGAGTCTGTGATTAGGGACATCATAGAACCCAAAGGAAAATTTAATACTGTTATTCTGCTAAGTCAATAAGTATGAAATGAACTTCTAATGACTTATTGTTGTACCCATGGATTAGTACATTGCTCTGTCTTCATCTGCAGTAGATGTCAAATAATACAGAAACCATAAGTGATCATAGTACAGGTAAAATTACCCATGAGGTGCTCATCCATAAATGAGGCTTATCTATAACACCCCTGACAGCAAGCCTGAGGGATCATGGCTGAAGAGAAGTGGGAAGATTGTAAGGGCCATAGGCTACAAATGAACTCAAGAAAAACAATAGTTTCTGTCCACAACAGGTTAGTTGCCCCTTTGAACTCACAACAATTATGAAAGCATATACAAGAAGAAGTGTACTCAAATAAGACCAAATATCAGCATGGAAAAGGAGATGGTCATGGAATCTCACATTTAGGGGTGATGTTTCTAAGATCTGAGTTTTTACTGGGATAGATATAGCCCCTATGGATAAGTCCCCTATCAGTGGACTTAGAGAGGGGCAGGGAAGAGATAAGTGACAGAGTATGGGACTGAGAGGGAATGAGGGAGAGGGCTATACCTGGGATACAATGTAAATAGACTGTAACTAATATAAAAAATAAAAATTTAAGTAAAAAAATCAGAGGAAAATTTATGATTTCAACATAAAATATTTCAAGCTGTACTACAGAGCAACAGTAATAAAATCTGCATGGTGCTGGAATAGAAACAGACTGGTAGATCAATGGAATTGAATTGGAGACCCAGGAATAAATCTACTCACCTACAGACATTTGATTGTGACAAAGAAGCCGAAGCCATATAATAGATCTTCAATAAATGGTACTGGTCTAACTGGATTTCTACATGTAGAAAAACACAAATAGAAGTGTACTTATCACCCTGCACAAAACTCAAGTGTAAACGGATCAAGGACCTTAACATAAAACCAGACACACAAAATCTATTAGGAGAGAAAGTGTGGAAGAGCCTTGAACTCATTGGTATAGGTGACAACTTCCTGAACAGAACACCAACAGCTCAGGTTCTAAGATCAACAATTAATAAATGGTATCTCTAGAAACTAAAAACCTTTTCTAAGGCAAAGAATACTGTCAACAGACCAAAACAGCAGACTACAGTTGGAGAAAAGTTCTTCACTGATCTTAACTCTGTGTTAGGGTCAGTATAATTATATATATATAATTCCCAACAGAGGAATCTCTGATGTGTGAGACCTACTCAAGGAAATGCTCATAGCCATTAGTAATCAGAGAAATACAAATCAAAACGACTCTGAGATAACATCTTAAACCCATCAGAATGCTTAAGATAAAAAACGGAAGTAAATAGCACATTCTGGAGAGGATTTGGAGATAGGGGAACACTTCTCCATTGCTGATGGGAGTGCAAACTTCTATGACCACTTTGGAAATCAATCTGGTGCCTTCTCAAATTTTGGAATAGCTCTAATTTAAGGGCCAGCTATGTCACTCCACTCCTGGGCATATACCCAAGAGATACTCTATCATAGTAAAACATTTGCTCAACTATGTTCATAGCAGCTGTTTTGGACAGACACTGTCTTGCCAGGTTTTCCTGGCAGGGCTGCCTTGCCTGGTCACTGTGGTAGAGGGAGCACTCAGTCCTGATAGACTTGATGTGCTGGGATGGCCGGGCTCTCCTTTTCTGAGGAGGTGAGGAAGGGGGATACAGGAAAAAAGGTAGAAGTATGGGACCTGGAGGAAAAAGAGGGAGGAGTCATTATTGGGATGTAGTGTTAAGAAATTAATTAATTAGAAAAGAAATTCAGAACTATTTATTTATTCAGTTAGGGGAGAGAAAAATGAACCATTATAAAATTAAATAATCTCTTAACCCACTGACTTAAAAAAGGATTAATCTAGAAAGGTCTGAATTCACAACTATATCTGTAAG
Organism: Meriones unguiculatus; assembly: GCF_030254825.1. NCBI lineage: Eukaryota > Metazoa > Chordata > Mammalia > Rodentia > Muridae > Meriones > Meriones unguiculatus. The sequence goes on along the minus strand of NW_026843580.1, from coordinate 2,606,112 downwards.
TAAGAGTTTGAAATAAATGGTAGAACAATCCCCATTCTGCTGACAATGACTGCACTCACTTGAGCCAGACCCTAGCAAAATCCATTACAACAGAGAAGTTGGTCTATACTTGATGGGTTAGTGTTGTGTTTCTGGTTGTGCTGGAAAATACCTCACTGTATTACATCTTCTTTGTCCTGAGAAAAGCAAAACAAGCAAATACAACCCAATTTTGAATTAAAAGAACAATCTGGAGATGAAAAAAGATCAGTGGATGCAGAAGAGCAGACATCTACATTGGACTTCTCAAGCAGATGAATGAAGTCCAGACACATGATAGTCTTCCATTAAAGGATTTAGAGGACACTCAGGGGCCATTCTGACTGTACAAGAAAAGACCACAGGCCTGCTATTCACAGAATTGGAGACCTAAATTACAAGGCTACCAGCAAAATCAAAAAAATTTGCTCAGGATCAAGACAAGGTTAAGGGAGGAACCATTTTCACTACTAATACTCAGAAAGATAAAAATGAATAAGGAAATCCAAGAATGATTTTTAGACACCACATCAACACCACATCAATGTCCTAGAAAACTTGCAGTTGCACTATTTTACCTGTTTTTCCCAGAAAAAAATATAATTTAAATATTTTTAAGTATATTCAAAAATATGATTGGGCATTGCATTGAATAAGATAGTATTATTAAACTTTTATAGTAAAAATACTGTTTTCATGTCATGAACTACTTTGATTATATTTTTGACTTGTAAAAAGTTGAGTAAATTTTACAGGATACAATGCTTTTATTCATCATGGACAAGCAAGACACTCTTGGCTCATGTAACTGCAAGCATAATCTTTTCCCATATGGGCTTGCTGTTATGTGATATAAAGAAAATATGTATAGTTGTGCCTGAGCCACTGAAATTAGAGAGCAGAAGGAGAGTAACAAGAGGCATTTCTTTTATAATGAAATAAAAGGTGTCCACCCAACAACAAACGTTCCCAGTCTGCTGGGACAAATTTGTGATTTTAGCTGAGATAAAATATGATTTTTAAGAAATTAAATCTACCTTGAATTACTGCATCAAGATATGAATTATTGCCTTAGATATGAAATTTTAGATATGTACTCATCTATGCTGTTAGTTTTAAACTAATTTTGTTACCACTGCCAAATATCTTAAGAATTTTTATATCTGAACATATTTGTTCCTCCACTGTCCTCGATGTTTGATTTAGCACCCCACCAACATTTTAAGAAATATTCAGTAATGCCACACTAAACACAATTCCCCTTCACAACTATATTTTATTTTGTAAATTTTTACCTATTGTCTTCTTACTGATTTCTCAAGTGTTCAGATATTTGCAAGGTTCATTGCTTTACTTTAGAGTCTTTTTGAATTAATCTGTGCAAATATGGACTGTGTTTACGGTATAAGCACGGTTTATTTTCTCTATAAAAACACACACTTGAATATTTGTCATTAATTTTCAAGGAAACTGCTTATAGGACATCATTCCTTAATTTTCATATTTCAGAAAAAATTAGAAAAAATAAAACAAAACAGCTTTAAGTGACCACCCTCAAAAAAGAGCGTCCTAGTGAGCACACAAATATAAATGGGAAAAAGCACTGGAAACTTATATGGCAAAAAGGTAACCATTTACCATCAGTCTCAGCATATAAAGGACAAACAACGAAACACTGAATAGGGAAAAAAATAGACAAACAAAGACATGTGTTGAGAAGAAATGTGATCCCCAAGTTTAATTGTGACATTCCTATTGAGAAATTAGCTGCATTAACACAGTCAATCCTTGTCACTCAAGCATCATTCTAAGTACTCAGAAAACTCTGCATTCAGTGACATCATCTCTTCTCACAAGAGCACATCTGAACTTAAAGGAAGTACAGAGGTACCATTCATACTTACATTGAATAATCCATACTCTGAAATCATAACACTGAAAATATTAAATCCATCTGGCATTGCAAGAGTTTAAAATGTATACCATTAAATTGCAACATCATATGAGTGAGAAAAGCAAAATGAATGACACCAAAATTATCACTTTTCCTTTGAAAGAGGAAAGAAAGAGAAAATATACTTGAAAAGATTTGAGAATGAGAAAGTGATTGCTGAAAACAGAACAATTTTAATCCATACATTCTTTAAAACACAAGAAATCTGAACTCTGAAAATCAATAATTTTACTTACTGTATGTGAAGGTCCTGGAAAAAGTATGTGTACTTTGTATCAGGAATATTGTTGCGCGTGTAGAAAACATGAAGGGGGAAAATGCACCAATCATTACATCTCCTCCACGATGAAAACTTTCTTTGATTGTTACATAGCAGTCATTGTCAGTAAAGGTATACACAAGGTTCGGAATATACAGGAGCCCAAAGATAAAGATCCAGAACATCCTATTGACACATATGTATGTCCAGCCAAAGATTGTTGGATACAGATCTAAGGATGTCGATCAGGTATATATTAAGCTCAAATGTTTGTGAACATGTGTGCTTCTCACTTTGTTAATAAGCACAGCTGTCACACTTATCACCCCAAGTTCTTTTTGAAACTTCCTCCACTGCCATTGAGAGTTCTGAAACTCTTCCCTTAGGCTCTGCATCTGAGGCCCTGTGTTCTGCTTGAAAAACAAGTGGCAAAAATATGTTTGGATTTTCTTCTCCAGCTACAGGCACTGTGATATCAGCCAACAGGATAGACAGCAAGAGCTTAGGGATCAACTTCCCTATTGGGCTGTTTTGGACAAGTTTGAAGTGGGAAACTTTTCACAGAATAACAATTTCTCATATGCAAACCTGTTATATCACGTTTGCCATGGCAGGTTAATTGGGAGAAGGCCTGAAAATGTCCATTCACTTTACACACAGGCAAAATAACTGGTCCATGCTTTTCCAAAGCAAAAATAACTAATAGACTCTACTCTTCATACTATTAAGTGTCTCAGAATTTTCTTTAATGATGCATCTGTAATGTGTATCTGGAGAACAATGTGATACCTGTACCCAACACAATCAGCTTAATGGAAAAGCCAATAGACCTGATGCATTCCTCACTTCCAAGTCATCTACTTAATTTCAGTGCAAAAATCAAGTTGCTTTTTACATGCTGAGATTTGATCTTCTCCACTCTTATTCTTTTCTCTTATCCTGGGTTAACCATGAAGTAGAACTGCCAGTGTAACTCATCCTGGCATCTAGAGCAGTGTGTTCATGCACTAATTACCCTGCATTAAGGTGTGTGAAAGATCCTTTTCCTTTCTGTAATAAGTATACTAATTCAAAGGCTTTGCAGTGTGTCTTTTCACCATATCTTCAGAGGAAAGCTATCCTGAGTGGATCTCTCTTCCCTAGCCACCAGGACTTTAGGGTAATGAATGTACTGTGTACTGTGATATGGTAGTGATAGAATGCCCCATAAAATAAATCAAATACCCTAAGAACAAGTTGGGTTAAGAGGATGAACAGAAACCTAAGTGATACAGCAATAATTAAAAAAAACACTATAATAAGAAATATTAACATGTCAAACTGTAGCTTATTTGGTCTTTTCTTTTATGTTTCAATTTAACAGTATTCAATAAGCACACAATACACAGAACCTGTCTATTATAAGACTGTATGGAATATAAAGGATCAGGGAAACCTGCTTTTCAGTAAATCACAGTTAAGTGCAGTCCTGTGTAATAAAGCAAAACTGGTTGTCAGTTACCTCAAAGATGCTTGTTCCTTAGACACAGAGCACTAAATATGTAGAGTACAAATTTCATTGACTCATTTTTCAACAAGATTCTCTGAAGCAGGATAAAAACAAGTGGTTGTGAGGGAAAAGTCTGGTAACAGGACTGGACATTTTAAAAATCTTTTATTTCTTGGTGTTTTCTGACAAAAATTATTGTTAGTATGTCTGAAGTGAGTGATTATGAAAATAGAATCTCTTCATTGTTGACACAGACATTATAGTCCAAGAAGAACACAATATGCAGCAAAGAAGTTTCTCACAAGTACTTAAGGATAAATACTGAAGAAAATTAAGTTAGTTAACAAATACATGAAATTGACTGTAAAGACTGGGTTTATGTCTTGACTTTCAAGATGGAACTGTGCAGCCCTGTATCCTATGTCCACATCTCTAGGTATATATATAAGAGATTGTATTAACACTATGCTTATTTTCATATCTTTCCATTTTTGAGTTTTGAGAGTAAAGTTAAAAAATTAAATCTCAACCTGTATTCTTTGGGGTCTCACTCAAAACAACAATAGGTCCTGTAGTAACTATATCTGGCAGATTCATGGAATCTGTAGGTATCTTGTATGACTCAGAGTCAAATATAACTTCAAGATCTCTTAGTAGCATTCTTTAGTTACCTTATTCACATGTGAGAGACAGGAACACTCTACATTGCCAGAGGGAATAAAATTGCTAATTGTTTTTCTTAACTCTTGAAATCACTGGGCTGCAGCCATGAAAGAGAAGAGCTAAATCAAAGTTTATCCTCACATACCAGATAGAATAAATCAAGGCCCCAACATTATTGTTAGAGATGTTGTTCCATATAGAAAGTAACTGGCCCTTGTTCCATAAGTTTTGGGATCTACTCCCAGCACTAACATGATGACTTACAAGTTTTTGTAACTTCAGTTGCAGATTATCCAATGCCCAGAGGAGCTCTGCTCAAGCTAAGGGTGAAGAATATTGAAAATGGAGCTGAAGAACAAGGGGAAATCTTCCTTCTCTTTAAGCATTTCCTTCAGAAAAAATAAATTAAGTTCTTTTTCAAAATGTGTGTGTTCCTTTAACTGTTCTGTCCACTCAAATTCTAGTTGCCTAGATAGTTCTCTGAAGATGTCATTCAGATTGACTTTTGAAATTTTATTTCCAAAATCTTATTATATAGCATGTATAAACCTATTACATACTCATATGAATTTCTTTTCTAGTAAATGTCTTTTTAGTATGAAATATATCACTAAAAAATGTGTACAGAGATATGTAATCTGATGAACTCTAACAGGGCCTTGATTCCCAGTTTCTGTGGATTGTTAGGAGCCTGACTTCAATGAAAGCCTGGTTCCCAATTGAAAAACTTTCATAAAGGAAGCTTATTTTTCCCAATTAACTGATGCAGATGGTGACCTGTTATCAGGTGTATTTAGGATAAACAAATGGTGCTGTCAAGTTCTCTTAGGGGAAAGACTAATTAAGGACTAATTGCTGTGACTCTTGAGAATGTCTGTGTAGGAGGTCACATTGGCATGACAACAGAGAAGGGTGAGGCCTGCCTGTGTCTTTGCAGTCTCCTAGGGCTTTACCCTAGGAGACGTTTGCGACATGTGTGACGTGTGTTACATTCTGGCTAACAGCTTACTAAGGCTGTTTTCTTTCTGATTTACCTTTGTAAAGTGAGTGATTATGAAAATTAAGTTAATAATTTCTGCAGGCAACAGTCATGCATGTCCAATACAGACATGTATTTGGGAAAAAACAGTTCATATAAAAGAAAAATATTAAAAAATATTTAAAATGTGCCTAAGAGTTGTATGAATTGCCCCATTCTGAACACTGTAAACACTTCTGGTGAAAGACCAACAGTGATTTGAAAAAAATTGCAGCCAACAAACTAACTTGAGATGTAAAAATCCCAATTCAGAACTTACATCATTCTGTTTTAACTACTATGTAACTCATTAATATATGAAAAACCATGTTAGTATGTCTCGTTCAGAAATTGAAAATCCTGTTGAAATGACTCCCTAATAAGAATGATATGGACGGTATTACTAACAAAGCATTCAAATCCTGATGGTAAATATGGTCAAAGTACTTGAAGAGCACAAAGGTAACAATAATTAAATGAGGAAGTCAATCCATGACATGAAAATTGGTTTGAATTTTTCAGGAAAACCCACACTGAAACAATGATGGAAAGGAAAAGCCAGCAAGCAAATACAACTTCAGTGTAAGGCCACACTAACAGAATTATGTTGAAAACACAGAGTTGAAAATAGGAGACCTGTGGGCTTAGGTTTTCCCAAACATACCTTGGGGGTCCTAAATGTCTCTTCATTCCTACCTTCCCCCGACCTTAGTTAGGAGAGAAATCCAGATACATGGAAAGGAAATGTCGGCATCTTACCCTGCTTCCTGCTGGTTAGGTTCTTTGGGGCAATACCAATCTCAGTCACCTGGATTCCAGCAGTCCAGTTGAAAAGCAAATGACAGCATCAATCTCAAAGTGTTATCTGGGGTGTTTTTTTCTTGCAGAGTCTAGAAGTGAAGCTTTGTAAAGGAAAGAAAGTGTAGCAAAGGAATGTGAAGTGATGCGAAGTAATGCAAAACAAAGCGATACAAAGTGAAGTGATGCAAAGCAAAGAGAAGTGATACAAAATGTCCTCTCTCTGTGGGGTTCTATAATTTCTCAGAGTACACACCAGGATGTTTTCCAACTGGCCCAAACCATACCCCTTGCACTACACTGTTTGCTGCAGCCAAAGATCAGGAGCCCACTCATGAGTCTGTTTTCAGTAGTGGATAAAGCACTTCCACATCCCACATTTGGAACCAAAAGGAAAAACATTTAGATAACACAACAGAGTTTTTTTGAACTTTATTTTTATTTTTATTGATTACAGTTTATTCACTTTGTATTTCCCTGTAGCTCCCTCCTATCTCCCCTCCCAATCCCATCCTCCTTCCCCTTCTCCACCCATGTCCTTCCCAAGTCCACTGATAGAGGATGTTCTCCTCTCCTTCCTTATTATCCTAGTCTATCAGGTCTCTTCAGGAGTGGCTGCATTGTCTTACTCTGTGGCCTGGATACAAAGAAAGGCACACATGGTATATACTCACTCATATAGACCTATAAGATATGATTAACATAATGAAATCTAAAGAAGATAAACAAGAAAGAGGACATGGGGTAAGATGATCAATCCTCACTTAGAAAGACAAATGGGACGTGCATATGACGTAGGAGAAAACAAGTAACAGGACAGGAGCCTACCGCAGAGGCCCTCTGAAAGACTCTACCTAGCAGAGTATCAAAGCAGATACTAAGACTCATAAGCAAACCTTCGGCAGAGTGCAGGGAATTATATGAAAGAAGGGGAAGTTAGTATGACATGGACAGGATAGGAGCTCCACAAGGACTAAATATATCTGGGCACAGGGGTCTTTTCTGAGACTGGCACTCCACCAGGGACCATGTATGGATATACTCTAGAATCTCTGCTTGGATGTACCCTGTGGTAGCTCAGTAACCAATTGATTTCCCATAGTAAGGGGAACAGGGACTATTTCTGACAGGAACTCAATGGCAGGCTTTTGACCTCCCCACCCCCCAATGGAGGAGCATTCCTCCTAGGCCACAGAGGAGGACTTTGCAGCCAGTCCTCATGTTACCTGATAAAATAATGTCAGATAAAAGGGGAGGAGGTCCTTTCCAATCAGTGGACTCAGAAAGGGGCAGGGAGGAGATGTGACGGAGGGAGGTATTGGGAGGGAATGAGGGAGCAGGATACAGTTGGGATACAGAGTTAATAAAATGTAACTAATAATAAAAAATAAAATAAAATAAAAAATAAAGTACAATTATCTCTTTCTACAAGTGTTCGGTAGGACTATGTGGTATACCAGTAATGTGCATCAGATTATAATATGCAAAAATTTCTTCATCTATTGGACACATATGTGGGTGCACTATCAGCCTTAATTTGTGTAGGTATTCCCATAATTGCCATTATTTCCAATAATTGTTTATTACACAAATCAGCCTTTTCAGAACTTAAAAGTGTTGCCTATGGGAACCCTGAGTGTGTATCAATGGTATGATGTACATACCTTGTTTTCTAATTCTGCAAAATGAAACACATCTATCTGCCATATTTCATTTATTTGATACCTCCAGGGTTACTTCAATAGATAATGGAGTTTGTTTATTAAGAGAACACATGAGACATTTTTTTTTATCACTTGGCAACAAGTGATAGAATTTTTTTCTTTAAACCTTTACTGTTAACATGATATTTTTCATGAAATTTTGAGGCTTCTAACACACCTCCTATTAGTAATTGGACAATTTCCTCATTTTCTCGTGCCAATCGACCTGACAAAAATTTATGAGATCGAATATGAGCAATATAAACTGGATAGTAACTACCTCTGATGGCTTGTAGCAATTGCACGAATAACAAAGTCAATTCTGAGTTATGAGGAATAAATTTTGCAGTTTCTATACGCAAAACATTTCTTTCTACATATTGAGAGGCAGTAATTACATTAAGAGATTCAGGAAAATCTAACAATACCATAAGGATTGGATAGAATTCTATTTTTTGATCTGAGATCTATGGGCTTTTGATCACCTTGCTTAATTTGTCTGACATATATCCTGTCATTCCCATCTTGTTTGCATCATTATAGAATATGCTGCAGGTATGGGTGTTGCTTTTACAATATGTGGAAGAATCCAATTACTTCTTTTAAAAAACTGTAGATGTTTGCTTTTAGGATATTTGTTATTAATTTCTCCTGAGTAGTTACTGCAATCCCTTTGCCAATCTACATTTATAATACACAATGACATAATCTGAGCATTAGTAAGAGGAACTACAATTTCAGCCATGTCTGTCCCTGACAATGGATGTGGTCTTGTTCTACCTTTTATACTTCAGAAACCTATTCAATGTACATCTTAAAATTTCTCTTTGTTTTTTATATATTAATTTTTATTTTTATACTAATTAGAGGTTATTTACTTTGCATCCCAACTGTCACCCCCTCCCTCATTTCCTCCCAAACCCACCCTCCCTCCCCCCTCTCCTCCTTGCCCCTCTCCAAGTCCACTGATATGGGAGGTCCTCTTCTCCTTCCATCTGACCCCAGTACCTCAGGTATACTCAGTATACCTCTGAGCCCAGTAGGAGAATTAATTGAAGCAAAATGACTAAAATACAATCAAGATTAGGATAATGTTCTTTGATCCACATATGCATCTTGCAGCCTTTGTTCTACAAGGAAAATGCAAATCAAAACAACCCTGAGATTTCAGCTTACACCCATGAAAATGGCCAAGATCAAAAACTCAAGTGACAACACATGCTAGAGAGGTTGTGGAGAAAGGAGAACCCTTCTCCACTGCTGGTGGGAATGTGAACTTGTACAATCACTCTGGAAATCAATCTGGCGCTTTCTCAGACAACTAGAAATAGTGCTTCCCCAAGATCCAGCCATACCACTCCTAGGCATATATCAAAAGAGGCTCAAGTACACAAAAAGGACATTTGCTCAACCATGTTTGTGGCAGCTTTATTTGTAATAACCAGAAGCTGGAAACAACCCAGATGCCCCTCAACTGAAGAATAGATGCAGAAATTGTGGTACATCTACACAATGGAATATTAATCAGCAATGAAAAATAAGAAAATCATGAAATTTGCAGGTAAATGGTGAGATCTGGAAAGGATCATCCTGAGTGAGTTGTCCCAGAAGCAAAAAGACACACATGGTATATACTCACTCATATAGACATACAACATAGGACAAACCCACTAAAAGCTGTGCATCTAAAGAAACTAAGCATGAGAGAGGACCCTAACTAAAATGTCCAATCCCCATCCGGAAAGGCAAAGAGGATGGACATCAGAAGAAGAAGAAAACAGGAAACAACCTAGGAACCTACACAGAGGACCTCTGAAAGCCTCTGCCCTACAGACTATCAAAGCAGATGCTGAGCCTTATGGGCAACTGTTGGGCAGAGTGAATGGAATTTTAGGTAAGAACTGGGAAATAGTAAGAGCTGGAGAAGACAGGGTCTCCACAAGTAGAGCAACAGAACAAGAAAATTGGAACACAGGGAACTTCCCAGAGACTCATACTCCAACCAAGGACTATTCATGGAGATAACCCAGAACCCCTGCACAGATGTAGCCCAGGGCAGTTCAGAGTCCAATTGGGTTACATAGTAATGTGAAGAGGGACTGCCTCTGACATAATCTCATTGGCCTGCTCTTTGATCACTTCCCCCCTGGGGGGAGCAGCCTTACCAAGCCATAGTAGAGGACAATGCAGCCACTTTTGATGTGAACTGATGGACTAAGATCAGAAAGGAGAGGAGAACCTCCCATATCAGTGGACTTGGGAAGTGGCATGCATGCAGAGGGAGGAGGGAGGGTGGGATTGGGAGAGGAGGAGGGAAGGGCTTATGCGGGGATGCAGAATGAATAAAGTGTAATTGATGAAAAATTTTAAAAAAAGGGAAAAAATAATTTAAGAACCTTAAATGACTTTCAAAAGTGGAGGAAAACATAGAGTTAGTCAATTTACATGGAGCACGTCTTGTCCCTGGGGGCAATGGTCTCCTGAACCTACTCAGACCTCGGACACCACCACTGCTAGCTCTAGATCTGATGCAGGATGTTCCAACGAGGGGGTTAAGGCTTCTCATAATATTTCCTACAAGCCCACACCTGTTTGTTTATATCCCCCATTTTTATTCATTATTAGCCAGATAGAGCCAAGTAATTGTGGTAATGATACTTGCTTTTTTGCCCAATGCTGGAATGCTAGTGAATTTAGGTATGCCCTGGTTATTCGCATACCTCGCTGGGTGCCTGTGCCCGTTGATGCCCCTCACGCTATGACTCTCTTCAGACAGAAAAGGGATCTTGGAACTACAGCCGCCACTGTTACTGCCATCTAATTGGTGGCTGTTGGAGCTACCACCGCGGCATTAAACATGAGTCATACTGTGCAGACTGCTCAGATCCTGAATAATCTTTTAGCCAATGTAGCTCAAGTCTTAGATGTACAAAAAGGAATTAATGCTCAACTAAAAGGAGGCTTGATGGTGTTCAATCAGAAGATTGACCTCATGCAGGAGCAAATTGATACCCCATGGCAAATCGCTCAACTTGGCTGTCAATGAAAGTATGCTGGACTTTGAGTCACTAGCATACAACATGAGAATTTTTCCTGTGCTGCAAATTTGTCTAAACAATTGTCTAGCTATATTTTAGGTAATTGGACTGGAGAATTCGATACTATGATGGAGCAGCTGAGAGTGGCCATTGTCATGGTAAATTCTACCAGAGTGGACACAGGAATAGCCACAGGATTATCATCATGGATTGCTGCAGCCATGAATCATCTGAAGGAATGGGCGGGCATGGGAACATTAGCAGGCCTTCTGGTGTTGGTCACCTTGGTTTGCCTGTTGTACATATGCAAGATTAGAGTCTCACAACAGCGTAATGCAGCCATGACCATTCAGGCCTTTACAGCCATTGAAGCAGGACAGTCTCCCCAAGCATGGTTGGCTACCATAAAAAGCCAAAATGTTACGCTCAGGATGCGAGGCTAAGCACTGCACTCAGGGTCAGCCGCTTTGGACCCAGAGAAGAGCATGTCTGATTGCATGAGGGTTGATGCCCCAGGTCCCGCCTCTGAGAAAAAGGTATCAGAAGGGTCTGATGCTCTTTGGGTGGATGACACCTAAATGAACATCAGTACAAAGTCCCAATTTATTTCTAATATCAGAGATCAGACCTCTACTCTTGCCTGATGCATCTAAAACAAAAAGGGGGAACTGTAGAGAGCTGCGGAATGCTATACCTTAAAGATGGAGCTGGTTTCCGCCTTCCACCTTCCCGATGGTGAGTGCTCTCTGTCACAAACAACTCCACATTTGGCTAAGGTTGAGGATCTGGCTTGCTTCCATGTATGTGGACCTATCTGCATTGCCCACGTGGCATGCTGAGGTTGGCTACCCAGAGGCTACTTAAAGTGGGCTGGCTTTCCCCAGGGTCAGATGATTGTTCAAGGTTCCTGAATAAACTGCTTTGAAAAAAAAGAAGAATGTAAAAGAATCCCAGTTTGTAAAGGTGCCATTGGTTGAATGACTCATTTCACTGTCCTGAAATCTGTTATCATCCTCCATATTCCTGATTTCTTTTTTGTAACAAACACAGGGGAATTCCATGGGCTGGTAGACTCTGCTATATGTTGAGCCTCTTCTACCAGCTGGTCAAGTGTGTGCAATTTTTCTTCTGTTATGGGCCACTGCTCTTGCCACACAGAGACCTGTGTGACTTGATAGCAAGTTCAGGGGTAGGGCTATTGGTATTCCAGCAGTGGCCCCTTGTATAATTTGAAAACTCAATCCCTGTGATACCCTGTGCTTGGACAGTAGGCACAGCTTGAGATCGTTCTTGATTACACACATCAATACCTTCCCCAGGATCATCTAACATTTCACCCTCACTTTCATCATTTGTTGTCTCTGGGACTGCAGAAATATTAATTTGAGCACACCATTGTTGTAAAAGATTCCTTCTCCGTGAAATTATGGGTATATCAGCCACATAAGGTCTCAACTTCCATGTTTGCCCTTGTGGTCCCACACATTCAATGCACCATACACTGGCTCTTATTTGAGATAAGGGTCCTGTTTTCAAAAAAATATGGAAGGCTTCACAAATTTGCAAGTCTTCTTTGTGCATGGGCCATGCAAATATTCTGAGTATTATTCCAATTTTAGTATATGTGCTGCCAAAACTAGCATAATTTGTTGAAATTAAATGAAGAATTATGAGCCAACAAAAATCACAATCATATAAGAGATAAAGAGATGGTGGGACACTTGCTTCAGCCATTGTATTTATTTATTTATTTATTTTTTATTTTTTTATTTTTCAATGCAGTTTATTCAGGAACATTGAACAATCCTCGGACCCCGGGGAAAGCCAGCCCACAGCTTAAATAGCCTCTGGGTAGCCAACCCAGGCGTGCCACAGGGGCAATGCAGATAGGTCCACATACATGGAAGCAAGCCAGATCCTCGGCCTTAGCCAAATGTGGAGTTGTTCGTGACAGAGAGCACTCACCATCGGGAAGGTGGAAGGCGGAAACCAGCTCCATCTTTAAGGCATAGCATTCCGCAGCTCTCTACAGTTCCCCCTTTTTGTTTTAGACGCATCAGGCAAGAGTAGAGGTCTGATCTCTGATATTAGAAATAAATTAGGACTTTGTACTGATGTTCATTTAGGTGTCATCCACCCAAAGAGCATCAGACCCTTCTGATACCTTTTTCTCAGAGGCGGGACCTGGGGCATCAACCCGCATGCAATCAGACATGCTCTTCTCTGGGTCCAAAGCGGCTGACCCTGAGTGCAGTGCTTAGCCTCGCATCCTGAGCGTATCATTTTAGCTTTTTATGGTATCCAACCATGCTTGGGGAGAATGTCCTGCTTCAATGGCTGTAAAGGCCTGAATGATCATGGCTGCATCACACTGTTGTGAGACTCTAATCTTTCATATATACCACAGGCAAACCAAGGAGACCAACACCAGAAGGCCTGCTAACACTCCCATGCCCGCCCATTCCTTCAGATGATTCATGGCTGCAGCAATCCATGTTGATAATCCTGTGGCTAGTCCTGCGTCCACTCCGGTAGAATTTACTGTGACAATGGCCACTCTCAGCTGCTCCATCGTAGTATCGAATTCTCCAGTCCAATTACCTAAAATATAGCTCGACAATTGTTTAGACAGATTTGCAGCACAGGAAAAATTCTCATGTTGTATGCTAGTGACACAAAGTCCAGCATACTTTCATTGACAGCCAGGTTGAGCGATTTGCCATAGGGTATCAATTTGCTCCTGCAAGAGGTCAATCCTCTGATTGAACACCATCAAGCTTCCTTTTAGTTGAGCATTAATTCCTTTATGTACAACTAAGGCATGAGCTACATTGGCTAAATGATTATTCAGGGTCTGAGCAGTCTGCCCAGTATGACTCATGGCTAATGCCCTGGTGGTAGCTCCAACAGCCGTCAATGAGATGGTAGTAACAATGGTGGCTGTAGTTCCAAGATCCCTTTTCTGTCTGAAGAGAGTCATAGCGTGAGGGGCATCAATGGGCATAGGCACCCAGTGAGGCATGCGAGTAACCAGGGCATACCTAACTTTACTAGCATTCCAGCATTGGGCAAAAAAGCAAGTATCATTACCACAATTACTTGGCTCTATCTGGCTAATAATGAATAAAAATGGGGGATAAAGACAAACAGGTGTGGGCTTATAGGAAATATTATGAGAAGCCTTAACCCCTCGTTGGAACATCCTGCGTCAGTTCTAGAACTAGCAGTGGTGGTGTCCGAGGTCTGAGTAGGTTCAGGAGACCATTGCCCCCAGGGGCGAGACGTGCTCCATGCCAATTGACTAACTCCATGTTTTCCTCCAATTTTGAAAGTCATTTAAGGTTCTTAAATTACTTTTTTCCCTTTTTTCTTAAATTTTTCATCAATTACACTTTATTCATTCTGCATCCCCCCATAAGCCCCTCTCTCCTCCCATCCCAATCCCACCCTCCCTCCTCCCTCTGCTCGCATGCCACTCCCCAAGTCCACTGATAGGGGAGGTTCTCCTCTCCTTTCTGATCTTAGTCTGTCAGTTCACATCAAAAGTGGCTGTATTGTCCTCTACTGTGGCCTGGTAAGGCTGCTCCCCCCCCCAGAGGGAGGTGATCAAAGAGCAGGCCAATCAGATTATGTCAGAGGCAGTCCCTCTTCACATTACTATGTAACCCAATTGGACTCTGAACTGCCCTGGGCTACATCTGTGCAGGGGTTCTAGGTTATCTCCATGAATAGTCCTTGGTTGGAGTATGAGTCTCTGGGAAGTTCCCTATGTTCAAATTTTCTTGTTCTGTTGCTCTCCTTGTGGAGACCCTGTCCTCTCCAGCTCTTACTATTTCCCAGTTCTTACCTAAAATTCCGTTCACTCTGCCCAACAGTTGCCCATCAGGCTCAGCATCTGCTTTGATAGTCTGAAGGGCAGAGGCTTTCAGAGGCCCTCTGTGGTAGGTTCCTAGGTTGTTTCCTGTTTTCTTCTTCTTCTGATGTCCATCCTCTTTTCCTTTCTGGATGGGGTTTGGACGTTTTAGTTAGGGTCCTCTCTCTTGCTTAATTTCTTTAGATGCACAGGTTTTAGTGGGTTTGTCCTATGTTGTATGTCTATATGAGTGAGTATATACCATGTGTGTCTTTTTGCTTCTGAGACAACTCACTCAGGATGATCCTTTCCAGATCCCACCATTTACCTGCAAATTTCATGATTTCCTTATTTTTCATTGCTGAGTAATATTCCATTGTGTAGATGTACCACAATTTCTGCATCCATTCTTCAGTTGAGGGGCATCTGGGTTGTTTCCAGCTTCTGGCTATTACAAATAAAGCTGCTACAAACATGGTTGAGCAAATGTCCTTTTTGTGTACTTGAGCTTCTTTTGGATATATGCCCAGTAGTGGTATGGCTGGATCTTGAGGAAGCGCTATTCATAGTTGTCTGAGAAAGCGCCAGATTGATTTCCAGAGTGGTTGTACAAGTTTACATTCCCACCAGCAGTGGAGAAGGGTTCCCCTTTCTCCACAACCTCTCCAGCATGTGTTGTCACTTGAGTTTTTGATCTTGGCCATTCTCATGGGTGTAAGGTGAAATCTCAGGGTTGTTTTGATTTGCATTTCCCTAATGGCTAATGAGGTTGAGCATTTCTTTAAGTGCTTCTCTGCCATTCGGTATTCCTCTACAGAGAATTCTCTGTTTAGCTCTGTTCCCCATTTTTTAAGTGGATTACTTGGTTTGCTGCTTTTCAGCTTCTTTAGTTCTTTATATATACTGGATATGAGTCCTCTGTCAGATAAAGGGTTGGTGAAGATTCTTTCCCAGTCTGTAGGTGGTCGCTTTGTTTTGATGACGGTGTCCTTTGCTTTACAGAAGCTTTTCAGTTTCATGAGGTCCCATTTATTGGTTGTTGCTCTTAGAGCCTGTGCTGTTGGTGTTCTGTTCAGGAAGTTTCCCCCTGTACCAATGAGTTCTAGGGTATTTCCCACTTTTTTTTCAAGCCGATTTAATGTGTCTGGTTTTATGTTGAGGTCTTTGATCCACTTGGACTTCAGTTTTGTGCAGGGTGACAAGTATGGATCTATTTTCATTTTTCTACATGTAGACATCCAGTTAGACCAGCACCATTTGTTGAAGATGCTATCTTTTTTCCATTGTATGGTTTTGGCGTCTTTGTCAAAGATCAGGTGTCCATAAGTGTGTGGGTTTATTTCTGGGTCCTCTGTTCGGTTCCATTGATCCACCATTCTGTTTCTATGCCAGTACCATGCAGTTTTTAAAACTGTTGCTCTATAGTACAACTTAAGATCAGGGATGGAGATACCTCCAGAAGATCTTTTATTGTAGAGGATTGTTTTAGCAATTCTGGGTTTCTTGTTATTCCATATGAAGTTGAGAATTTTCCTTTCCAGGTCTGTAAAGAATTGTGTTGGTAATTTGATGGGCATTGCATTGAATCTGTAGATTGCTTTTGGTAAGATGGCCATTTTTACTATGTTAATCCTACCAAGCCATGAGCATGGGAGATCTTTCCATCTTCTCATATCTTCTTCTAATTCTTTCTTCAGAGATTTGAAATTTTTTTCATACAAGTCTTTGACTTTCTTGGTTAGGGTTACTCCGAGGTACCTTATGTCATTTGTGGCTATTGTGAAGGGTGTTGTTTCCTTAATTTCTTTATCAGCCCTTTTGTCTTTTGTATACAGGAGGGCTACTGATTTTTTTGAGTTAATTTTGTATCCTGCCACTTTGCTGAAGGTGTTTATCAGCTGTAGGAGTTCCCTGGTAGAGTTTTTGGGGTCACTCACGTATACTATCATATCATCTGCAAATAGTGATAATTTGACTTCTTCCTTTCCAATTTGTATCCCCTTGATCTCCTTCAACTGTCTTATTGCTCTAGCAAGGACTTCCAACACTATGTTGAAGAGATATGGAGAGAGTGGGCAGCCTTGTCTTGTCCCTGATTTCAGTGGGATTGCTTTAAGTTTCTCTCCATTCAGTTTGATGTTGGCTATAGGCTTGCTGTATATCGCCTTTACTATGTTTAGATATGTGCCTTGTATCCCTGATCTCTCCAATACTTTGAACATGAATGGATGTTGGATTTTGTCAAAGGCTTTTTCAGCATCTAGGGAGATTATCATGTGGTTTTTTTCTTTCAGTTTGTTAATATGGTGGATCACATTAATGGATTTCCGTATATTGAACCACCCCTGCATACCTGGGATGAAGCCTACTTGGTCATAGTGGATAATATCTTTGATGTGTTCTTGGATTCGGTTTGCAAGTATTTTATTAAGTATTTTTGCATCAATGTTCATAAGGGAGATTGGCCGGAAATTCTCTTTCTTTGTTGAGTCTTTGTGAGGTTTAGGTACCAAGGTGACTGTGGCTTCATAGAATGAATTTGGTAATATTCCTTCTGTTTCTATTTTGTGGAATAGTTTGAAGAGAATTGGTGTTAGCTCTTCTTTGAAGGTCTGGTAGAATTCTGCGCTGAAGCCATCTGGTCCTGGGCTTTTTTTGGATGGGAGACTTTTGATGACCGCTTCTATTTCTTTGGGGGATATAGGTCTATTTAGTTGATTTACCTGGTCCTGGTTCAGCTTTGGTAAGTCAAATCGATCAAGAAAATTGTCCATTTCATTTAGATTTTCAAATTTTGTGGCATATAGACTTTTGAAGTAAGTCCTAATGATTGTTTGGATTTCCTCAGTGTCTGTAGTTATATCCCCCTTTTCATTTCTGATTTTGTTGATTTGGGTGGTGTCTCTCTGCCTTTTAGTTAGCCTGGCTAAGGGTTTGTCGATCTTGTTGATTTTCTCAAAGAACCAGCTCTTGGTTTCATTGATTCTTTGAATTGTTTTATTTGTTTCCAATTGATTGATTTCAGCCCTGAGTTTGATTATTTCCAGCCGTCTACTCCTTCTTGGTGTGTCTGCTTCTTCTTTTTCTAGGGTTTTTAAGTGAGCCATTAGGGTGCTTGAATGAGCTGTCTCGAATTTCTTCTTGAAGGCACTTAGTGCTATGAACTTTCCTCTTAGCACTGCTTTCATTGTGTCCCACAAGTTCGGGTATGTTGTGTCTTCATTTTCATTGATTTCTAGAAAGACTTTAATTTCTTTCTTTATTTCTTCCCTGACCCAGCTGTCATTTAGTAACAAGTTGTTCAGTTTCCATGTGTGTGTAGGCTTTTTGTTATTTCTGTTATTGTTGAGGTCCAGCTTTATTCCATGGTGATCAGACAAGATACATGGGATTATTTCAATCTTCTTGTATTTGTTGAGGCTTGCTTTGTGACCCACTATGTGGTCTATTTTGGAGAAGGTTCCATGAGGTGCTGAGAAGAAGGTAAATTCTTTTGTGTTTGGGTGTAAAGTTCTGTAAATGTCTGTTAGGTCCATTTGATTCATGACCTCTGTCAGAGACATTGTTTCTTTGTTTAATTTCTGTTTTGTTGACCTGTCCTTTGTTGAGAGTGGGGTGTTGAAGTCTCCCACTATTAATGTGTGTGGATCTATATGTGCTTTAAATTTTATCAATGTTTCTTTCACAAATGTGGGTGCCCTTGTATTTGGGGCATATATGTTCAGGATTGTGATGTCTTCCTGGTGGAATTTTCCCTTGATGAGTATGAAGTGTCCTTCCCCATCTCTTTTGATTAATTTTGGTTGAAAGTCTATTTTATCAGATATTAGAATGGCTACTCCTGCTTGCTTCTTGGTTCCGTTTGCTTGGAAAGTCGTCTTCCAACCCTTTACCCTCAGGTAATGTCTATCTTTGTGTCTTAGGTGTGTTTCTTGTATGCAACAGATTGCTGGGTTTTGTTTACGTATCCATTCTGTTAATCTGCGTCTTTTTATTGGAGAGTTGAGTCCATTGATGTTGAGAGAGATTAATGACCAGTGGCTGTTAGATCTCTTGATTTTGATGTTGGCTGTGGTCATCAGGTTGTGTGCTTGGTTGCTTTTTGTTTTACTGAAGTGAGGTTATTTATTTCCTGTGTTTTCTTGAATGTAGCTAGCTTTCTTGGGTTGTATTTTCCCTTCCAGTGTCTTCTGTAATGCTGGATTTGTTTGTAGGTATTGTTGAAATTTGTTTTTGTCATTGAATATCTTGTTTTCTCCATCTATGAGGACTGAGAGTTTTGCTGGGTATAGTAGCCTTGGCTGACATCTGTGTTCTCTTAGGGTCTGCATGATATCTGTCCAGGCCCTTCTGGCTTTCATAGTCTCTGTTGAAAAGTCAGGTGTGATTCTAATGGGTTTGCCATTATATGTTACTTGGCCTTTTTCCCTTGCAGCTTTTAGTATTTTTTCTTTGTTCTGTATACTTACTGTTTTGATTATTATGTGGCGGGAGGATTTTCTTTTCTGGTCAAATTTGCTGGGTGTTCTGTAGGCCTCATGTATTCTAATTGGCCTCTCCTTTAGCTTGGGGAAATTTTCTTCAATGATTTTGTTGAAAATATTTTCTGGGCCTTGGAGAAGGGAGTCTTCTTTTTCCTCTATACCTATTATTCTTAGGTTTTGTCTTTTCATATTGTCTTGCATTTCTTGGACGGTCTGTGTCAGGAATTTTTCAGATTTAACATTTTCTTTGACAGATACATCAATTTCTTCCATTGTATCTTCTACACCTGAGATTCTTTCTTCCATCTCTTGTAGTCTGTTGGTTATGCTTACCTCTGTAGTTCCTGTTTTCTTCCCTAGATTCTTCCTTTCCATTATTTCTTCCATTTGTGTTTTCTTTAATTTTTCCAATTCTATCTTCAGGTCTTGAGTTGTTTTGTTTACTTCCTTCACCTGTCTGATTGTACTTTCCTGTTTTTCTTTTAGTTCCTTCAATCTGTTTCTTTCATTTCATTCAGTGTTTTAAGCATTTCCTTTCTAAAGGCCATAAACTGTTTGGCTGCAGCTTCCTCTATTTCTTTATGGATGGCAATATTCTGTTTGAGTTTATCTTCCTCTATGTCTTTACGAATCTTATTTGTTTCCTCTGTTATCATCTTCATGAGCATACTTGTTAGGTCATCTTCTTGGATTTCAGTTATGGTGGGGTGTCCAGGGCTACTTGCCCCTGGGTAACTGGGTTCTGGAGATGCCATATTGCTCTGTCTTTTGTTGCTTGAGCTTTTACGCTGGCCTCTACCCATTGTGTTATCTTAGGAGTTTGGGGTTATTTTCTGGTGGTTCCTGGGGATCCTGTGGTGGAGAGAATCCCCTTTGCAGAAAGCTGGATTTTCCTGAAGGATGTCTTCTCAGCTTTTTGGGTATAGTCCCTGGATGGCTGGTGTTTTTTCAGGAGTTGCTCACCTCAGGGATATAGACCTGAGTGGTAACTGTGGTCTTTGTTAGTCGAGAGGGTTCTCCTCTCACCCAGGGAAGTCCTGAGGGCAGCTGCCCTGTTTCTGGGTTTCTTGTTGCAAATTTAATGATCAGCTGCTGTGACCCAGTTGGACATCAGGCGCGCCTCAACTCTTTGTGCTTGTGTCTGGAGCACAGCTGAGTGCTGGCGCCTCGGCCCCACTAGACTACTAGACTTTTTCTAGGGAAGGATTGGGTGATTTAGATCAGTACAGTTTCCTTCCTTCCTCGTGGATTCTCTGGAGACACGGACTCCTAGTGTCTTTTTTTGCCCTGGTGCACACTGCTCAGTGTCCGCCAGCTGGCTGGCCACAGAAATTTGCCTGTGCCTGGAGCACAGCTGTGTGATGGCGGCTCAGTCTCTGCCAGCTGTCTGGTGCGCAGAAACTGCCTGTGTCTGCCTTTGTGGCTTTTGGGAGTCTGAGTGGCTCCCTAAGCTGGGTAATTTTCCGGGGACCTTTTCAGGTTGGGGGTGAGCTTAGTGCTCTGAGATCAGACCCGCCGTTTCTATCTCTGGCGGCGAATCAGGCGCGCAGGCAGGCAGGGCTCTGTGCCGGAACCTGGGTCCCCGGCTCTGGCTCCGGGCTGGCTCCTGGGGTGCCCGTGGAACCCGCCCGAGTCTTTTCCAGGGGATGTCTGGGTGACCTAAGGCCGGTCCCAATCGTTTCCTGTACCCTGGGGTTATCTCTCGACTGAAAATTCCAGTCTCTGATAGTGTGGTGCCCAAGGTTCAGTCTGGGACCGTGACCAGAGACACTGGCATGTGGCTCTGGGCTGGGGCTGGGGCTGGCGGCCGGCAGCCAAGCGTCTGGCGGAACCGGGATCTCTTCCGTGGTTTAGCCGGGTGAGTTAAAAGCTGATTGAATCCCCCACCGTGGGGTATCCTCTCACCTGGGAAACACAATGACTGTGTTTTATGGCCGAGAGTTCTGATTGCTGTTCACTGTGCTGATCCTGCTGTGCTGCTGCTCAGAATGAGAGTCCTCCCGGCGCCGCCATCTTGCCCCTCCCAGCCATTGTATTTAATTCACTAACATAGAATAATTTTGTTTTGAATTACATTTGAAATGAATATTCTGTCTTGAATTGGTTTTGTGCCTGATGTTAAGACAGCAGTTCTTATCTGGCCTTATCAAAATGATGTAGCACTTGGGGGCAAAGATCAAGCCAAGCAGTGTTGCACTGGAAGCCAAGATAGAGAAGACTTCCATAGCCACCATGACCTTCCCCTTTGTGCTGTGGTAGACTGGGAGGAAGGTGACCCACACACAGAAGAATACCTGCATGCTGAATGACAGAAACTTGGCTTCATTGAATGTGTCAGGCAGATTCCTGGACAAGAAGGCCATGGTGTAGCTCCCAAGTTCCAAGGAGTAGAGGTATCCCAAGACACAGTGGAAAGCAACTGCTGAACCCTTGTTGCACACAATGATGATGTGGGCATGTTCTGCATGAGCATCTTGTTCAACGAAGGGTGGAGAGATAAACAACCAGACTCCACAGAGAATGAGTTGGATCAGTGTGCAGAAAGGAATTATGAAATTAGGGTCTCTTGATACCATTGACCACCTCACCAATCTAGCTGGAACAGTAACCTTGAATGCAATAACCACTGTGATAGCTTTGGCCAACACTGTGGAGAGAGCCACAGTGAACAAAATCCCAAATGCTGTCCGCTGCATGATGCAGGTGGTTGTGTTGGGCTGTCCAATAAAGAGCAAGGAACTGAGGAAAAGGATGATGAGTGTCAACAGCAGGGTGTAGCTGAGAGCCCGATTATTGGCCTTGACAATGGCTGTGTCTCTGTGTTTCACAAAGACTACTAGGACTGCAGCTGTGAGTGCAGCGAAGCACAGTGCTGTGATGGTGAGAGCCATCCCCAAGGGGTCTTCATAGGCCAAAAAGCTCACAGATTTCTGGAAGCAGTGGTTCTTCTGTGAATTTGCATAGTGGCTTTCTGGACACTTCACACACTGCTCCATATGTGTTCAGAAATGAAGTGTCTGTGATTCAATCCTCAGGTAGTCCCCTTCACCCTAAGCTGTTACTCAGCCTCAGCTCTTTGAAATGTTCCTTGACTCACCATCCTTTATTGTTTCAGAAACATATATTTAAACACTTTATGAATCATTTCAAATCAATAAAAACATCTTTACCAATGTTGACAAAAATCAAAGAAGCTCAATTCTATTTCTCTGTGTAGGTTGCATCTGTCTTATCAATCATAAGATTAATGAATAATAGTGTATAATTCTAGTTGGGGTCTTACATCCCCTTAGGAAAATAATTTCTAATTCTGGAATTGTATTTTGTACAATATGGATAACAGTATTTGAAATTAATTAACAAATTTAATTAACAAAAATATTGTTCTCAAACAGGGGACTCACATTTATTTATTTTCTTATAATCCAATAATACTCTACTTTGTTTCATACTCTTAATAATTTTGAAATAAAACATATAATTATGTTCTGGAAGCTTCAACAGTGCACTACTAATATATTTTTATGTTTAGCTTTAGAAAATTTTAACATATGGTTAGAGAACTTTTGAAATATTTCTTTGTTCTTTGTTCCTAAACATTTGTGTCTTTTATTTGGAATTGAAAATATATACCCCTCGGTTTATTATGCCATATTTTTATTACATACATTCAACCTTTGTATATGTTTGACAACCACCACCACATCAATGGATTTTCTTGTGTTTAAAATTTCAGCTAAACATTTCCAAGTTTATTTTCAGGACAATAAAATCTCTGTTTTACTAACTTGTTTCTTTTTCTTTTCTCAAGACATTTTCTCAATTTTTTTCAACATTCAGAGCTTATTTGTTTGATTCTGTTATGAGTGATTTTTTGTTGATTTTCTATTGTACAATGTATGCTTTAGGCATAGAATTCTATCACTAACTTAATCAAGGTACATGATATATGAATATAAACTAATTTATCGAATTTATATAGAAGAACACTTCTTTAAAACTGGTTTTGTTTATTCTTTAATATTGAATCAGTGAATCTAATTTTTTATTTTTATCATGTGTTTACCATACTTTGATTTACTTATGGTTTCAAAATATAATCACTAAAAAACTGTGAATGGTTTAGTACATTGATGACTGAAGTACTACTTTGTGCAAATAGAACATATTTGTGGACAAACAGTGTAGCTAAAATGCACAGCAGGAATATTTATCAAAGAGTATCTCATTCCTGGTACTATAATCCCACAAGAAATTTCATGATTGGAGGGATGGAGGTCATATCATATAAGGAGGAATGTGATGCTGCCATTTAGCTTAATCTACTGATTTTCAAACAATCTTCTGAATGTTTGTGATTACACACATTGCAAAGTAACTTTGCAATAAGTTACTCAAATAACTTACTCAAATAAGCCTTTCACAGTGATCTGTGCTGACTGCCAAGAAGTGTGACTATGGAATATCCTGAGTAGAAGTTTTGCTTTGATCCCCATCAATAAACACGGACTTCTAAAGCATCTGCTCCAACACTCAAGAAATGTAAGGAAATGAATGCAAAATGCATATAAAATGAGGACTGTGAATTGCCTGCTTCCAGGGTACACATGTGTTGCATTAGCAATTACATCAACAAATAAGGATAAGTTTCCTGGTTGGTTCTGTAAAGAATGAGCCGAAGAAAAGTGAGGGGATTGTCTTCCTTTCCTGCAAAACTATGTCCTGCAAAGACACCAAAGAAAGGACAAGTTAATAATTTTGCTTGTGTTACAACTGATGACTACACTTTGCTCCAAGTTACAGTCTGAATCCAATGGTCCATGATGAAATAAAATAAGATATACACGAAAATGAAAAGAATAATGAAACTGTTAAAGACGTGGTTAAGGATGAGTGTTGCTTCCATGTATGTGGACCTATCTGCATTGCCCACGTGGCATGCTGAGGTTGGCTACCCAGAGGCTATTTAAAATGGGCTGGCTTTACCCAGGGTCAGATGATTGTTCAAGGTTCCTGAATAAACTGCATTGAAAAAAAAAAAAAGAATAAAGCTGCTATGAACATGGTTGAAGAAAAAAAAAAGAAGTGTTGGTAGGAGGAGCATATCTGTGATACACTGAATACATGTGGAAAATTGTAAAGGAGAGACGGTGACAAAAAGCCAAATGGACACCATGCCTGCCAGAGAACCAGATAGACTGCCTGGAACATTCTTTTCTTCCTGTTCTTCCAGACCCTATTTCTCAATCTCATCCTTAGTGGTTCAGCAGACACCTGTTGCATCTTCTCTTGCTACCTGCTCCATTTTCTGTGGATTGCACAGGCATTCCTCTCCTATTTTACCTCTCCCTACTCCTTGCTATGTCCCAGCTTCCAACTCCAGAAGGAACACCCTGGGAAACCACTGGTCATTCCTGCCAGAAAACCAGGCAGGCTGCCCACAGACTTCTCCTAGATCAAATGCCCTATTATCATCCCAAGCCCCAAAGCAGACCAGCCTTGGCAGCTTTCCATGCACCTCTTATCTCCTGTGGATTTCACAAATCTTCCCCCACTATCTTTTCTCTCCTCACTTTTTGCTTTGTCTCAGATCCCAACTCCATCATGCACCCCCTGATAACTAAAGACAGGCTCTCTTCAGGGCAACAAGAAGTCTAAAGTAGGTCTATTTTTTATTATAATATATTGTATTTATTAATTACACTTTATTCCCTTTGTATCCCACTTGTAGCTCCCTTCCTCTTTCCATCCCAATCCCACAGTCCCTCCCTCTTCTCCACCCATACCCCTACCCCAGTCCACTGCTAGGGTAGGTCCTTTACCACTTCTATCTGATCCTATTATATCAGTTCTCATCAGGAGTGGCTGCATTGTCTTCCTCTGTGGCCTGGTAAGGCTGCATCTCCCTCAGGGGGAGGTAATCACAGAGCAGCCCAATCAGTTTATGTCAGAGACAGTTTCTGTTCTCATTACTAGGGAATCCACATGGAAAAATCCCAGTCATTCAGTTTTACCAAGAAAGAGGAGTCACATGTTGTTATGAAATCCTTTTAGTTTAGGGAAGCAGAGACAGCACCCAGCTGACCCTTTTACTCAGCCTACACTAAGCCTACATTCCAGATGGAAACAAACCTTTCACATTCAGCTCATGTGCCAGAAGGAAGAGGCCCCTTCTTCATTCTCTTTTTTCCTTCTCCTGAAAGGGTGTAATTTTTTATTTGATTCTATTTTTATTCACCTTACATTCTTGTAACCCCATCACTTTTCTCCTCCTAGCCTTACCCTTCCTCTCTTTCCGATTCTCTACCCTTTTGCTCAGAGAAGGAAATTTCCCTTTCCTAACCTCACAGCTCATCAAATTGCATCAGGACTGAGCATGTCTCTTCTGCCAAAACCTGGAAAGACAGTCCTGTCAGGGAAAAGTGATCAAAAAGCTGGCAAGTGAGTCCATGTCCAGTGAAGTCTCCATTTTCCTTACTAGAGGACCCACATGAGGTCTAAACATAATAGATACAGAAATCTTTATATCTCTTCATAATGGGTGACGTCATGACTGTCTTTCTACATAGTTTCCAAGTGGGAATTGTGTGCATCTCATGGCAGCTTTCTGAATGTCTTTGTACTGAAGACTGAGTACATGAACTTGAGTTCTGTGATTTGGCTCACGTGAATCAGGACAATGAGAAAGAAATTAATCTCATTAAGGGGATCTTGGAACGTCGAACATACTGTGAAATTTCCATGTAAATTATGGAAATAATGAAATAAAATTAAGGGAATGAAATTCTGAGTGAAGTAACCAGAACCAAAAACAAATATAGCATGCATTAATCTATGTGAGGCTTTTAACCTGTTAATTATTGATAAGCAGGCTACACTAGATATAGTCACTGAGCTTAGGTATGAAGTAGGGACTAGAAGAGAGAAAAATAATCTTAGGAAGTAGAAATAGAATGAATATTTATGGAAGAATAGGAGGTGAGACAGGAACTAGAAGATCAAATGAGGAATGGAGAAAAGAGGGGAGTACAGAAGCAAATGTGAGGATGAATAGGTAAAAATAAGTGCCATCTGGTGTTGTATTGGACACGAGTACAGTAGAAGCCTCTTAAATATACATATGGAGGAGCCCAACTTCAACTAGACATCTCTATACACCAAATGAACAATCTAGTGTGAAGAATGAGTTACATGTAATTGTGAGCTAATGGGGCCCCAGAGAACCCCAAACAACTTAGGCTATTGCCAAAGATATCTGTTGCTCTCCACAAACTGAGGATAAGCAAAACTACACTGACATCCCATCTTGCTCCTTTAAGAATGCCTAACAACGAAAATATAGGTACCAGCTCATGCTGGAAAGGATGTGGAGTAGGAACTCTCCTCCATTACTGGTGGAAGTGAAAACTTTTGCAGTACATTGTAATCAGTGTATTATTTTCTCAGAAGAATGAGAATCAATCTTAAAGATGGAGCTGGTTTCTGCCTTCCACCTTCCAGATGGTGAGTGTTCTCTGTCACAAACATCTCCATATTTAGCTAAGGCTGAGGCTCTGGCTTGCTTCCGTGTATGTGGACTTATCTGCATTGCCCATGTGGCATGCTGGGGTTGGCTACCCAGAGGCTATTTTAAGCTGTGGGCTGGCTTTCCTCAGGGTCAGATGATTGTTCAAGGTTCCTGAATAAACTGCATTGAGAAGAACAAAAAAAAAATCAGAAAGAAGGAGAGGAGGACCTCCCCTATCAGGGAGAGGCATGCATGCAGGAAGAGGGGGGAGGGTGGGACCAGGAGGGGAGGAGGGAGGGGCTTATGGGGGGATACAAAAGGAATAAAGTGTTATTAATAAAAGTTAAATAAACAATTTAAAAAAATAAACCCACGTACCTATGAATACTCAATTTTTGACAAAGCAGCCAAAACCATTCAATGGAAAAAAGATAGCATCTTCAACAGATGGTGCTGGTCTAATTGGATGTCTACATGCAGAAAAATGAAAATAGATCCATATTTATCACCCTGCACAAAACTAAAGTCAAAGTGGATCAAAGATCTCAACATAAAACAAGATACGCTAAATCTGTTAGAAGAAAAAGTAGGGAACAGCCTAGAACTCATTGGCACAGGAGACAACTTCCTGAACAGAACTCCAACAGCACAGGCTCTAAGAGCAACAATCAATAAATGGGACCTCATGAAACTGAAAAGCTTCTGTAAAGCAAAGGACACTGTCATCAAAACAAAACGACTGCCTACAGATTGGGAAAGAATCTTCACTAACCCTTTATCTGACAGAGGGCTAATATCCAGTATATATAAAGAACTAAAGAAGCTGAAAAGCAGCAAACCAAGTAATCCACTTAAAAAATGGGGAACGGAGCTAAACAGAGAATTCTCTGTAGAGGAATATAGAATGGCAGAGAAACACTTAAAGAAATGCTCAATGTCATTAGCCATTAGGGAAATGCAAATGAAAACAACCCTGGGATTTCACCTTACACCCATCAGAATGGCCAAGATGAAAAACTCAAATGACAACACGTGTTGGACAGGTTGTGGAGAAAGGGGAACCCTCCTCCATTGCTGGTGGGAATGTAAACTGGTACAACCACTTTGGAAGTCAATCTGGCGCTTTCTCAGACAATTAGGAATAGTGCTTCCTCAAGACCCAGCTATACCACTGCTAGGCATATACCCAAAATTTGCTCAAGTACACAATAAGGACATTTGCTCAACCATGTTTGTAGCAGCTTTATTTGTAATAGCCAGAACCTGGAAACAATCCAGATGTCCATCAACAGAGGAATGGTTACAGAAATTGTGGTATTTTTTTTTCTCAATGCAGTTTATTCAGGAACCTTGAACAATCTTCTGACCCTGGGGAAAGCCAGCCCATAGCTTAAATAGCTTCTGGGTAACCAACCCCAGCGTGCCATGTGGGCAAATTGTGGTATTTTTACACAATGGAATACTACTCAGCAATCAAAAAGGAGGAAATCATGAAATTTGCAGGCAAGTGGTGGGATCTAGAAAAGATCATTCTGAGTGAAGTATCCCAGAAGGAGAAAGAGAAACATGGAATATACTCCCTTACATAGACCTAAAAGACAGGATAGACATAATGAAATCTATATACCTAAAGAAGATAATCAAGAAAGTGGACATGGGGTATGATGATCTACCCTCATTTAGAAAGACAAATGGGATATGCATTAAATGTATAACAGGAGTCTACCACAGAAAGCATCTGAAAGACTCTACCTAGCAGTGCTCCAAAGTAGATACTAAGACTCATAACCAAACCTTTGGCAGAGTGCAGGGAATCATATGAAAGAAGGGGAGTTTGATGAGCTCCACAAGGACCAAACATATCTGGGAACAGGCTCTTTTCTGAGATGGACACTCAACCAAAGACCATGAGAGGATAAAACCTAGAACCTCTGCTCCGATGTGACCCGTGATAGCTCAGGAATCAATTGGTTTGCCATAATAAGGGGAACAAGGACTATTTCTAACAGGAACTCAATGACTGGCTCTTTGACCTCCCCACCTCCCAAGGGAGGAGCAGTACTGTTAGGCCACAGAGGAGGACTTTGCAGCCAGTCCTGAAAATACCTGACAATAGGGAGTCATATGAAAGGGGAGGAGGTCCTCCCCTATCAGTGGACTTGGAAAGGGGCAGGGAGGAGATGAGGGAGGGAGGGTGGGATTGGGGAGGGAATGAGGGATACAGCTGGGATACAGAATTAACAAAATGTAACTAATGAGAAAAATAAAATTAAAAAAATGTAATAATAAAATAAATAAATAAATAAACACACCTAAGTCACAAAGATAGGCATTACATGAGGGTAAAGGGCTGGAAGATGGCTTTCCAAGCAAATGGACCCAAGAAGCAAGCAGGAGTAGCCATTCTAATATCTTATAAAATAGACTTTCAACCAAAATTAATCAAAAGAGATGGGGGAAGGACAATTCAAGAGAAAATTCCACCAGGAAAACATCACAATCTTGAATATCTAGGCCCCAAATATGAGGACACCCACATTTGCAAAAGAAACATTGATGAAACTTAAATCACACATAAATCCCCACACATTAATAATGGGAGACTTCAACACCCCCCTCAACAAAGGACAGGTCAACAAAACAGAAATTAAACAAAGAAACAATATCTCTGACAGAAGTCATGAATCAAATGGACCTAACAGACATCTACAGAATCTTACACCCAAACACAAAAGAATTTACCTTCTTCTCAGCATCTAATGGAACCTTCTCCAAAATAGACCATATAGTTGGTCAGAAAGCAAGGCTCAACAGATACAAAAAGATTGAAATAATCCCTTGTATCCTATCTGATCACCATGGACTAAAGCTGGACCTCAACATCGACAGAAATAGCAAAAACCTACACACACAGAAACTGAACAACTTGCTACTAAATGACACTTGAGTCAGGGAAGTAATAAAGGAAGAAATTAAAGTCTTCCTAGAATTCAATGAAAATGAAGGCACAACATACCCAAACTTATGGGACACAATGAAATCAGGGCTAAGAGGAAAATTTATAGCACTAAGTTCCTTCAAGAAGAAATTCAAGACAGCTCATTCAAGCAACTTAATGGCTCACCTAAAAACCCTAGAAAAAAAAAAGAAGAAGACACACCAAAAGGAGTAGATGGCTGGAAATAATCAAACCCAGGGCTGAAATCAATCAATTAGAAACAAATAAAGCAATTCAAAGAATCAATGAAACCAAGAGTTGGTTCTTTGAGAAAATCAACAACATAGACAAACCATTAGCCAAGCTAACTAAAAGGCAGAGAAAATCAACAAACTTAGAAATGAGAAGGGGGACATAACTACAGACACTGAGGAAATCCAAACAATAATTAGATCATACTTCAAAAGCCTATATGCCACAAAATTTGAAAATCTAAATGAAATGGACAATTTTCTCAATGGATTCCACTTACCAAAGCTGAATCAAGACCAGGTAAATCAATTAAATAGTCCTATATCCCCTAAGGAAATAGAAGCGGTCATCAAAATTCTCCCCTCCAGAAAAATCCCAGGGATACATGGTTTCAGCACAGAATTCTACCAGACCTTCAAAGAAGAGCTAACACCAATACTGTTCAAACTATTCCACAAAATTGAAACAGAAGGAACATTGCCAAACTCATTCTATGAAGCCACAGTCACCTTGGCACCTAAATTTCACAGAGACCCAAAAAAGAAAGAGAATTTCAGGCCAATCTCCCTTATGAACATTGATGCAAAAATACTCAACAAAATACTTGCAAACCGTATACAAGAACATATCAAAGATATCATCCACTATGACCAAGAAGGCTTCATTCCAGGTGTGCAGGGGTGGTATAATATATGGAAATCCATCAACATGATACAACATATAAACAAACTGAAAGAAAAAAAAACACATGATAATTTCCTTAGATGCTGAAAAAGCATTTGACAAAATCCAACATCCTTTGATGTTTAAAGCATTGGAGAGGTCAGGAATACAAGGCACATATCTAAACATAGTAAAGGCAATTTACAGAAAGCCTATGGCCAACATCAAACAAAACGGAGAGAAATTTACAGCAATCTCACTGAAATCAGGGACAAAGCAAGGCTGCCCAATCTCTCCATATCTCTTCCTCATAGTTCTGGAAGTCCTTGCTAGAGCAATAAGACAATTGACGGAGATTAAGGGGATGCAATTTGGAAAGGAAGAAGTCAAATGTTCACTATTTGCAGATGATATGATAGTATACTTGAGTGACCTACAGCTGATAAACACCTTCAGCAAAGTGGCCAGATACAAAATTAACTCAAAAAGTCAGTAGCCCTCCTGTATACAAAAGACAAAAGGGCTGAGAAAGAAATTAAAGAAACAACACCCTTCACAATAGCCACAAAAGACATAAGGTACCTTGGTGTAACCCTAACCAAGCAAGTCAAAGACTTGTATGAAAAAAAGTTCAGGTCTCTGAAGAAAGAATTAGAAGATATCAGAAGATGGAAAGATCTCCCATGCTCCTGAGTTGGCAGGATTAACATAGTAAAAATGGCCATCTTTCTAAAAGCTATGTACATGTTCAATGCAATTCCCAACAAAATACCAACACAATTCTTTACAGACCTTGAAAGAAAAATTCTCAATTTCATATGGAATAACAAGAAAACCAGAATTGTTAAAACAAATCTCTACAATAAAAGATCTGGAGGTATCTCTGTCTCTGACCTTAAGCTTTACTATAGAGCAACAGTAATAAAAAGTACATGGTACTGGCATAGAAACAGAATGGTGGATCAATGGAACTGAACAGAAGACCCAGAAATAAAGCCACACATTTATGAACACCTGATTTTTGACAAAGATGCCAAAACCATACAATGGAAAAAAGAGAGCATCTTCAACAAATGGTGCTGGTTTAACAGGACATCTACATATAGAAAAATCCAAATAGATCCATAATTATCAGCATGCACAAAACTAAAGTCCAAGTGGATCAAAGACCTCAACATAAAACCAGACACATTAAATAGGTTAGAAGAAAGTGGGGAAGACCCTAGAACTCATTGGTACAACTCATTGGAGACAACTTTCTGAATAGAACACCAACAGCACAGGCTATAAGAGCAACAATCAATAAATGGGACCCCATGAAACTGAAAATCTTCTGTAAAGCAAAGGACACCGTCATCAAAACAAAACAAATGCCGACAGATTGGAAAAGAATCTTCACCAACCCTCTATCTGACAGAGGGCTAATATTCAGTATATATAAAGACCTCAAGAAGCTGAAAAGCAACAAATCAAGTAACCCTATTAAAAATGGGGAACAGAACTAAACAGAGAATTCTCGAAAGAGGAATATCAAATAGCAGAGAAACACTTAAAGACATGCTCAATGTCCTTGCTTATCAGGGAAATGCAAATCAAAAGTACCCGGAGATTTCACCTTACACCCATCAGAATGGCTAAGATCAAAAGTTTTCTCCCGTACCAATGAGTTCTAGGGTATTCCCCACTTTCTTTCTAGCCTATTTAATGTGTTTGGTTTTATGTTGAGGTCTTTGATCCACTTGGACTTTTGTAGGGTTATTATTTTAGAAATTCTGCCAATTCATAAGTATGTATAGTCTTTCTATTTTCTGTTTGTTTGTTTTTCTCTAGTGTCTTAAAGGTTTCCTTGTATCTGTTTGGTACATATGACATATTATGAATTGTGACTCCAGGGTTCCTCAGTTTGTTTATTTACAGATAACCTGTTTGTTGACAGTAGAGGTTTATTGATTATCACTGTGTTTGGGTAAATCTTCTGTTTTAGAACTGTGTTTCTTTTTATGAAAGTGGGCATTTGTGTTTGGTATATTTTTTAAATGAGTATGTCGTGTGCCACCTTCAGTCTATTGATTAATTTTAGATTTTTAAAAATTTTTTATTTTTATTTTTATTATTAGTTACATTTAATTAACCCTGTATCCCAGCTATATCCCACTCCCTCATTCCCTCCTAATCCCACCCTCCCTCCCTCATCTCCTCCCTGCCCCTTTTCAAGTCCACTGATTGTGGAGGACCTCCTCCCCTTTCATCTGACCCTGTTTTATCAGGTATCTTCAGGACTGCAAAGTCCTCCTCTGTGGCCTAGCAGGACTCATCCTCCCTACTTTTTACTCTATTAATTTTGTGTGCTTTTTTGTTTTCCCACATGTATGTCTGCACATGATATGTATGTATGCCGCCTGCAAAAGCTATAAATAGGCATTGGATTCTTCAAAACTGTAGTTACAGAAAGTTGTGAGCCACCAT
This sequence comes from Meriones unguiculatus, assembly GCF_030254825.1. Classification (NCBI taxonomy): domain Eukaryota; kingdom Metazoa; phylum Chordata; class Mammalia; order Rodentia; family Muridae; genus Meriones; species Meriones unguiculatus. Next base: position 2,573,009 of record NW_026843580.1, on the reverse strand, counting down.
GTCAATACCAGGAATAAATCAGCCAGTGATTTTAAATGCTGAGTCATGTCTACAACAACAGGGTTGGACCCTTGATTTACTCTGTCTGGTACTTAAGGATACATCCTTGACTCAGGTAATTTTTTTTCTTAGGTATAGCCCATGGCTTTCAGCTTTTAGAAAAAGAATCTCCAAAAAGGTTCTTCTGATGGTGTAGAGTGGTCCTGGGTCTCAAATATTGGCAAGGGCACTAAATGATGTTAGTAAGTAATGTTACTATTATCTTTCACCAATGTGTGGTGCCTCCAGATTTCCTGGCTCTTCCAGTTTTGGTCTCTATAGGTTCTGTTGTTGTATGAGGTTTTGAGTGAGACCCAGAGAAATACAGGTCAAGGGGAAGTGTAGACTTACTTATTTTTTAATTTTATTCTTATAACTAGAAATTGACCAATATGAAAATAAATGTAATATTAGCATTGTTTACTGTTCTAGCAAGAGATAAGGACTTGGAACTCAATGCTGTACAGTTACACATTAAAAGCAGGAAGGAACCTAATTTTTCCAGTCACTATCTTATGCTTACTATTGAACCAACTTATTTTTCTTCAATGTTTATCCTTAAATTCTCGTGAGTAACTAATTTTCTGCATCTCATGTTCTTTTCTGACTATGATGTCAGTATCATAAATAAATCTCGACTGTATTTTTATAATCACTCACTTCACACATTGTAAAAATTTTATCAGAAAATAACAAGAATAAAAAGATTTTTTAAATGTGCAGTCCTGTTACCAGGATATTTGCTCAAACTGGTGTGTTTAAGTATCATGGATGTCCTGAATCAAAAAAATATTTTGAATAATTTGTCAATAAATTTCCTATTCTTCAAACTGAGTTCTCATTGTCTAAGGGAGGGTCTGTTTTGTGTTGATGAAACACAGGTTTGTTTTATTACTTAGGATTGCACTGAAATGTGACTTACTGAACACCAGGTTTTTCTATGCCTTTTCATTACATATAGTTTTATGATAGACAGTTTCTGCTATTATCTACTCATTGAATGTTGTTAATCTGAAACAAAAAATAAAATCCCAACAAGCTATGGTTTCATCAGTTAACATTTCTTAATATAGTACTTTTTAGTTTCATTTTGTGTTTTTGTCACTCTACTCACCCTTTCTTAGATAAGTCAATTTATTTTGGGGGCCATTCTTTCATTACCACATCACAATACATAGCACATTCACTGCCCTAATTACTGGTTGCTAGAAAATAGAGTTCTACTTTACATAGCTTTCCTCAGATTATTAGATGAAAGAACACACTCTAATGCCTTTAAAATTTTATACTTTTTTTTTGAAGAACAAAGAATAATTTCTCACACACCCAAATTATTTCAGAGCATGGTAAGCAGAGCATGGTGAGCACACTGACTTAGGTGCAGGGATGGATTACAATGATGCTTCTACTCAAAGATTAACCCTGAAAGGAATTAAGAAAAAAAAAAAAAAAAGACTAAGACTGGAGAAGCTCAAATCTCAGAAAGTAAACAGGAGACTTGATTATTTTTACTGAAATTAAGAAGATAATTTGGAAATGAGGACTGCAGGAGGACTACTGTTTTTTCCAAAGTGATAAAGAAGCTGATTGTGTTGGGTGCATTAATCATATTATTTTGCATGTACAAATGTGTTGGGGCTGGGCAGATGGCTCAGATGGCAAGAGGTTAAGAGTACTGGCTCGTCTTCCAAAGGTCCTGAGTTCAATTCCCAGCAACCACATGGTGGTTCACAACCATGTATAATGAGATCTGCTGCCCTCTTCTGGCATATCAGCATACACACAGGCAAAACACTGAATACATAAGTAATAAATGAATCTTAAAAAAACTGTAATAATGAAAAACAAAAACAAATGTGTAATAAAAGAAAGTTCTGAGGCACCTATAGTCAGTACAAAGAGTAGACTCCATTGGTTGTCTTACACTGAAAAGGCATGAACCCCTTATTTTCTTTGTGTGTACATGGCAGGAATATTTTCTGGCCTTCTCCCGATTCTCCTATCACAGGAACCTCTGCTGTAGCATGTTTTCATCAGCTGAAGGTGTTTTCCTAAGAAAAGTTCCTTGTTTCAAACTTGGCCAAAACAGCCCAATCAGAAAGTTGATCCCTGAATTACAGCTGTCTACATTCTTGGATGAAATCATGATGCCTGTGGTTAGAGCAGAAAATCCAAAACATATTTTCCAACTTGTTTTCAAGCATAAACCAGGACCTCAGATGCAGAGCCTAAAGGAAGAAAGAAATTCAGAACTCTCAATGGCAGTGGAGGAAGTGTCAGGAAGTACTTGGGGTGATTAGGGTGACAGCTGCACTCATTAACAAAGTGAGAAACACACATGTTCACAAAAACTTGAGGTGAATATATACCTGTTAAATTTGTATTCACTAGTCTTTTGGCTGAGTCTATATGTATGTTAACGTGATGTTCTGGATTTTTATCTTCTGGGTCTTGTATATTCCCAATTTTATCTGGGCCTTTTCTAACAAGGGATGCTATGTAAGTATAGAGGAAGATTTTTACCATCAGGGAGATATGATGATTGGTGCATTTTTTCCTCTTCATATTTATTACACACGGGGCATTTTTCCTGATACAAAGAACACATTCTCTCCTAATGAAATTGATATAGAGTAAGTACAAGTATTTATTATACAAGTGCAGAATTCATGTGCCTGAAAAGATTTAGTTTAAAACTTCCTTATTTTTTTCACATTCTCTGTTTTCCATTCTTAAATCTCTTCAAGTATATTTTCCACTTTTTGTTTCAAAGGAAAAGTAATAACTTTCATGTTATTCCTTTTTTTTTCATATGACAGTGGAATTTCATGATCTTCTTTTGTCAGACTTGTAATGCCAGACTAGTTAAATATTTTCAGTGTTGTGACATTAGAGTGTGGATAATTTAATCTAATAATGGCCTGTACTTCTATGCTTTCTTTAAGTGTAAATGTGCTCTTGTGTGTGCAGTCGATGTTGCTGAATGCAAAGACTACTGAGTGCCTGGAATGTTGCTTTACTGACAACTCTTGATTATGTTTCATGGAGCTTACTTCACAACAGGACAGTTACCATGACATTTTGGGGGCAATTTTGTACTCCACACATATCTTTGTATATGTGGGTTTTGTTTTGTTATCTTTGTTTTGCACAGCAGTGTTTTGATTTTATGATTATTTTTTTGCTAATCTTTTTTTTTCTCAGACAGATTTTAAAAATTTTTCTGTTTGCTATGTGTCCAGTGTTTTGTCTCATTTATGGATGTGCTCACCAAAATGATCTTTCTGTGATGGTGTCCACTTAAGGCTGTTTTTAGCTTTTCTTTAATATGCAAGAGTATGTAATAGTGTCAAAAAATTCTGTTTTTCTTACACAAGTTAATGGCAAATATTAAAGTGTGACTCTCTATAGTATAGAGGAAATAAAGTGAGCTTAACCATACAGCCACCCTGAATCTTTTAAATCAGTTCAAAAACACTCTGAAATAGAGCAATAGTGTTTGTAAATACATGAACACCAGTAGAAAGACAAATGATACAAATTTACAACATAAAATATCCTTATGAAGGTGAATTGTCTTGGTGTAACATTATTGTGTATTTGTTAAAGCCATGGTGGGGTGCTAATAAAAAAAATCAATGACCGTAAAGGAAGAAATATTTTCATATATTAAAAAAATCATCAAATATTTGAGGGTGGTGACACATTTGGTTTTTAAATAACATAGCATAGACCAACACAGATTCAAAATTTTATAACTAGACTCAATAATTCATATTTTGATGGAGTAATTCAAGGTAGATATAATTTCTTAAGAATCATATTTTATAAGACTGGGGACTTTAATGCTGGACAGAGCCTCTTCTACTTTATCATAGCTAATCCTTTATTACTCTCCTCTTCCTCTGGTCTCTACTTTCAGCTGCTCAGGTAACTATATTCACGTATATGTGTTTTTCTCTATATGATGCAGCTACAAGCCTGTACTTGAAAAAGTGTATACTTTTGATTACACGAGTTATGTATATGATGGATGAAATGATAATATCATGTAAAAAAATCAACATTTATATAGCTAAAATAGTCAAAGTGTTTCATGTCACGAAAGCAGTATTTTTACTATAAAAGATTAACAATTTTCTCTTCTATAATGCATTTCCCAAACTTATTTTTCTGAATACACTTAAACAAATTTGTATTATATAGTTGTTTCTGGAATATATAAAAGTAGACCAAACAGAGCAAATGCAAGTGTTCTAGGATGTTGATCTGATGTCTAAAAATCATCCTGGATTATGTTCTCCATTGTTTTATTCTTATGTGTATTAGCAGCGAAAATGGTTCCTCCTCTAACTCTATCTTGATCCTGAGCACTTTCCTCCATTCTTGCCTGTAGCCTTATAGTTAGGTCTCTCTTTCCAAAAATTATTACAATGTGGCCTTTACTTTGTACAGAGTCAGAATGGCCACTGAGAGTCTTCTAAATCATTTCCTGAAGGTCTATAATGTGTCTGGCCTGCAATTATTTAACTGAGAAGTACACCTTTGGTGTCTGCTCTTCTGTTTCCACTGATCTTTCTTCATCTCCAGAATCTTCTCTGAATTGGCATTCTGTTTGTATTTGATAACACCCCTTTTCTTGGGACAACTAACAAAGAAGATGTAATATACAGACATATTTGAACACCACCACAGACACAAACACAAGCAGCCCATCAGCTGTACACCAATTTCTCTGATATAAAAGATTTAGTCGGAGTCAGGCTGAGGTGAGTGCAGCACTGTGGTGATTGTTCTACAGCTTCTCACAGATGCTCCCTTACAGAAACAAATGTGAATGCAGAACCTGCACATTAATTTTCATTTAAAGTAGTGGATTAAGAGATCATTTCATCATATTCTATTTCCACTTAAACTGAATAAGTATATAATCAATGAAGTATGCTCTTATTTTTCTATCTAAATTATCTGATGAGTAGACATTTAGAAATAACACAGGAGATTTCTCAGACTTATGTTCTTTAAAACTGATTTGTCTGCCTATTCTGCTACTATAATTATCCTAATAAGAATATTGTAGGAGGACTGACATGCTCTGCCATTTGCAGACAAATAGTGGAATCTAGAAAAGATCATTCTGAGTGAAGTTTCCCAGAAGGAGAAAGACACACATGGTACATACTCACTTATATAGACCTATAAGATATGATAAACATAATGAAATCTATACACCTAAAGAAGATAAACAAGAAAGAGGACCCAGGGTAAGATGATCAATCCTCACTTAGAAAGACAAATGTGATGTGCATTAGATGTAGGAGAAAACAAGTAACAGGACAGGAGCCTACCACAGAGGGTCTTTGAAAGACTCTACCTAGCAGTGCATCAAAGCAGATGATAAGACTCATAACCAAACCTTTGGCAGAATGCAGGGAATCATATGAAAGAAGGGGGGGTTAGCATGGCATGGAAAGAATCAGAGCTCCATAAGGACCAAATATTTCTGGATACAGGGGTCTTTTCTGAGACTGATACTCCACCAAGGACCAGGTATGGATATAACCTAGAACCTCTGCTCGGATGTAGCCCGTGGTAGCTCAGTAACCAATTGTTTTTCCCATAGTAAGGGGAACAGGGACTATTTCTGACAGGAACTCAATGGCAGGCTCTTTGACCTACCCACCCCCAGGGGAAGAGCAGTCCTGCTAGGCCACAGAGGAGGACTTTGCAGCCAGTCCAGCAGATACCTGATAAAACAGGGTTAGATGAAAGGGGAAGAGGTCCTTCCCAATCAGTGGATTTAGAAAGGGGCAGGGAGGTGATGAGGTAAGGAAGGTAAGACTGGGAGGGAATGTGGGAGCGGGATACAGAGTTAATAAAACGTAACTAATAATAATAATTTTTAAAATGAATAAAAAATTAAATAAAAAATAAATAAAAAAGAATACTGTAAACAACCACGTATTAAGATTTTTTGAGCATTCATTAACTCATACTTTTTTTTTCTTTTCCATAATTTTATTTTTCTCATTAGTTACATTTTGTTATTTCTGTATCCCAGCTGTATCCCTCATTCCCTCCCCAATCCCACCCTCCCTCCCTCATCTCCTCCCTGCCCCTTTCCAAGTCCACTAGTAGGGGAGGATCTCCTCCCCTTTCATATGACTCCCTTTTGTCAGGTATTTTCAAGACTGGCTGCAAAGTCCTCCTCTGTGGCCTAACAGTACTGTTGCTCCCTTGGGAGATGGGGACGTCAAAGAGCCAGTCATTGAGTTCCTGTTAGTAATAGTCCTTGTTCCCCTTACTATGGGAAACCAATTGATTCCTGAGCTATCACGGGTCACATCCGTGCAGAGGTTCTAGGTTTTATCCTCTCATGGACTTTGGTTGAGTGTCCATCTCAGAAAAGACCCTGTTCCCAGAAATATTTGGTCCTTGTGGAGCTCCTATCCTTTCCGTATCAGACTAACTCTCTTTCTTTCTAATGATTCTCTGTACTCTGCCAAAGGTTTGGTCATGAGTCTTTGCTTTGAAAATACTGCTAGTTAGAGTCTTTCAGATGCCCTCAGTAGACTCCTATCATACGTTCAATGCACATCCCATCTGTCTTTCTAAATGAGGATTGATCATCTTACCCCATGTCCACTCAATTGATTATCTTTTTTAGGTGTATAGATTTCATTATGTTTATCATATCTTATAGGTCTATATAAGTGAGTATATCCCATGTTTGTCTTTCTCCTTCTGGGATATTTCACTCAGAATGATCTTTTCTAGATCCTACCATTTGCCTGTAAATTTCATGATTTCCTCCGTTTTGATTGCTGAGTAGTATTCCATTGTGTAGAAATACCACAATTTCTGTACCCATTCTTCCATTGATGGACATCTGGGTTGTTTCCAGGTTCTGGCTATTACAAATAAAGCTGCTATAAACATGGTTGAGCAAGTATCCCTTTTGTGTACTTGAGCAAACTTTGGGTATATACCTAGCAGTGGTCTAGCTGGGTCTGGAGGAAGCACTATTCCTAATTGTCTTAGAAAGCGCCAGATAGATTTCCAGAGTGGTTGTACCAGTTTACATTCCCACCAGCAGTGGAAGAGGGTTCCCCTTTCTCCACAACCTCTCCAGCATGTGTTGTGCCTTGAGTTTTTCATCTTGGCCATTCTGATGGGTGTAAGGTGATATCTCAAAGTCGTTTTGATTTGCATTTCTCTGATGGCTAATGAGGATGAGCATTTCTTTAAGTGTTTCTCTGCCATTCGATATTCCTCTGTCGAGAATTCTCTGTTTAGCTCTGTTCCACATTTTTTAATTGGATTACTTGGCTTGCTGCTTTTCAGCTTCTTTAGTTCTTTGTATATGCTGGATATTAGTCCTCTGTCAGATAAAGGGTTAGTGAAGATTCTTTCCCAATCTGTAGGCAGTCGTTTTATTTTGATGACGGTGTCCTTTGCTTTACAGAAGCTTTTCAGTGGTCCCATTTATTGATTGTTGCTCTTAGAGCCTGTGCTGTTGGTGTTCTGTTCAGGAAGTTGTCTCCTGTGCCAATGAGTTCTAGGCTGTTCCCCACTTTCTTTCCAATTGATTTAGAGTATCTGGTTTTATGTTGAGGTCCTTGATCCACTTTGACTTTAGTTTTGTGCAGGGTGATAAATATGGATCTATTTTCATTTTTCTGCATGTAGACATCCAGTTGGTCCAGCACCATTTGTTGAAGATGCTGTCTTTTTTTCCATTGAATGGATTTGGTTTCTTTGTCAAATATCGAGTATTCATAGGTGTGTGGGTTTATTTCTGGGTCTTCTATGCAGTTCTGTTGATCCTCCTTTCTGTTTCTATGCCAATACCATGCAGTTTTTATTACTGTTGCCCTGTAGTACAGCTTGAGATCAGGGATGGAGATATGTCCAGATGATCTGTTGTTTTACAGGATCATTTTGGAGATTCTGAGTTGTTTGTTTCTCCATATGAATCTGAGAATCTTTTTTTTTCAAGGTCTGTAAAGAATTGAGTTGGTATTTTGATGGGAATTGCATTGAGCCTGTAGATTGCTTTTGGCAGGATGGTCATTTTCACAATGTTAATCCTACCAATCCCATGAGCATGGGAGATCTTTCCATCTTGTGATATCTTCTTTGATTTCTTTCTTCAGAGACTTGAAGTTTTTCTCAAACAGGTCTTTCACTTGCTTGGTTAGAATCACTCCAAGGTACTTTATGTTATTAGTGGCTATTGTGAAGGGTGTTGTTTCCCTAATTTCTTTCTCAGCCTTTTTGTCTTTGGTATACAGGAGGGCTTCTGATTTTTTTGAGTTGATTTTGTATCCTGCCACTTTGCTGAAGGTGTTTATCAGCTGAAGGAGTTCTCTGGTTGAATTTTTGGGGTCACTCATGTATACTATCATATCATCTGCAAAAAGTGACACTTTGACCTCTTCCTTCCCGATTTGTATCTCCTTGATCTCCTTTAGTTGTCTTATTGCTCTGGCTAGGACTTCAAGTACTATGTTGAAGAGATATTGGAGAAAATGGGTAGCCTTGTCTTGTCCCTGATTTCAGTGGGATTGATTTAAGTTTCTCTCCATTGATTTTGATGTTAGCTATAGGCTTGCTGTATATTGCCTTTACTATCTTTAGGTATGTGCCTTGTATCCCTGATCTCTCCAAGACTGTAAATATGAATGGATGTTGGACTTTGTCAAATGCCTTTTCGGCATCTAAGAAGATGATCATGTGGTTTTTCTCCTTCAGCTTGTTTATGTGGTGGATTACATTGATGGATTTCCATATGTTGAACCACCCTTGCATGCCTGGGATGAAGCCTACTTGGTCATGGTGGATGATATCTTTGATATGTTCTTGGATTCGGTTTGCAAGTATTTTATTGCGTATTTTTGCATCAATGCTCATAAGAGTGATAGGTCTGAAGTTCTCTTTTTTTGTTGGATCTTTGTGTAGTTTAGATATCAAGGTGACTGTGGCTTCATAGAATGAGTTTGGTAGTTTTCCTTCTGTTTCTATTTTGTGGAATAGTTTGAGGTGAATTGGAGTTAGCACTTCTTTGAAGTTCTGTGCTGAAGCCATCTGGCCCCGGGCTTTTTTTGGAGGGGAGACTGTTAATGACTGCTTCAATTTCCTTGGGAGATATAGTGCTATTCAGTCTTTCTACCTGATCTTGACTTACTTTTGGTAGATGGAATCTTTCAAGAAAAATATCCATTTCATTTAGATTTTCAAATTTTGTGGCATATAGGCTTTTGTAGTATGACCTAATAATTGTTTGGATTTCCTCAATGTCTGTGGTTATGTCCCCATTTTCATTTCTGATTTTGCTGATTTGCATAGTTTCTCTCTGCTTTTTAGTTAGTTTGGCTAAGGGTTTGTCTATCTTGTTGATTTTCTCAAAGAACCAGCTTTTTGTTTCATTGATTCTTTGGATAGTTTTATTTGTTTCTGATTGATTGATTTCATCCCTTAGTTTGATAATTTCTGGCCGTCTGCTCCTCTTGGAAGTATCTGCTTCTTTTTTTTCTAGGTTTTTCAGTTGGGCCAGTACGTTGTTTGTATGTGATGTTACGAAGTTCTTCTTGCAGGCACTTAGTGCTATAAATTTTCCTCTGAGCACTGCTTTCAATGTGTCCCATAAATTTGGGTATGTAGTGCCTTAATTTTCAATGAATTCTAGGAAGTCTTTAATTTCTTTCTTTATTTCTTCCTTAACCCAGCTGTCATTGAGTAGTAAGTTGTTCAGTTTCCACGTGCGTGTCGGCTTTTTGTTGTTTCTGTTGTTGATGTCTAGCTTTAGTCCATGGTGGTCAGATAGTATACAAGGGATTATTTCCATCCTTTTGTATCTGTTGAGGCTTGCTTTGTGACCCACTATATGGTCTATTTTGGAAAAGGTTCCATGGGGTGCTGAAAAGAAGGTGTACTCTTTTGAGTTTAGGTGAAAAGATATGTAGACATCTATTAGGTCCATTTGATTTAGGGATTCTGTGAGTGCTTTTATTTCCATATTTGGTGTCTGTCTAGTTGATCTGTCCCTTGGTGAGAGTGGAGTGTTGAAGTCTCCCACTATTAAGGTATTAGGATCAATTTATGATTTAAGCTTTAATAATGTTTCATTTACGAATGTCGGTGCTCTTGTATTTGGGGCATAGATATTCAAGATTTGATGTCCTCTTGGTGGATTTTTCCTTTGATGAGAATACAGTGGCCCACCTTATCTTTTTTGATTAACTTGGGTTGAAAGTCTATTTTATTAGATATTAGGATGGCTACTCCAGCTTGTTTTCTGGAACCATTTGCTTGAAAAACAGTTTTCCAGCCCTTTACTCTGAGGTAGTGTTTATCTTTGTTGCATAGGTGTGTTTCTTGGATGCAACAGAATGTTGGATCCTGTTTCCATAACCATTCTGTTAGCCTGTGTCTTTTTATTGGTGAGTTGAGTCCATTGATATTGATAGATAATAGTGACCAATGCATGTTAGTTCCTTTTGTAATGGAGTCGGTGATCTAACCCTGTTTCATTGCTTGTTTTCTTTTCATTTTTGTTGGGATATTATCTGTATGCCCTGTTTTCTTGGGTGAATTTGTTTTCATTGGATTGGAGTTTTCCTTCTAGTATCTTCTGTAGGGATGGTTTGCTGTGTAGATATTGTGTAAATTTAGTTTTGTCAGGGAAAATTTTGTTTTCTCCATCTATGTTGATTGAAAGCTTTGCAGGATATAGTACTCTGGGTTGACATTTGTGATCTCTTAGAGTCTCCATGATACTTGCCCAGGCCCTTCTGGCTTTCATAGTTTCTGATGAGAAGTCCAGTGTGATTCTGATAGGTCTACTTTCATATGTTACTTGGCCTTTTTCCCTTGCTGCTTTTAGTATCTTTTCCTTGTTCTGTAGATTTAGTGTTTTGACTATGATGTGACGTGATGTGTTTCTTTTCTGGTCTAGTCTATTTGGAGGTCTGTAGGCCTCTTGTATATTTATGGACATCTCTTTCTTTAAGTTGGGAAAATTTTCTTCTATGGTTTTCTTGAAAATATTTTCTGGACCTTGGAGCCTGGAGTCTTCATTTTCATCAATTACTTTTATTCTTAGATTTTGTCTTTTCAAAGCATCCTTGATTTCTTGGATATTTTGTGATTGGAACTTTTCTGATTTTACTTTTTCTTTAAGAGAAGTATCCATTTCTGCAAGTGTGTCTTCAGCTCCAGAGATTCTCTCTTCCATTTCTTGTATTCTGTTGGTGATGCTTACTTTTGTGGTTCCTGATCTTTTCTCCAAGTTCTCCAGCTCAAGGGTTTTCTCATTTTGTGTTTTCTTTATTGATTCTAATTCTGTTTTCATGCCTTGCACCATGTCTTTCATGTGTTTGAATTTGAATTCCTGTCTCTCTACGATGGCCTCTATTTCTTTGTTCATTTCCTTTTTATATGCCACTAATTTTTCCTCTACTTGTGTATCTATTTGTTTGGCTATGTTTGCCTGTGTTTCTTTAAGGATTTTGTCTATTTCTTCTTTCTTTACCTCCATTTGACTGGCCAACTCTTTGAAAGATTTGTTCATTTCCTCCTTATGAGCCTCAAATACTTGGGCAAGCATGGCTTTAAAATCATTTTCCTGTGCTTCTGATGAATTGGAGTATCCATCGATTTTGGGGTTTGCTGGTGAAGTTATGATGTCCTGATTTATGTTGGAAGTGTTCTTTTGCCTACCCCTGGCCATTGGCTTATCTGAAACCTTCCCTGTTTGTTTTTGGATTCTGCAGATCAGACTAGTACTGTCTCTCTCTGGCATCTGGAGAGTTCTTCAGGAAGCTGAGCACTCTCAGCATGTGCTGAGGACTAGCTGTACCTGTGGGAGGAAAGTACACAGGTGCAAACGGGGCAAATGCAAGCGTGTGTGTGTGTGTGTGTGTGTGTGTGTGTGTGTGTGTGTGTGGACGTGTGTCTCGAGGGACAGAGTGATGGCTAATGTTGAACCCTTGAGTGTGTGGGAGGGGCTCTGCACTCTTTATGTCGCAGGAGCTAGTGATGATCGCAGTGCAATTTCTGGCATTAACTGCTTTAACTCCTCAATTAGACCCACAGAGCAGGAACTTCAATGCCCCTAGTGCCCCTCTGTTTTTCTAAGTGAGTATGTGGGTGGGAGGGGGTTCAATGCCTGGCTTCTGTTTTAGAAGGACCCAGGATCTGGGGATCTGCAGATTCTCAAGGGTGCACTCACTTACAGGCAGATCATTTGGCAGAGATCGGGGTATCTGGAGCTCTCTGCTCTCTGGTTTGGCCCTGCTTCTTTGATGTGCTCTGCCAGTTCTGTGCTGTTGTCACTGCCAGGTTCTGAGGTCTTGTTGCAGCTGGGGATTTCAGGGTGGTCACGTCAGTAGGGATCAGGGTAACCAGACTCTCTGTTCTCTGGTTTGGCCCTGGTTAGTCTTAAACTGGAGGGCTGTTGTGCCCTGCCAGCTCAGTGCTCATCTGCCGCCAGGTTAGAAAGTCCCGCTGTAACTGGATACTGGTTCGCTAGTCCCGATGCTTTCTGGGAAGTCCTGGGGTCTCTTCACTGTGCTCTCCAAGCTTGGGAGGCCCAGCACCTGGTGTGTCTAGGTTGTATGACGTTTCTACCTGGTTTTTGTGAGTATATAGTGTATTTTCTGTCACTGTGGGAATGGGCAGGCTGTACTTTTAATGATGGCGATCCTGTGGAGCTAGTATGGCATCTAGCAGACTTGGGCCCTGGGAGGATGGTGTAGCCGGGTGCGAATCTGGAATCTGGGATTCCGGGACAAGTACTGCTGGCCTTTGCCTGCCGCTAAAGAGCTTAGAGCTCCGCCTCGGCAGCTGTATACCCCAGGCAGTTAGGTCTGCGCTGAGAAAGACCAGCCTGCTTTGCTGAGGAGGAGGGAGTTCTGGGGGAGGGGAGTGCTGCGAGATCAAAGGATAGTTTCTCTCCTTCCGCAAACAAGTCCCTGGGTGACCTGAGACCAATGTTTTCACCTCCTGCGATGTTCCCTGTTGTTTAGAAAGCCTCACCGTTGTTTTCCTGGGTTAGAGGGCCTTCCATTCACCAACTCAGAAGTTTTGGTTTTCCACTGCTCAGAAACTGTGTGTGCTAGTCACCATCTTGGCTCCGCCCCCTTGAGTTAATTTTTTTATCCAGCACTTTTATGAGGGTGTTTATCAGCTGAAGGAGTTCTCTGGTAGAATCTTTTGCATCACTTATGTATACTACCATATCATCTGAAAATAGTGATACTTTGACTTCTTTGTAGTTTGTATCCATTTGATCTCCTTCAGTTGTCTTCCTGTTCTAGCTAGGACTTCAAGCACTCTGTTGAAGAGATAGAAAGTTAGTGGGCAGCCTTAAATTGTCCCTGACTTCAGTACGATGGATTTAGTTTTCTCTCTATTTGATTTGATGTTGGCTTTAGGCTTGTTTTATATTACCTTTACTATTGTTTAGGTATATGTCTTGTAAAACTGATGTCTCCAATACTTTAAGCATAAATAGGTGTTGTATTATGTCAAGTGCTTTTTCAGTATCTAAGTAGATGATCCTGTGTTTTTTTTTTTTTCTTTTAGTTTTTTATACAGTGGATTACATTGTTGTTTTTCTGTATATTGAGCCATCCCTGAATGCCTGGGATGAAGCCTACTTGTTCATCGTGAATTTTATTTTTTATGTGTCCTTGGTTTTGGTTTGTGTGTATTTTATTGAGAATTTTCTCATCAATGTTCATATGGGAGATTGGTTTGATACAGTTTCTTTGTTGGATCTGTGTGTAGTTTAGGTAACAAGGTGATTGTGGCCTCACAGATGACTTTGCTAATGTTCCTTCTGTTTCTATTTGTGGAATAGAAGAATATTTTGAAGAGTATTGATATTAGCTATTTTTGAAGGTCTGGCAGAATTCTGTGCTAAAACCATTTGGCCCTAGACTACTTTTGGATGGAAGATTTTTGGTGACTGCTTCTATTTGTTAGGAGATACAGGACTATTTGATTTGTTTAACTTATCTGGATTCATGGAAAGTAAAATCTATCAAAAAATGGCCATTTCGTTTAGAATTTCAAATTTTGTGGCATATAGGCAGAAAATTGTTTTTATTTCCTCAGTGTCTGTTGTTATGTCCCCTTTTCATTTCTGATGTTGTTGATTTGGATAATGTCTTTCTGCTTTTGAGGTAGTTTGGCTAAGGCTGTGTCTATCTTGTTGATTTTCTCAAAGAACCAGCTCCTGCTGTCATTTATTTTTGAGTTGCTCTCTTTGTTTCTAATTTATTGATTTTTTCCCCTGAGTTTGATTATTTCCAGCTGTCTAATTATTTTGCACGTCTCCTTTTTTTCTAGGGCTTTCAGGTGTGACATTAAGTTGCTTGTGTGCGGTGTCTCCAGTTTCTTTATTAATACACTTTGGACTATGAACTTTCTTCTTCACACTTCTTTCTTTGTGTCCTATAAATTTTGGTACATTGTGCCTTCATTTTCATAGAATTATAGGAAATCATTAATTTTTTTTCTTATTTCTTCCCTAACCCAGCTTTCATTGAGTAGAGAGTTGTTCCATTTTCATGCACGTGTAGACATTTTATTATTGTTATTGTTGTTGACGTCTAGGTTTAGTCCATGGTGGCCTGATAAGATACAAAAGATTATTTCAAACTTCTTCTATATTTTGAGGCTTGCTTTGTGGCCTACCATGTGGTCAATTTTGGAGACATGAACTGCTGAGAAGAAAGTGAATTCCTTTGTGTTTGGGTGAAAAGTTCTGTAGATGTCTGTTGGGGCCATTTGATTTATGACCCCTGTTATTGTCATTGTTTCTCTATTTAGTTTCTCTTTCATTGATTTGTCTTTTGATGAGAGTGGGGAGTTGAAGTCTCCCAGTATTAATGTGTAGAAATTGATGTGTGGATTAAGTTTAATAATGTTTCTTTTATAAATGTGGGTGCCCTTCTATTTGGGGCATAGGTATTTAGAATTGAGATATCATTGTTGTTTATTCTTCCTTTGGTAAGTATGAAATGTCCTCCCTCTCTTTTTATTAATTTTAATTGAAAGTCTATTTTATTAGATATTAGGGTGGCTACTCCACCTTGTTTTTGAGACTTTTTGCTTGGAAATGCATTTTTACAGCGCTTTACTTTCATTTAAATGTCTTTCTTTGTGGCTGAGGTCTTTTTCTTGTATAGAATGATGTGTCCTGTTCCAAATGCCTTCTGTTATTTTGTGTCTTTTTATTTATATACTGTATATTTGAGGGGTGTAGTTACCTTCCTGGGTAGAAGTTTTCTTTCTAGTATCTTCTGTAGGGCTGACTTTCTGCATAGACATTACTTGAATTTGGTACTCTTCTCCATCAGGGGTGAATGAAGGCTTTGCTGGGTATAGTAAGTACTCTGATAATTTTATAGTATTTTCTGATACCTTAAGTTGTGTGAAAGGAAGTAACATGTAATGAAGTAATGAAGAAATTGCTTTCCATAAGATTGGGCTGTAGGGAAGTCTATAAGGCATTTTCTTTCTTAGTTATTGATGGGGGATGGCTCAGCTCATTGTGAGAGGGCTATTGATGGGCTGGTAGTTCTGATTTCTATAAGAAAGCAGGCTGAATTCTAGGAAGACTTTAATTTCTTTTTTTAATTTCTTCCCTGACCCAGCTATCACTTTTTAGCGATTTGTTCAGTTTCCACATGTGTGTAGGTTTTTGCTATTTCCATTGTTGTTGAGGTCCAGCTTTAGTCCATGGTGATCAGATAGGATACAAGGGATTATTTCAATCTTCTTGTATCTGTTGAGCCTTGCTTTGTGACCAACTATACAGTCTATTTTGGAGAAGGTTCCATAAGGTGCTGAGAAGAAGGTAAATTCTTTTGTGTTTGGGTATAAGATTCTCTAGATGTCTGTTAGGTCCATTTGATTCATGACTTCTGTCAGAGATATTATTACTTTGTTTAATTTCTGTATTGTTAACTTGTCCTTGGTTGAGAAAGGTGTTGAAGTCTCCCACTATTAATGTGTGGTTTAAGTTTTATTAATGTTTCCTTTACAAATGTGGATGCCCTTGTATTTGGGGCATAGATGTTCAGGATGGTGATGTCTTCCTGGTGGAATTTTCTCTTGATGAGTATGAAGTGTCCTGCCCCATCTCTTTTTATTAATTTTGGTTAAAAGTCTGTTTTATTAGATATCAGAAAGGCTACTCCTGCTTGCTTCTTGGGTCCATTTGATTGGAAAACTGTCTTCCAGCCCTTTATTCTCAGGTAATATCTATCATTGTGACTTGGGTGTGTTTCTTTTTTTTTTTTTTCAATGCAGTTTATTCAGGAACCTTGAACAATCATCTGACCCTGGGGAAAGCCAGCCCACAGCTTAAATAGCCTCTGGGTAGCCAACCCCAGCATGCCACGTGGGCAATGTAGATAGGTCCACATACATGGAAGCAAGCCAGATCCTCAGCCTTAGCCAAATGTGGAGTTATTCGTGACAGAGAGCACTCACCATCGGGAAGGTGGAAGGCGGAAACCAGCTCCATCTTTAAGGAGCGGCATTCCGCAGCTCTCTACAGTTCCCCCTTTTTGTTTTAGATGCATCAGGCAAGAGTAGAGGTCTGATCTCTGATATTAGAAATAAATTGGGACTTTGTACTGATGTTCATTTAGGTGTCATCCACCCAAAGAGCATCAGACACGTCCGATATCTTGCAAATCTGTCTAAACAATTGTCTAGCTATATTTTAGGTAATTGGACTGAAGAATTCGATACTATGATGGAGCAGCTGAGAATGGCCATTGTCACGATAAATTCTACCAGAGTGGACGCAGGACTAGCCACAGGATTATCATCATGGATTGCTGCAGCCATGAATCATCTGAAGGAATGGGTGGGCATGGAAGCGTTAGCAGGCCTTCTGGTGTTGGTCTCCTTGGTTTGCCTGTGGTATATATGCAAGATTAGAGTCTCACAACAGAGTAATGCAGCCATGACCATTCAGGCCTTTACAGCCATTGAAGCAGGACAGTCTCCCCAAGCATGGTTGGCTACCATAAAAAGATAAAATGTTATGCTCAGCATGCGAGGCTAAGCACTGCACTCAGGGTCAGCCACTTTGGACCCAGAGAAGAGCATGTCTGATTGTATGCGGGTTGATGCCCCAGGTCCCGCCTCTGAGAAAAAGGATGTGTTTCTTGTATGCAACAGATTGTTGGGTCTTGTTTACACATCCATTCTGTTAGTTTGTGTGTTTTTTAATAAATTAATTCATTTATTTTTATTTTAGTCTGTGTCTTTTTATTGGAGAATTGATTCCATTGCTGTTGAGAGAAATTAATGACCAGTGACTGTTAGATCCTTTGATTTTGATGTTGGATGTGGCAGTGTGTTTGCGTGCTTGGCTACTTTTTGTTTTGCTGTAGTAAGGTTAATTATTTCCTGTGTTTTCTTGAAAGCAGTTAATTTTCTTGGGTTGTATTTTTCCTTCTAGTGTCTTCTTTAACACTGGATTTGTGGGTATGTATTGTTGAAATTTGTTTTTGTCGTTGAATATCTTGTTTTCCTGTCTATGAGGACTGAGAGTGTTGCTGGGTATAGTAGCCTGGGATGACATCTGTGTTCTCTTAGGGTCTGGATGATATCCATCCAGGCCCTTGTGCCTTTCATAGTCTCTGTTGAGAAGTCAGATGTGATTTTCTGATGGGTTTGCCATTATATGTTACTTGGCCTTTTCTCCTTGCAACTTTTAGTAATTTTTCTTTGTTCTGTATACTTACTGTTTTGATTATTATGTGTGTGTGGGGATTTTCTTTTCTGGTCTAATTCATTGGATGTTCTGTAGGCCTCTTGTATTTTTATAGGCCTCCCCTTTAAGTTGGGGAAATTTTTCTTCTATGATTTTGTTGAAAATATTTTCTGAGCCTTGGAGGAGAGAATCTTCTTTTTCCTCTATTCCTATTATTCTTAGGTTTTGTCTTTTTATGTTGTCTTGGATTTCTTGGATGGTCTGTGTCAGGAATTTTTTAGATTTAACATTTTCTTTGATGGATACATCAATTTCTTCCATTGTATCATCCACACCTGAGATTCTTTTTCCCATCTCTTGTAGTCTATTGGTTATGCTTACCTCTGTAGTTCCTGTTTTCTTACTTGAGTTCTTTCTCTCCAAAATTTCCTTCATTTGTATTTTCTTTCTTTTTTCCATATCTATCTTTAAATCTTGAGCTGTTTTTTTTTATTTCTTTCACTTGTCTGACTGTATTTTCCCTCAAATCCTTGAGCTGTTTTTTTGAAAAGTCCTCTGTTTCTTTTATTTCTTTTAATGATTTAAGTATTTCCTCTCTAAATGCCACAAACTGTTTGCTAAATCTTCCCACATTTCTTTGCGGATAGCCATAATCTGTGTTTCTTTAGCTTCCCGTATTTCTTTATGAATTACCTGATCTGTTTGTCTTTATCTTCCTCTAGTTCTTTACACATTTTATTTGTTTCTTCTATTATCCTCTTCATAAGCATAGATGTAAGGTCATCTTATTGAATTTCATTTATACTGGGGTGTCCATGGCTGCTTATCCCTGGATAACTGGGTTCTGGAGATGCCATATTGCTCTGTCTATTGTTGGTTGAGCTTTCATGCTGGCCTCTACCCATTTTGTTATCTTAGGTGTTGAGTGTTAGTTTCTCATTCTTCCTGTAATCCTGTGGTAGGGAGAATCCCCTTGGCTGGAAGATAATTTTTCCTCGAGGAGGCCTCCTCAGATTTGGATATGGTCACTGAATGGCTGATGTTTTACAGGAATTGCCAAAGCTCAACTCGGGTGTATAGACCTGAGTGGTAACTGTGGTCTTTGTTAGTCAAGGTGGCTTTCCTCTCACCCCAAGAAGTCCTGGAGACAGCTGCCCTGCTTCTGGGTGTCTTGCTGTAACTTTAGTGAGCTGATGCTGTAACCTGAGTGCCCAGTGGCTTGGTCACTTTAGTTAGGGATAGCTGGTTGTCCCTTGGAGCAGCATCTGGGGGCTGATCTCGGGGATCCCAGCCTTCTGTAGGTCTGAGGATGGAGCTCAATGCCCCAGTACCCAAGCGGTAGTCAGTGGCAGGTGAGCACAGCTTGCATGCATGCAGCAGGAGGCTAGAGCCTGGAGCCTTTGGATACCCAGAAACTTTTCCAGTGTTGGGTGTCCTGAGGAAGGGCCAGAAGTTTTCCTCACCGTGGGGTTTCCTCCCAACAGAGAGACCCAGTCTGTGGTGTCTGGAGTGGCAGGTAGAGTGCACAGCCACTTGTGGGTGGTGACTGCAAGCTGGTGACTGGGCAGGAACCTGGAAAAATTTTCCAAGAAGTTTTCCATGTATGGTGATGGGGTGGCGGGTGGCGGCCAAATGCACTAATGTCGGCCCTGCTGTTTCCCTCACTGTGTGGTTTTCTCCTGAGAGGGAAACCCAGTATCTGGTGCCCTGGGACCCACAGTTCTGTCTGTGACAGATAGTCAGGCAAACAGCAGGTCTCTGGGCTCATGCCTTGTGCTCCGCTCTGGGCTGGAGGCTATGGACCCACCAATCTGTAGAACATTTTCCAGAGATAGACTGGGTGATCTGAGGTCAGTCCCATTTGCTTGATTCACTGTGTGGTTTTCTTATGACTAGGACCCTCAGTCTCTGGTGTTTTGGTGCCCACAGTTCAGCTTGGGAAGGTGATCAAGACACAAAGGAGTACGGCTCTGGTCTGGCAACTGAGTGCCTGCAGAACCCAGGATCTCTTCTGGGTTTTAGCTGGGTGACCGGAAAATGGAGCCAATTGATTCATACACTGGGGGAATCCCAAACTTATGGGACACAATGAAAGCCGTGCTAAGAGGAAAGTTCTTAGCACTAAGTGCCTTCAAGAAGAAATTCGAAACATCTAAGGCAAACAACTTAAAGACTCACCTAAAAGCTCTAGGGGGAAAAAAGGAGGCAGACACACCAAAAAGGAGTAGATAGGTAGAAATAATCAAACTCAGGGCTGAAATCAATAAATTAGAAACAAATAAAACAATTCAAAGAATCAGTGAAATCAAGATCTGGTTCTTTGAGAAAATCAACAAGATAGACAAACCCTTAGCCAAGCTAACTAAAAGGCAGAGAGACACTATCCAAATAAACAAAATCAGAAATGAAAAGGGGGACATAACTACAGACACTGAGGAAATCTAAATGATCATTAGGTCTTACTTCAAAAGCCTATATGCCACAAAATTCGAAAATCTTAATGAAATGGACAATTTTCTTGATTGATTCCACTTGCCAAAGCTGAATCAAGACCACTTAAATCAATTAAATAGTCTTATAGTCCCTAAGGAAATAGAAGCAGTCATCAAAAGTCTCGCATCCAAAAAAGCCCAGGGCCAGACGGTTTCAGCACAGAATTCTGCCAAACCTTCAAAGAAGAGCTAATACCAATACTCTTCAAAAATTCCACAAAATTGAAACAGAAGGAACACTACCAAACTCATTCTATGAAGCCATAGTCACCTTGGTACATAAATCTCACAAAGACCCAACAAAGAAAGAGAATTTCAGGCCAATCTCCCTTTTGAACATTGCTGTAGAAATACTCAACAAAATAAATACAAACCAAATAAAAGGACACACCAAAGATATCATCCACTATGACCAAGTAGGCTTCATCTCACGCATGGATGGATGGTTCAATATGTGGAAATCCATCAATGTGATCCATCATTTAAACAAACTGCAAGAAAAAAAAAAACACATGATGTTCCCCTTGGATGCTGAAAAAGCATTTGACAAAATCCAACATCCATTCATATTTACAGTCTTGTAGAGATGAGGGATACAAGGCACATACCTAAACATAGTAAAGGCAATATACAGCAAGCCTATAGTCAACATCAAACTCAATGGAGAGAAACTTAAGCAATCCCACTGAAATCAGGGACAAGGCAAGGCTGTCCACTCTCTTCATATCTCTTCAAAAGTGTTCTTGAAGTCCTGGCTAGAGCAATAAAACAATTATAGGAGATCAAGGGGATAGAAATTGGAAAGGAAAAAGTCAAATTATCACTATTTGCAGATGACAAATAGTCATCTCATTGACCCCAAAAATTCTACCAGGGAACTCCTACAGCTGATAAACATTTTCATCAAAGTGGCTGGATACAAAATTAACTTAAAAAAATCAGTAGCCCTCCTGTATACAAAAGACAAAAGGGCTAAGAAAGAAATTAGGGAAACAACACCCTTCACAATAGCCACAAAGGACATAACCCTAACCTTGGTGTGACCCTAACCAATCAAGTTAAAGACTTGTATGAAAAAATTTCCACTCTCTGAAGAAAGAATTAGAAGAAGATATCAGTAGTTTGAAAGATCTCCCTTGCTCATGGCTTGGCAGGATTAACATAATAAATGGCCATCTTGCCAAAAGCAATCTACAGATTCAATGCAATTCCCATCAAATTACCAACACAATTCTTTACAGACCTTGAAAGAAAAATTCTCAATTTCATATGGAATAACAAAAAACCCCTCAGAATTGCTACAATCCTTTACAATAAAAGATCTTCTGGAGGTATCTCCATCAGGTATCTCCTGATCTCAAGGTGTACTATAGAGAAACAGTAATAAAAACTGCATGGTTCTGGCATATAAATCGGCTGGTGGATCAATGGAATCAAATAGAAGATCCAGAAATAAATCCACACACTTATGGATACCTGATTTTTTACAAAGATGCCAAAATAATACAATGGAAAAAAAGATAGCATCTTCAAAAAATGGCACTGATCTAACTGTATGTCTACATGTAGAAAAATGCAAATAGATCCATATTTATCACCCTGCACAAAACTAAGATCCAAGTGGATGAAAGACCTCAACATAAAACCAGACACTAAATGTGTTAGAAGAAAAAGTGGGGAAGAGCCTTGAACTCATTGTTAAGGGAGACAACTTCCTGAACGGAACACCAACAACACAGACTCTAAGAGAAATGATTAATATATGGGACCTCATGAAACGGAAAAGCTTCAGTAAAGGAATGGACACTGTTGTTGTAATGCCAGGTTCATGGGACCGTCAGCAACAACCAGGAGACGACTTGATGCAATTGCTAGAGAGCTTTATTATGAGAGCTTTAGAACTCGGGGCCCAAGTCTCCCTGACACAGCAGTAGAGAAGTGAGACCTCTGGATCTGAGTGAACAGATTTTTAAAGGAAAAGTCTGTGAGCAGGAGGTTTCCATGGCAGCAAGCAGGGAGGCACAAGCCTTGGCGTTACAGAATTAGGTGAAGTTTAGTAGGGGTGACCTTTTCTGAGGCACACAATCACAATGTCTAAGGCATATAATCATAATGGCTATTTTTCTAAACCATAACCAAAATATTGGGGAGAAATTTCCCACCCAATTTCCAACTGATAACCATTGATTATTGCCAGGGAGTTTGTCTCTATTTTCTATGAAGCATTTATTCTGTGATATTTCCTGGAGCCTGTTGCTAGGAGAGTTAACTTTGTTTTCTGCCAGGTGTAGTTTTTGTGATATTTCCTGGTACCTGAATTCAGCTCCCAGTCAAGATGGCTCTTTATTTCAAAATGGAGTTATACTCAGGCTAACTATACCCAGGATAACTTAAACTCTTCATTTTCAAAGCAAAACGACTGCCTACAGCTTGGGAAAGGACCTTCACTAACCCTATATTAGAAAGAGGGCTAATATCTAGTATATATATAAAGAACTTAAGAAGTTAAATAGCAATAAAACAAGTAATCCAATTAAAATGCGGTACAGAACTAAACAGAGAATTCTCAATAGAAGAATATCGAATGTCAGAGAAACACTTAAATGTTCAATGTTCTCAGTCATCAGGGAAATGCAAATCAAAATGACCCTGAGATTTCACCTTATACCTGTCAGAATGGCTAAGACCAAAAACTCAAGTGACAACACATACTGCAGAGGATGTGGAGAAAGGGGAACCCTCCTCCACTGCTGGTGGGAATGTAAAATTCTATAGACACTTTGGAAATCAATCTGGCCATTTCTCAGACAGTTAGGAATAGAGTTTCCTCAAGTTCCAGCTATACCACTGCTAAGGCATATATCCAAAAGATGTTCAAGTATACAACAAGGACATCTGCTCAACCATGTTTGTAGCAGCTTTATTTGTAATAGCCAGAAGCTGGAAACAGCCCAGATGCCCCTCAGTTGATGAATGGATACAGAAAATGTGGTACTTTTACGTAATGGAATATTACTCAGCAATTAAATACAAGGAAATAATGAAATTTGCAGGTAAATGGTGGAAAAGATCATTCTGAATGAGATATCCCAGAAGCAGAAAGACACACAGGGTATATCCTCACTCATAAGTGGATATTAGAATATGATATAGGATAACATACTAAAATCTGCACACCTAAGGAAGCTAATCAAGAAGGAGGACCCTGGCTAAGATGCTCAATCCCCATTCAGAAAGGCAAAGAGGATGGACATTGGTGGAGGGAGAAAACAGGGAACAGAACAGAACAGGAGCCTACCACAGAGGGCCTCTGAAAGGCTCTACCCTGCAGGGTATTGAGGCAGATTCTGAGACTCAGCCAAACTTTGGACAGAGTGCAGGGGATCTTATGAAAGAAATGGGAGATAGTAAGACTTGGAGAGGACAGGAGCTCCACAAGGGGAGGGACAGATCCAAAAAGTCTGGGCACAGGGGTCTTTTCTGAGACTGATACTCCAGCCAAGGTCCACTCGTGGAGATGACTGCACTCCTGCACAGAGGCAGCCCCTGGCAATTCAGTCTCCAAGTGGGTACCCTAGTAAGGGAAACAAGGACTGTCTCTGACAGGAACTGATTTGCCTGCTCTTTGATCACCTCCCCCTGAGGGGGGAGCAGCCATACCAGGCCACAAAGGAAGACAACACACCCAATCCTGATGAGACATGATAGACTAAGATCAGATAGAAGGGGAGGAGGACCTCCCATTTCAGTGAAATGGGGGAGCTGAACAGATGGGAAAGAGGGAGGGAGGGTTGGATTGGAAAGGGAATAGGGACGGTGCTACAGGGGGATACAAAGTGAATTAACTGAAAATAATAAAAATAAAAAATTAAAGATAAAATATTAAAAAAAATAAAGCAGGCTGAGAAATCCTTTTTGAGCAAGCCAGGAATATGAAGCCCTCTGTCTCCTCTATTTTAACCCCTGCTTCCACATTTTTATCCTGTTTGAGTTCCCTACCAACATTTTTCAGTAATGAACTATGAAGTAGAAGCCTAACAAAAATTTTCCTCCACATCTTACTTTTGCTCATTTTCATATTATCTAAATTCCAGCCCTGAGAGTCCTAGAAATTGACTATGTAGACCAAGCTGGTCTAGAACTTTGTGAGATTTGCCTGCCTCTACCTCCTGAGTGGTGTGATTAAAAGCATCCACTACCATTCCTTGATTCCATCCCAGCAATAGTAAATATTAAGAATACACCAAAAAATACTTCTTTCACCAGTTTGCTTTTTTTTGTTTTGCTTTTATTTTTACTTTTTTATTTTAACTTTTATTAATTACACTTTATTCACTTTGTATCCCCCCACAAACCCCTCTCTCCTCCCTTCTTAATTCCACCTTCCCTCCCTCTTCTCCATGCATGCCCCTCCCTAGTCAACTGATAGGGGAGGACTTCCTTTCCTTCCTTCTGATCCTAGATTATCAGATCTCATCAGGAGTGGTTGCATTGTCTTCTTCTGTGGCCTGGTAATGCTCCTTTCCCCTCAGGGGGAAGTGATTAAAGAGTAGGCCAATCAGTTCTTGTCGGAGACAGTCCCTGTTCCCATTACAATGGAACCCACTTGGATACTGAACTGCCATGGGCTACATCTGTGCAGGCATTCTAGGTCATCTCCATGCATGGCACTTGGTTGGAGTATGAGTCTCTGGAAAGACCCCTGTGTTCAATTTTTTTTGGTTCTGTTGCTCCTCTTGTGGAACTCCTGTACTCTCCAGATCTTTTCTGGAGAAAAGATATTGTTTCCCACTTCTTACATAATATTCCGTACACTCTGCCCAACAGTTGGACATAAGTCTCAGAATCTGCTTTGATAGTCTTCAGGGAAGAGCCTTTTAGAGGCCCTCTGTGGCAGGTTCCTAACTTGTTTCCTGTTTTCTTCTTCTGATTCCATCCTTTTTGCCTTTAGGGATGGGGATCGAGCATTTTAGCCTGAGTCCTCCCTCTTGATTAGTTTCTTTAGGTGTACAGATTGTAGTAGGTTTATCCTATATTATATGTCTATATGAGTGAGTATATACTGTGTGTGTCTTTCTGCTTCTGGGATAGCTCACTCAGGATGATCTTTTCCAGTTCCCACCATTTACCTGCAAATTTCATGATTTCCTTGTTTTTCATTGCTGAGTAATATTTCATTGTGTAGATGTACCACAATTTCTGTATCCACTCTTAAGTTGAGATCATCTTTCTTTTGCTCCTTTTCATATTTTCTAAATTTTAGCCCTGACAGTCCTAAAAATTACTGTGTAGACCAAGCTGGCCTAGAACTTTTTGAGATCTGTGTGCCTCTGTCTCCTGATTGCTGGGATTAAATGCATCCACTACCATTCCATTATTTCATCACAGCAATAGTAAATATTAAAAATACACCAAATAAACACTTTTCTCACCAGTTTGCTTTTGATCATGCTGTTTCATCTAATGAATACTAATCTAATCTAATATACTTTGCTCAGGATTCTTTATTTTACTGTGTGTGTGTTTCATGTGCTGTTTCTTTTTTTTTTAATTTTTAAATTTTTTTGATACAGGATCTCTAACTTTACATAGCCCTGACAGTCCTGCCTGGAATTTATTATGCAGACTTGGCTGACCTACAACTCTCAAAGATCTGCTGCCTCTGCCTCATGAATGCTGGAATTAAAGGAAAGCCTTGCCATTCCCAGCTAAGTTATTTTTACCCTTTCTTTGTGCTTTGTTTCTCTTTCCTTCCTTCCTTCCTTCCTTCTTTCCTTCCTTCCTTCCTTCCTTCCTTCCTTCCTTCCTTCCTTCCTTCCTTCCTTCCTTCTTTCCCTTCTTTCTTTTCTTTCTTTCTTTCTTTCTTTCTTTCTTTCTTTCTTTCTTTCTTTCTTTCTTTCTTCTTTCTATCTTTCATTGAGATAAGGTGTTATGGCAGCCCATTTGGAGTTATTGGGAAATTGGAATGCACATCTGTGCAGTGGAACTCAGCCTTTCGGCCCTAGTTACTATCTAAGCTTGGAGGCTAAGAGATTGACTCTGGCAATTTCACAGCAGAAGGCTCTGACCGGGAGAACTAAATAGTAAATTCCTTGCCACCATGGTAACCAGCCAGCAGGCTCTGTGTAGCCTTGAGTGAGCTCTCCTATGTTTTGACCAAGTAAAGCTCCTACCTGAGAAACTGCTTATACTTTTCTGCCTACTTAAATGTAAACCTGAAGTCCATTAAACTGACACCTTGATCAAAGCATAGACTTGGTGTCCCTCTTTTTGTCGCCTTGTCCCTCTCTCCCTAGCCTTCACTCAGGAGGTGTCCATGTGTCACTGCTGGTTGGAGATAGTGAGTGCCAAAACCCGGGATTCGGAGATTGAGGACCAGCTGAGGCCAATTATACACTCCACAGTTGCGCATGCAAAGCAACTGATTCAGGTACAATCAGGTGGCCATTATTGGGGGCAAGGAACTAATAAGGCATGATTTATCAGATCCCTTAAACAGGTTCTTAAGACACAAGGAGTACATTTTAAAACAAAAACTCGGCAAAACTTTTTGGATCAGGGAAATCATTTTTGCCCATGGTTTCCAGAAAGTGGTAGTTTAAATTTAGCTATGTGGGACCCGAGTTGGGGAAAAGTTAAAAGAAAAGGATGTTGGAGCTACAACTCTTGCATTATGGGCTTTGATAAATGAGACTCGTAAGGGAGAAAAATTAGATGAAAGTACTAAGGAGACTATGAACTCTGTCAGAGTGCATTTACAAGAGGTTGGGGAAGAAAAAAATGTCCCAAAAAGAAGAAGGCAAAAAAGCACCTCAGGGATCTTCTGATCCAGATGATTGGGCGGCTAAAGAGGAAGAGGAGCCTCGAATGAGAAAAAAGAAAAATTTGTATGGGTCAGTACAGAGAGCCTTACAAAAAATTCAGAAGGATGATACTAATGAGGAAAAAGATTTAGATACAGAGGATGAGGCTAAATTAGAGGAAGAGGCTGCTAATTCTGACTGGATCCTCCTCCTCCTGTATGGAGTTGGTTCCATTTAAACAAACTAAAAAGAGATATAACGTTATGTCACCTATAGAACAGGTTATGGACAGGGCAAGAAAAAGAGGAGAATATTTTTCTGAGTTTTCTATGGCATACCCCGTGATGGAAATTGTGGATCCACAAGGTAACAGAGTTAGATAACATGTTAGTATTGAATTTAAATGGCTTAAAGAACTAAAGTCAACAGTTTCACTGTATGGGCCTACAGCTCCCTTTACTGTGGCTCTTTTTGAAACCATAGCAGATAATAACTTGACACCCTTAGACAAGAAGACCTTTATTTGTGCAGTTCTATCCAGAGGAGATTATTTGCTGTGGTCAGCAGATTTTAGGGAATTCTCTCTCAAGACCGCTACGCTTAATGTTCAATCTAGAAATCTTGCTTGGAATCGAGACATGTTATTAAGAGAAGGGCAATATGAAGGAAATCATAATCAAATTAATTACCCTCCTGCTGTCTCTACTCAAATTACAGCTACAGCCCATCATGCCTGGCAAAAATTAACTTCCAAAGGAGAAATGAGTTCAGCATTAGCCGATACTAAACAGGGATCTGATGAGCCTTTTCACAAGTTTGTAGACAGACTGTTAAAAGCTGCAGGCAGAATTTTGGGGGCTCCAGAAGGGGGAATCCAGTTTGTGCAACAACTGGCTTTTGAAAATGCCAACATAGCTTGTAAAGCTGCTATTCGGCCTTACAGAGCCCAAACTGATTCATCATAGGGTATATTTGCCTATGCGCTGATATTGGTCCCGCTTACCAACAAGGATTTGCTATGATTGGTGCTTTAAAGGGTATCACAGTTCAGGAAATGTTTATGCAAAAAGGCAAGCAATGAGGAAGTTGTGTTAATTGTGGACAGCCTGGACATACTAAACAAAATTGTCCTTCTATGCAATCTCAACCTCGATCTCTAGGAAACTACCCTAAATGCAAGCAAGAAAAATATTGGGCCAATGAATGTAGATCTAAATTTGACAAGGATGGACAATTTATAACATGTTGGGATCCAGATGCTCCTCTCCTATTACTTGTATTTCAAACACAGTCAACTCCTACTGGATTATTATGGCAATGTAATCCTCTATTGTGGATCCACTTGTCAGCTAGTCCCAGTAAAGTCATTTTGCCTTATTATGAGGCTATTGTGTCATTGTGTCGGGACGCACCCAGAAAAGGGCTTACTTTGGAATTGAGCCTTCCAACATTATTATACCATATAATAAAGCTCAGACTAATTGGCTTTACACCAATTCAGATGAGTGGTTGCTTTCTTTGGCTGGATTTACAGGACAACTAGATAATCATTACCCTTCCAATAAGATTATTCAATTTTTTACTTTACATAGTGTTGGTTTTCCTACCATAGTTAAAAAAAACCTTTAAAAAATGCTTGCTCTATTTTTTTCTGATGGTAACGCTAAAGAAAAAGCTGGCTATACTGTTCATGGGTAAAAAGTTATTTTTCAAGTTCTAGGGTTATCTATCAACTTGCAGAATCGGTGGCTATCCACGCAATGTTACAACATATTTTTGAGCCTTTCAATTTACTGATAGTGTTTATATTGTTCAAGCTATTCCCAAGCTTGAAACAGCAATCAGATTCTTTCTACCACTCTGGCTAGTCAAATGTTTGCTCTGATTGATGGACTTATTCAGGTCTGTCATAATCCTTTCGCTAATATTCATGTTAGAGCCCATTCTGACCTTCCTGGACCTCTTGCTCTAGGTAATCAGACTATTGATAAAGCCTTAATAACCTTGGCTCAAAAAACACCTATACAAAAAGCTCAATTGGCTCATATATTGCATCATCTTAATAGTCACTCCTTACGTTTAACTTATGGCCTTACCAAAAAACAAGCCAGAAAAAATGTTAAAAAATGTAACAATTGTGATGCTTTCCATCCAGTACCTCATCTTGGGGTTAACTCCCAAGGGCTGACTCCACTGACTCCAGGTCAGCTATGGCAGATGAATGTGACTCATTTTTTTTAGGTTTTTATTTTTTATTTTTTTTAAAATTTTTCATCAATTACACTTTATTCATTCTGCATCCCCCATAAGCCCCTCCCTCCTCCCCTCCCAATCCCACCCTCCCTCCTCCCTCTGCTTGCATGCCACT
Organism: Meriones unguiculatus; assembly: GCF_030254825.1. NCBI lineage: Eukaryota > Metazoa > Chordata > Mammalia > Rodentia > Muridae > Meriones > Meriones unguiculatus. The sequence continues at coordinate 2,543,564 of NW_026843580.1, read as the reverse complement.
CCCCAAGTCCACTGATAGGGGAAGTTCTCCTCTCCTTTCTGATCTTAGTCTATCAGTTCACATCAAAAGTGGCTGCATTAACCTCTACTATGGCCTGGTAAGGCTGCTCCCCCCCAGGGGAGGTGATTAAAGAGTAGGCCAATCAGATTATGTCAGAGGCAGTCCCTCTTCACATTACTATGTAACCCAATTGGACTCTGAACTTCCCTGGGCTACATCTGTGCAGGGGTTCTGGGTTATCTCCATGAATAGTCCTTGGTTGGAGTATGAGTCTCTGGGAAGTTCCCTGTGTTCCAATTTTCTTGTTCTGTTGCTCTCCTTGTGGAGACCCTGTCCTCTCCAGCTCTTACTATTTCCCAGTTCTTACCTAAAATTCCATTCACTCTGCCCAACAGTTGCCCATAAGGCTCAGCATCTGCTTTGATAGTCTGTAGGGCAGAGGCTTTCAGAGGCCCTCTGTGGTAGGTTCCTAGGTTGTTTCCTGTTTTCTTCTTCTTCTGATGTCCATCCTCTTTGCCTTTCCGGATGGGGATTGGACATTTTAGTTAGGGTCCTCTCTCTTGCTTAGTTTCTTTATATGCACAGGTTTTAGTGGGTTTGTCCTATGTTGTATGTCTATATGAATGAGTATATACCATGTGTGTCTTTTTGCTTCTGGGACAACTCACTCAGGATGATCCTTTCCAGATCCCACCATTTACCTGCAAATTTCATGATTTCCTTATTTTTCATTGCTGAGTAATATTCCATTGTGTAGATGTACCACAATTTCTGCATCCATTCTTCAGTTGAGGGGCATCTGGGTTGTTTCCAGCTTCTGGCTATTACAAATAAGGCTGCTACAAACATGGTTGAGCAAATGTCCTTTTTATGTACTTAAAAATGGGGAACAGAGCTAAACAGAGAATTCTCTGTAGAGGAATACCAAATGGCAGAGAAGCACTTAAAGAAATGCTCAACCTCACTAGCCATTAGGGAAATGCAAATCAAAGCAACCCTGAGATTTCACCTTACACCCATGAGAATGGCCAAGATCAAAAACTCAAGTGACAACACATGCTGGAGAGGTTGTGGAGAAAGGGGAACCCTTCTCCACTGCTGGTGGAAATGTTAACTTGTACAACCACTCTGGAAATCAATCTGGTGCTTTCTCAGACAACTAGGAATAGTGCTTCCTCAAGATCCAGCCATATCACTACTGGGCATATATCCAAAAGAGGCTCAAGTACATAAAAATGTGACTCATTTTATGAAATTTGGGAAATTAAAGTTTATTCATGTAACTATTGATACCTGTACAGGATTTATTTTTGCTACCTTGCATTCTGGAGAAGCTGCACGCCACATTATAGATCATTGTTTGGCTGCATTCGCTGTTCTTGGTGTGCCAAGAAATGAAATCTGACAATGGACCAGCTTATACCAACAAGCCCTTCCAATTTTTTTGTAAAAAAATAAATATTAAGCATGTGACAGGTATTCCTTATAACCCTATGGTCCAAGGCATAGTTAAACATGCCCATGCCACCATTAAGATATATTTACAAAAGACAAAATTGAGGGAATTATGTCCTCCTTGTTCACCCAGAGTTCAATTAAATCATGTACTTTTTATTTCGAATTTTTTAACCTTGGACAAACATCGCAAATCTGAGGCTGAACATTTTTAGCACCCTGAAATGGCATGCCATTATGCCATAGTGAAATGGAGGGACCCCTTAAAAAATACATGACATGGACCCGATCCCGTTTTGATTTGGGGATGAGGTTATGTTTGTGTTTTTTCACAGGTTGAAGATGATGCTCTCGATGGCTGCCAGAGAGACTGGTATGATAAGTGGATTACATCAAGAAACAAGATCATTCCCAAAGTTGCCACAAACTAATCCAGTTGGGGTCCCACAACCATGGGAAATCAGTGTTTTGGATAATCAAGAAGACAGAGGTTAGGCGAATTTGTCACACAGAGACAACACCAGAATGGCTTTGAATCTGCGGCGGTTTACTGAAATCAAGCCAACACTTTTATAAAGAAACACCTTAAAGTTGACATACCTCCTGGAACATTTACAAAGTTTACATTTTAACAAAAAGGGCAACCTGGTATAAAGTAGTCTCTACAAAAAAATCTTGGCCTAAAAGCTTTTTTTATTTTTTTTAATATTATTCTTTTCTTATCAGTTACATTTTATTAACTCTGTATCCCAGCCGTGTCCTGATCCCTCATTCCCTCCCAGTCCCTCCCTCCCTCCCTCATCTCCACTGTGCCCCTTTCCAAGTCCACTGATAGGGAGGACCTCCTCCCCATTCATCTGATCCTGTTTTATCAGGTATCTTCAGGACTGGCTGCAAAGCCTTCCTCTGTGGCCTAACAGGACTGCTCCTCCCTTGGGGGGTGGGGAGGCCAAAGAGCCAGTCATTGAGTTCCTGTTAGAAATAGTCCTTGTTCCCCTCACTTTGGGAAACCAATTGGTTACTGAGCTACCACAGGCTACATCTGAGCGGAGGTTCTAGGTTATATCCATACATGGTCCTTGGTTGAATGTCAGTCTCAGAAAAGACCCTGTTCCCAGATATATTTGGTCGCTGTAGAGCTCCTATCCTTTCCGTATCAGGCTAACTCCCCTTCTTTCTTATGATTTCCTGTACTCTGCCGAAGGTTTGGTCATGAGTCTTTGCTTTGGTATCTCCATCCCTGATCTCAAGCTGTACTACAGGGCAACAGTAATAAAAACTGCATGGTATTGGCATAGAAACAGAAAGGAGGATCAACGGAACTGCATAGAAGACCCAGAAATAAACACACACACCTATGAATACTCAATATTCGACAAAGAAGCCAATTCCATTCAATGGAAAAAGATAGCATCTTCAACAAATGGTGCTGGACCAACTAGATGTCTATATGCAGAAAAATGAAAATAGATCCATATTTATCACCCTGCACAAAACTAAAGTCAAAGTGGATCAAGGACCTCAACATAAAACCAGATACTCTAAATCAATTGGAAAAAAAAGTGGGGAACAGCCTAGAACTCATTGGCACAGGAGACAACTTCCTGAAAGAACACCAACAGCACAGGCTCTAAGAGCAACAATCAATAAATGGGACCTCATGAAACTGAAAAGCTTCTGTAAAGCAAAGGACACCATCATCAAAACAAAACGACTGCCTACAGATTGGGAAAGAATCTTCACTAACCCTTTATCTGACAGAGGACTAACATCCAGTATATACAAAGAACTAAAGAAGCTGAAAAGCAGCAAACCACGTAATCCAATTAAAAATTGGGGAACAGAGCTAAACAGAGAATTCTCGACAGAGGAATATCGAATGGCAGATAAACACTTAAAGAAATGCTCATCCTCAGTAGCCATCAGAGAAAAGCAAATCAAAACGACCCTGAGATATCACCTTACACCCATCAGAATGGCCAAGATGAAAAACTCAAGGCACAACACATGCTGGAGAGGTTGTGGAGAAAGGGGAACCCTCTTCCACTGCTGGTGGGAATGTAAACTGGTACAACCACTCTGGAAATCTATCTGGCGCTTTCTTTTTTTTTTTTTATTTTGTTTTATTTTTTTTTATCAGTTACATTTTATTAACTCTGTATCCCAGCCGTGTCCCGATCCCTCATTCCCTCCCAGTCCCTCCCTCCCTCCCTCCCTCATCTCCACCGTGCCCCTTTCCAAGTCCACTGATGGGGGGGACCTCCTCCCCATTCATCTGATCCTGTTTTATCAGGTATCTTCAGGACTGGCTGCAAAGCCCTCCTCTGTGGCCTAACAGGACTGCTCCTCCCTTCGGGGGTGGGGAGACCAAAGAGCCAGTCATCGAGTTCCTGTTAGAAATAGTCCCTGTTCCCCTCACTTTGGGAAACCAATTGGTTACTGAGCTACCACAGGCTACATCTGAGTGGAGGTTCTAGGTTATGTCCATACATGGTCCTTGGTTGAATGTCAGTCTCCGAAAAGACCCTGTGCCCAGATATATTTGGTCCTTGTGGAGCTCCTATCCTTTCCCCATCAGACTAACTCCCCTTCTTTCTTATGATTCCCTGTACTCTGCCAAAGGTTTGGTCATGAGTCTTTGCTTTGAAAACACTGCTAGTTAGAGTCTTTCAGATGCGCTCAGTAGACTCCAGTCATACGTTCAATGCACATCCCATCTGTCTTTCTAAATGAGGATTGATCATCTTACCCCATGTCCGCTCAATTGATTATCTTTTTTAGGTGTATAGATTTCATTATGTTTATCATATCTTATAGGTCTATATAAGTGAGTATATCCCATGTTTGTCTTTCTCCTTCTGGGATATTTCACTCAGAATGATCTTTTCTAGATCCCACCATTTGCCTGAAAATTTCATGATTTCCTCCTTTTTGATTGCTGAGTAGTATTCCATTGTATAAAAATACCACAATTTCTGTACCCATTCCACCGTTGATGGACATCTGGGTTGTTTCCAGGTTCTGGCTATTACAAATAGAGCTGCTATAAACATGGTTGAACAAGTGTCCTTTTTGTGTACTTGAACAAACTTTGGGTATATACCTAGCAGTGGTATAGCTGGGTCTGTAGGAAGCACTATTCCTATTTGTCTTAGAAAGCGCCAGATAGCTTTCCAGAGTGGTTGTACCAGTTTACATTCCCACCAGCAGTGGAGCAGGGTTCCCCTTTCTCCACAACCTCTCCAGCATGTGTTATCGCTTGAGTTTTTCATCTTGGCCATTCTGATGGGTGTAAGGTGATATCTCAGGGTCGTTTTGATTTGCATTTCCCTGATGGCTAATGAGGATGAGCATTTCTTTAAGTGTTTTTCTGCCATTCGATATTCCTCTGTCGAGAATTCTCTGTTTAGCTCTGTTCCCCATTTTTTAATTGGATTACTTGGATTGCTGCTTTTCAGCTTTTTTAGTTCTTTGTATATACTGGATATTAGTCCTCTGTCAGATAAAGGGTTAGTGAAGATTCTTTCCCAATCTGTAGGCAGTCGTTTTGTTTTGATGACGGTATCCTTTGCTTTACAGAAACTTTTCAGTTTCATGAGGTCCCATTTATTGATTGTTGCTCTTAGAGCCTGTGCTGTTGGTGTTCTTTCAGGAAGTTGTCTCCTGTGCCAATGAGTTCTAGGCTGTTCCCCACTTTTTTTTCCAATTGATTTAGGGTATCTGGTTTTATGTTGAGGTCCTTGATCCACTTTGACTTTAGTTTTGTGCAGGGTGATAAATATGGATCTATTTTCATTTTTCTGCATGTAGACATCCAGTTGGTCCAGCACCATTTGTTGAAGATGCTGTCTTTTTTCCATTGAATGGAATTGGCTTCTTTGTCGAATATCGAGTATTCATAGGTGTGTGGATTTATTTCTGGGTCTTCTATGCGGTTCCATTGATCCTCCTTTCTGTTTCTATGCCAGTACCATGCAGTTTTTATTACTGTTGCCCTGTAGTACAGCTTGAGATCAGGAATGGAGATACCTCCAGATGATCTGTTGTTGTACAGGATCGTTTTAGAGATTCTGGGTTTTTTGTTTCTCCATATGAAGCTGAGAATCTTTTTTTCAAGGTCTGTAAAGAATTGAGATGGTATTTTGATGGGAATTGCATTGAATCTGTAGATTGCTTTTGGCAGTATGGCCATTTTCACAATGTTAATCCTACCAATCCATGAGCACGGGAGATCTTTCCATCTTCTGATATCTTCTTCAATTTCTTTCTTCAGAGACTTGAAGTTTTTCTCAAACAGGTCTTTCACTTGCTTGGTTAGGGTCACACCAAGGTACTTTATGTTATTAGTGGCTATTGTGAAGGGTGTTGTTTCCCTAATTTCTTTCTCAGCCTTTTTGTCTTTGGTATATAGGAGGGCTTCTGATTTTTTTGAGTTGATTTTGTATCCTGCCACTTTGCTGAAGGTGTTTATCAGCTGAAGGAGTTCTCTGGTTGAATTTTTGGGGTCGCTCATGTATACTATCATATCATCTGCAAATAGTGACACTTTGACCTCTTCCTTTCCGATTTGTATCCCCTTGATCTCCTTTAGTTGTCTTATTGCTCTGGCTAGGACTTCAAGTACTATGTTGAAGAGATATGGGGACAATGGACAGCCTTGTCTTGTCCCTGATTTCAGTGGGATTGATTTAAGTTTCTCTCCATTGAGTTTGATGTTAGCTATAGGCTTGCTATATATTGCCTTTACTATGTTTAGGTATGTGCCTTGTATCCCTGATCTCTCCAAGACTTTAAACATGAATGGGTGTTGGACTTTGTCAAATGCTTTTTCGGCGTCTAAGGAGATGATCATGTGGTTTTTCTCCTTCAGTTTGTTTATGTAGTGGATTACATTGATGGATTTCCGTATGTTGAACCACCCTTGCATGCCTGGGATGAAGCCTACTTGGTCATGGTGGATGATATCTTTGATGTGTTCTTGGATTCGGTTTGCAAGTATTTTATTGAGTATTTTTGCGTCAATGTTCATAAGAGAGATAGGCCTAAAGTTCTCTTTTTTTGTTGGGTCTTTGTGTGGTTTAGGTATTAAGGTGACTGTGGCTTCATAGAATGAGTTTGGTAGTGTTCCTTCTGTTTCTATTTTGTGGAATAGCTTGAGGAGAATTGGAGTTAGCACTTCTTTGAAGGTCTTGTAGAATTCTGCGCTGAAGCCATCTGGTCCAGGGCTTTTTTTGGAGGGGAGACTGTTAATGACTGCTTCGATTTCCTTGGGAGATATAGGGCTATTCAGTCTTTCTACCTGATCTTGACTTAGTTTTGGTAGATGGAATCTTTCAAGAAAATTATCCATTTCATTTAGATTCTCAAATTTTGTGGCATATAGGCTTTTGTAGTATGACCTAATAATTGTTTGGATTTCCTCAATGTCTGCTAAGGGTTTGTCTATCTTGTTGATTTTCTCAAAGAACCAGCTTTTTGTTTCATTGATTCTTTGGATAGTTTTATTTGTTTCTAGTTGATTGATTTCAGCCCTTAGTTTGATTATTTCCAGCCGTCTGCTCCTTTTGGGTGTATCTGCTTCTTTTTGTTCTAGGGTTTTCAGTTGGGCCATTAAGTTGTTTGTATGTGATGTTACGAATTTCTTCTTGCAGGCACTTAGTGCTATAAATTTTCCTCTGAGTACTGCTTTCAGTGTGTCCCATAAATTTGGGTATGTTGTGCCTTCCTTTTCATTGAATTCTAGGAAGTCTTTAATTTCTTTCTTTATTTCTTCCTTAACCCAGCTGTCATTGAGTAGTAAGTTGTTTAGTTTCCATGTGCGTGTCGGCTTTTTGTTGTTTCTGTTGTTGTTGAGGTCGAGCTTTAGTCCATGGTGGTCAGATAGTATACAAGGGATTATTTCAATCCTTTTGTATCTGTTGAGGCTTGCTTTGTGGCCCACTATATGGTCTATTTTGGAAAAGGTTCTATGGGGTGCTGAAAAGAAGGTGTACTCTTTTGAGTTTGGGTGAAATGATCTGTAGACGTCTATTACGTCCATTTGATTTAGGGATTCTGTGAGTGCTTTTATTTCCCTATTTGGTGTCTGTCTAGTTGATCTGTCCCTTGGTGAGAGTGGAGTGTTGAAGTCTCCCACTATTAAGGTATTAGGATCAATGTATGATTTAAGCTTTAATAATGTTTCATTTACGAATGTCGGTGCTCTTGTATTTGGGGCATAGATATTCAAGATTGTGATGTCCTCTTGGTGGATTTTTCCTTTGATGAGAATATAGTGGCCCTCCTTATCTTTTTTGATTAACTTGGGTTGAAAGTCTATTTTATTAGATATTAGGATGGCTACTCCAGCTTGTTTTCTGGAACCGTTTGCTTGAAAAACAGTTTTCCAGCCCTTTACTCTGAGGTAGTGTTTGTCTTTGTTGCATAGGTGTGTTTCTTGGATGCAACAGAATTTGGATCCTGTTTCCTTAACCATTCTGTTAGCCTGTGTCTTTTTATTGGTGAGTTGAGGCCATTGATATTGATAGATAATAGTGACCAATGCATGTTAGTTCCTTTTGTAATGGAGTCGATGATCTAACCCTGATTCATTGCTTGTTTTCTTTTCATTTTTGTTGGGACATTATCTGTATGCCCTGTTTTCTTGGGTGAATTTGTTTTCATTGGATTGGAGTTTTCCTTCTAGTATCTTCTGTAGGGATGCTTTGCTGTGTAGATATTGTATAAATTTAGTTTTGTCATGGAATATTTTGTTTTCTCCATCTATGTTGATTGAAAGCTTTGCAGGGTATAGTAGTCTGGGTTGACATTTGTGATCTCTTAGAGTCTCCATGATACTTGCCCAGGCCCTTCTGGCTTTCATAGTTTCTGATGAGAAGTCTGGCGTGATTCTGATAGGTCTACCTTCATATGTTACTTGGCCTTTTTCCCTTGCTGCTTTTAATATCTTTTCTTTGTTCTGTAGATTTAGTGTTTTGACTATGATGTGACGTGATGTGTTTCTTTTCTGGTCTAGTCTATTTGGAGTTCTGTAGGCCTCTTGTATATTTATGGACATCTCTTTCTTTAAGTTGGGAAAATTTTCTTCTATGATTTTCTTGAAAATATTTTCTGGACCTTGGAGTCTGGAGTCTTCTTTTTCGTGAATTCCTATTATTCTTAGATTTTGTCTTTTCATAGCATCCTTGATTTCTTGGATGTTTTGTGATTGGAACTTTTCTGATTTTACTTTTTCTTTGAGAGAAGTATCCATTTCTGCAAGTGTGTCTTCAGCTCCAGAGATTCTCTCTTCCATCTCTTGTATTCTGTTGGTGATGCTTACTTTTGTGGTTCCTGATCTTTTCTCCAAGTTCTCCAGCTCAAGGGTTTTCTCATTTTGTGTTTTCTTTATTGATTCTAATTCTGTTTTCATGCCTTGCACCATTTCTTTCATGTGTTTGAATTTGGATTCCTGTCTCTCAACGATGGCCTCTATTTCTTTTTTCATTTCCTTCTTATATGCCACTAATTTTTCCTCTACTTGTGTATCTATTTGTTTGGCTATGTTTGCCTGTGTTTCTTTAAGGATATTGTCTATTTCTTCTTTCTTTGCCTCCAATTGACTGGCCATCTCTTTGAAAGACTTGTTCATTTCCTCCTTATGAGCCTCAAATAATTGGGCAAGCATGGCTTTAAAATCATTTTCCTGTGCTTCTGCTGAATTGGTGTATCCATCGATTTTGGGGTTTGCTGGTGAAGTCATGATGTCCTGATTTATGTTGGAAGTGTTCTTTCGCCTACCTCTGGCCATTGGCTTATCTGAAACCTTCCCTGTTTGTTTTTGGATTCTGCAGATCAGACTGGTGCTGTCTCTCTCTGGTGTCTGGAGAGTTCTTCAGGAAGCTGAGCACTCTCAGTGTGTGCTGAGGACTAGCTGTACCTGTGGGAGGAAAGTACGCAGGCGCAAACGGGGCAAATGCAAGCGTGTGTGTGTGTGCGCGCGCGCGTGTGTGTCTGTGTGTGTAAGTGTGCGTGGATGAGTTTCTCTAGGGACAGAGTGATGGCTAATGTTGAACCCTTGAGTGTGTGGGAGGGGCTCTGTACTGTATATGTCGCAGGCGCTAATGATGATCGCAGCGCAATTTCTGGTATTAACTGTCTTAGCTCCTCAATCAGGCCCACAGGGCAGGAACTTCAATGTCCCTAGTGCCCCTCTGTTTCCCAAAGTCGGTATGTGGGTGGGAGGGGGGTTCGATGCCTGGCTTCTGATTTAGAAGGACCCAGGATCTGGGGAACTGCAGATTCTCAAGGGTGCACTCACTTACAGGCAGGTCTCTTGGCCGAGATCGTGGTATTGGGGGCTCTCTGCTCTCTGGTTTGGCCCTGCTTCTTTGATGTGTTCCGCCAGTTCTGTGCTGCTGTCACTGCCAGGTTCTGAGGTCTTGCTGCAGCTGGAGATTTCAGGGTGGTCACTTCAGCAGGGATGGGGTAATCAGGCTCTCTGTTCTCTGGTTTGGCCCTGGTTAGTCTTAAACTGGAGGGCTGTGGTGCCCCGCCAGTTCAGTACTGCTCCGCTGCCACGTCCTGCTGTAACTGGAGACTGGCTTGCTAGTCCCAATGCTTTCTGGGAAGTCCTGGGATCTCTTCGTTGTGCTCTCCAAGCTTGGGAGGCCCAGTGCCTGGTGTGTCCAGGTTGTATGACGTTTCTGCCTGGTTTCGGTGGGTATATAGCGTATTCTCTGTCACTGTGGGATTGGGCGGGTCGTACGTCAGTGATGGCGATCCTGTGGAGCTAGTATGGTGTCTAGCAGATTCGCGCCCTGGGAGGATGGTACAGCTGCTGCGCGAATCTGGGACTCCGGGGTACGTACTGCTGGCTTTTGTCTGCCGCTAAAGTGGTTGGGGCTCCGTCTCAGCGGTTGTATACCCCAGGCAGTTAGGTCTGCGCTGAGAAAGATGAGTCCGCTGTGCCACTGTGCGGAGGAGGAAGGAGGTCTGGGGGAAGGGAGTGCAGCAAGAACAAAGGATCTTTTCTCTCCCTCCCCAAGCAAGTCTCCGGGTGACCGGAGGCCAAAGTTTTCACCTCCTGCGATGTTCTCTGGTGTTCAGAAAGCCTCGCTGTGGTTTTCCTGGGTTGGGGGTCCTTCCATTCTCCAACTCAGAAGATCAGGTATCCCACTGCTCAGAAACTGTGTGTGCTAGTCGCCATCTTGGCTCCGCCCCCCTATCTGGCGCTTTCTAAGACAATTAGGAATAGTGCTTCCTCAAGACCGAGCTAGACCACTGCTAGGTATATACCCAAAGTTTGCTCAGGTACACAAAAGGGATACTTGCTCAACCATGTTTATAGCAGCTCTATTTGTAATAGCCAGAACCTGGAAACAACCCAGATGTCCATCAATGGAAGAATGGGTACAGAAATTGTGGTATTTTTACACAATGGAATACTACTCAGCAATCAAAAAGGAGGAAATCGGAAATTTGCAGGCAAATGGTGAGATCTAGAAAAGATCATTCTGAGTGAAATATCACAGAAGGAGAAAGACAAACACGGTACATACTCACTTATATAGACTATAAGATATGATAAACACAATGAAATCTATACACCTAAAAAAGATAATCAAGAGAGCGGACATGGGGTAAGATGATCAATCCTCATTTAGAAAGACAGATGGGATGTGCATTGAACGTATGACAGGAGTCTACTGAGGGCATCTGAAAGACTCTAACTAGCAGTGTTTTCAAGGCCTAAAAGCTTTTACTCAAAGTAAACAAAGGGCATAAAAGTTTTATTGCTACTAATTAGTGAGTGGAAAGGCAGGGACTGTTATGGCCCTCCGAGCCAAGTCAGCTAAAGATTTACAGTCCTCCTTAGAGATAAGATGCTCGAGGTAGCCTGTCCATAAAACTCATAGTATAATATAGAACCTTCTGACCTCCTATGTTTACTTATCTTCGTTCTGCCTCATCATAAACACCTGTGTAAAGCTCTTACTCCTTTATTTCCTACAATGTTTGGATTTTTTACAAGCAATTTCTGATACTGAATCTGACTCATTACTTTTCCTAAATTTTTATTTTTCTTTTACCCTGTTCTTGCTAAAGCTTTTAATAATCTATCAGAAATATGTTTCCTTAAATAGTTAATTGTGCTGTTCCAAGAGAAACAACAAAAAGCTCATCAATCCAACCCTGCAAACGAGGAAGCATAGGAATCTCAGAATACGTCTTTTTGGTTTAGGTGGTCAGGGTGGACACTTTGCCAGGGACCTCCAGGAAGTTCATTCCCGAGGGAAACATATTGCCCATCTAGCAGCACAATTTATTGTTATGCTACACAGACAACACTAGAGTGGGTGTGGCACAAAGTGACGATATTGCTGTTCCTGTTGCAGCTGATTCATCCAGTGAAGGCTGAATTACAACTTTGGGCTTTAGTGCCAAACACCCCTCTTGATCTCCCTGTACATGTTAGTGCACCTTTGTTTCCTGCCTTGTATTCTAACAATGATAGCTTAGTCTTACCTTTTTCTTCTGCAGATACTTCTACAGATATTTCTGGGTTTTATAATTTTACTGATTCAGTTTGTTTTAGGATTGCTGGTTCATTCATTGGGCGTTCTTATATTAAGCTTTATCTTCCTTGTGTTCAACTTTACTATGGAAGACATGCTGATAGTTATAGGCTAAAGCCAGATTTGGGAAATAAATTATTACTGACTAATATTCAAGTTGCCATTAGCTATTGTAATTTAACTGATCAGCCTACCTTAGTAGATTTACCTAGTTGGCCTGAAGGGAGTATTTATTCTACCTCTGTAGGTCTTCCTTTACCCTAGGTTCATTGTTTACCTCCTCATCAGCCCTTGAAGGCATTCAATAAACCAGGATTATGGGACAGACAACACACTGACCCTGTGGCTGATGCTAACGGCATACCTATGAAGTATCCATGGGTAATGGGCCCATATTACTTATGTGGAAAGTTGAGTTGCATGGACATTAGATCTCTCTGCTTTTTTAATACGACCATTGTAGAAAATGGTGCTATGCGTTTTAATGCTATTGCAGGCAAACCTTTATCAGTAGCCCCAAAAGTTACTCTTACTCTTTCTCCTGCTAAGGTTTATTTAAAGCCACCTTTTTTTTTCTTTTTACTAGTTAGCAGTCCATTGGTATCTGCAGAAATTCATTGTTCTATAGCCTCTTGCAGAATTTCCTCCTGTTGGAATGTCAAGTTTTTTTACAGGAGTTGTTAGGACACCTGCTAGCTTGTGGGTACCAGTTGTTTCCCCAGATGATTATCATAAAGTTGGACTTATGACTGTTACTAGATTTAAAAGAGGTTTTGGCATTACTATGGCTATTACAGCAGCACCCTCACAGGAGGAATCACAGATGCAGTGGCTCTTTCTCAAAATACCATTACTGCTGCAGCATTAAATCAGTTAATACCACAGCTACTGCTTATCAAACTCAATTGCTTGTCAATAATCATTTTCATCAGGCCATTCTGGTTTTGCAGCAACAAATAGATTTGTTGTCAGAAGAAATTAAAGTAGTAAGAAACATGACTATATATTCCTGTGACCCTCATTATGGTAAATTCTGTCTTACCCCTTTTCCTGTCACTAACATGTCCTCAGCTAGACAACAGCTTTCCACTCTTATTAAGGGCCATGGGATTCAAAGTATGTACAATTATCTGCTCAGCTTGCTAATGATCTTACTAAGTTACAGGAGAATGTTGTGGAGCCACTGGATATAGACTCTTCCTTCCTGACATGCATTTGGATACATTTGAAGAAGCTTCTTGATCCATCCTGAATGTTCATTTATGCATGTTTGGCTGGTCTGATACTATTTATCTTTGTAGTTGCCAGATGTGTCCACTTAGCTCCACAGCACCAAGCTAGATTTAATGAGACCATGCACAAAGTCTTTTTGGCCATGGAACAGAAGCATGCTGTGACTCCCTTGACCCAGGTAGGGGCTTAGCTTGCCCAGCTCACACATCAGCTTTAACCTCCCCTTTCCTGTGTGATGGGCCAGTTAGTTCTGGGTGATCGGATATATACCAACCAAAGACACAGAAATCCCCCTATAAGTGGGATTCTCCCATGACAGGTAAGACATTTATTGGGAATCACCCCCACCTAAGACAGACACGGTCCCTTTGTTTTAATTCGAAAGGGAGGAATTGTGGCAGCCCAATTGGAGTTACTGGCAAAATGGAAAGTGCATCTGTGCAGTGGAACTCGGCCTTTCGGCCCTAGTTACTATCTAAGCTTGGAGGCTAAGAGATTGACCCTGGCAATTTCATAACAAGAAGGTTCTGACCGGGAGAACTAGATAGGAAATTCCTTACTTCCATGGTAACCAGATAGCAGACTCTGTGTAACCTTGAGTGAGCTCTCCTCTGTTTTGACCAAGTAAAGCTCCTACATGAGAATCTGCTTGTACTTTTCTGTCTAATTAAATGTAAACCTGACATCCATTAAACTGACATCTTGATCAAAGCATAGACTTGGTGTCCCTCTTTTTGTCGCCTTGTCCCTCTCTCCACAGCCTTCACTCAGGAGGTGTCCAGGTGTCACTGCTGGTCAGTGATAGGGTTTCCCTGTGAGACTTGTTTTCTTTGCCTGCTGGCTTCCTTCCTTCCTGCCTATCTGTTTTTTTTTTTTTTATTCTTTTTTTCCTTTAAACAGGGTTTCCTTGTGAAACTAACTATATACACCAAGCTGGCCTTGAACTCAGATAAACAACTGCCTTTGCCTTTTGAGGCCTAGGATTAATGGTGTATAGCATTCTAAGTTTAAAAAAGATAATAGTTTGTTTATGTTTTTAAATTTGCCTGTTTATTTTGTAAAAAGAGAGGAGTGCATGGATTTAGATAGGTAAGATGGGAGGAAAAGCAAAATGCAAAAATCTTTTCATTATACAAAAAAGACATTACACATGTTCATGAAAATATATAATATATATTAATCAAAATGAATGTTTAAACAATATATGGAATACAAATTTCAAATTGTGAAAAGAATAAGAAAGAATCAAATGAAATTGTGTTGCATTTCAAACAGAGTTTAAAACATGAATATAATATAAAGTCATTAAGATATGAATTCTTGGCTGTAAAGTTTCCATTTCCTTGCTTTGTGTTTGGACGCTTGGAGCCCCTCTTCTGCTTTCTCATGAAACATGTACTAGAGATGGTAGTCTATAATTTGTTCCAAGGGCCTTTGCTTACATGCATAAAGTTTTGAAAAATGACACATATCATCCAATTACAGATACATTTTAATTGATTCTGTCTATTGGCAAACTTTATTTATTTCTTGTTTCTCACAGTTCTGAAAATTATTCTCAGATATAATTTTATTGTATATTTGAATTTAAATATTAACTTTTTAATTGTTTCATACAAATATTTTGATCATATTCACCAATACCACTATATCTTCCCAGGTTCACTCTGTCCATCTTTAACCCCTTACTCAGCTAACTCTGAATTTCAACTACAGTCTGTGTTCCACCATTACTCCTGTAACTTGAGCCTTCCCTTAAGTGTGGTTGACTTCTTAGGGGTTACAACAGTGAAGAAACTCTCTCTCTCTCTCTTTCTTAGTAGCCATCATATCTCAATAAATCTCAGGTAGGATAGAAATTTCCTGCCCATCACCCTCACATTCCGGCATTTTGTAGTGTTTGAGAATGGTCTTGTACATGATTTTATCATTACTGTGAGTTCAAACGTGCAACTAGCCTATCACAGAAAGTAAATATTGTTTCCATGAGTTTATACACAGTCTCTGACCCTTCAAATCTTCCAACTTCTCTTCAAACAGGATGCTTCAGCCTTCATGATAGGGTTTATGACATGTATGCCTCATTTAAGGATGAATTTAATAGTCTATTATTGTCTGTACCATGATCAGTGATTTGTTTCTGTATTATGTGACATCTACTACAAAAAGAAACTCCTATGATGAGAATTGAGGGATGTACTAATCCGTGGGCATAGCAATCAGTCATTAGTTGATTTCATAGTGGGCCCACTTAGCAGAATAAAAGTATAAATTGCTCTCCTTGGGTCTCTTCCTTAGGCAAAGACACCTGGTCATTTTTATAGTGCCCATATGTATTCCATACCATGGAGGGGACCTTATGTCAAATAAGAAAAAGGGCGGCTCCACATAACCTGTGTGCCCATTTTTGTACCAAAGAACATATCATATAAAGCCAGTCATTACTGGATCCCTCATGGTTCAGAGATGAGTGAGAGTGATGGTTGCTTTTATTTTCTTTGGTAGCATCCATAACACCTTTAAGCACTGTGAATCTAGGCAGCAGAGATAAAGCATCCAAGTGAGTACCAGCTAGATTTCTCCATGTTCTGTCATTCAAATATGTAGTGTCCTCAACAAAAGAGTCATATCATCATGTTCGGCAGGATCCAATCTTAGACCTTCTTGATACATATTCTAGATAATGAATATGAAAGATGTACGGTATTTGATATTCTTAACATGACTCAGAATCATTATTATAATTATATACAAGTTAACTGAGATGTACAGACTCCTGATCTGATTAATTTTGGCACCTTGCTGCACTCTGCCCAAAGTTTGGCTATGAGTCTCAGCATCTGCTTTGATATTCTGCTGGGTAGAGTCTTTAAGAGGCCCTCTGTTTTCTCCTTGATCCAATGTCCACCCTGTTTTTCTTTCTGAGTGAGGATTGATCCTCATGGACAGTTTTTTAAATGTTTTTCTGCACATAAAAGATTAGAAAACAAAATTTTAATTGACCATAATTAATGAGTGTTAATACTGCAAGATCTTACCTGATTCTAGTTAAAATTCTCATTCTACTTTCAGTTACTCATAAAAAGATGTTAAAATATGGATTTTATAGAAGTATTGACATTTGAGTAATAAAAGCCATTGCACTGAGTACTAAGATTGTAAGGTCTATGTTTTTCTCCTTTGTGATTTTATTACATCTATGCAGGTATAAGTTTAAGAACTACCAGTTTCTTCTGATGCTGATATTTGCCATTGAGGAGATCAACGGAAATCCTCATCTTCTACCCAACACAACCTTGGGCTTTGAGATACATAATATTGGATTTACTGAAAAGTATATCCTTATTTGCCCCTTTAGTTGGCTCACAAGAGTGAAGAATCCTGTACTTAATTACAACTGTGCAAAAAAGGGAATGTCACCTGCTGCACTCACAGGAACATCATGGGCAACATCTGCTCACATTGGGACATTACTACAACTCTACAAAATACCTCAGGTGAGGGATGAGGTGTGAAACCTAAGAGTCATGTATTCTTTGTTAACAGTATAGGTGTCTGAAAATGTGAAAAAGATGCATGAGATAATCCACTATCAAAGGCGAATGTGAAGGTCCTTGATGATAGATCCGTATTTCTAGTACTTGAAATACAAAGGAATAAGAGGTGGCTGAGCCTGTCAGTAATTTTTTTGTGAAAAACTCTGTATTTTTTTTTTTTTTTTTTGCCTTTTAAAAAATGGCAAAACTATCTTCATCCTAACTGTTTACATTTGTTGATTCAAGATGGAAATTGTGTTTAATGCCAGTGTTCTTTATCTGGTTACCATTTTTTTTTCTACAGCTCTCTTTTGGGCCTTTTGATTCTACCTTGAATGACCAAGGTCAGTTTAATTGTCTCTATCAGATGGCCGCCAAGGACACATATCTATCACTTGCTATAGTCTCTTTGCTGCTTCATTTCAGTTGGTCCTGGGTTGGTCTGATCCTCCCAGATGACCACAGAGGAAATCAGATGCTGTCAGACTTGAGAAAAGATATGGAGAGTAATGGCATCTGCATAGCCTTTTTGAAATTGATCTCTGGAAACATGAATTCACTTTCCAATGAATTATGGATAAATCTAGAGAAGATTCAGGAATCCTCAGTAAATGTGATAGGTATATATGGGGACATTGGATCTTCACAAGGCTTAATGAGACACATTGGACACCTGTTTATGACATGGAAAGTCTGGGTCTTAAACTCTCAGTGGGATGCTGTCAGCCATGCTGATTATTTCATGGTAGACTCATTTCATGGGAGTCTTATTTTTACACACCATCATAAAGAGATGGTTGAGTTTACAAATTTTATTCATACAGTTAATCCCTACAAATACCCTGAAGACACTTATCTTCCTAAGTTTTGGTTTATGTTCTTCAATTGCTCATTTTCTGAGCTTGACTGTCAACTTTTGGAGAACTGCCAACCCAATGCTTCTTTGGAGATGCTGCCCAGACACATTTTTGACCCAGCCATGAGTGAAGAGAGCTACAATATATACAATGCTGTGTATGCTGTGGCTTACAGTCTCCATGAGATGAACCTTCAGCAAATACAGAAGCAACCATATGCTAATGGAAAAGAATTAGAATTCTTCCCCTGGAAGGTAATATCCCTTCTTGTGTGTTGTAATATCAGCAATGTGACATTTTTATTATTTTTTAAGTCACTCAAATTGGGTATTATAGGGTTTACATATGTTGTCATGAGCAAGGGAGAATATTCGTTTCCCTGTCTAGATGGCAGTACAAAATCCTAAGTAAATGTCCTTTGTAAATGTCACGCAAGGAACAAAGAACAAACAACAGCCAATATTAAATTCATATAACAAATTGTCTCACAGTCTTCTTCATAACCTCTGCACTGTGAAAACTGGGGGTTTCTAATGAGTATTTCTCAGAGCAGAAGAACATGAAGTAAATCCTTAATGTTTGGAACACTTCTGAGCACTACCATAGGGTTATGAAATGAAGGGTCACCTTAAAGTGAACTTTAGTCTTCAGGGCCCTCATTTAAAGAATGGAAGCTCTAAAGATATTCTAAACATTGGCTAACTTTTTAAAGCAATGTAAATTATCTCAATTTACATAACATGTTGTCTTAGCTGTGCTTTGTGCAACGATAGATATCTCTAGAACAGAATGGAATTTTCAATACTTAATGCATTTCAATCCAAGTATCATTCATTTGGTGGCTCCTTCAAATTTACTTTTTATCATGAAGGGTTAAAACCACTGAGATTTCATTGTATTACCCTTTAAAAAATATTTGTATTTTCTGAGATGTATTTCAACATATATTTCTGAATCTCTCGTAGCTCCACCCTTTCCTAAAGAACACCCTTCTGGAAAATCATATGAGCAGTGACACAGTGATGGATGAGGGAAGAAACTTAGACCCAGTGTATGATATTCTCAACTTTTGGAACTTTCCAAAAGGTCTAGGATTAAAGGTGAAAATAGGAAACTTTTCTCCAATTGCTCCCCAGGGTCAACAGTTGTCTTTATCTGATCAGTTGATTCAATGGCCAATAAGCTTTACAAAGGTGAGTTGTGATTCATCTTACTGCTTTAACTTTTTATGAAAACTAAAATAATTTTCAGGATGTAATGATCCTTGTACTGTCATTCAGTACCAATCAATATTTAACTAATAAAGACTCCTTTCTCATTCCCTGCCTCTGATCAATAGAAGAGCTCATTTAATTAAGCTCATGCAGTTCTTTTTTCCTTTTATCTGTATTAATTTATTTATTAAAATTTATTCAATTTGTATCCCCTGATGAAGCTCTCTCCATTATATTCTACCCACCCTCCTTATTTTCTCTCTATGTCCTTTCTTTAGGCACATGATAGGGCTGGTCCTCCTCCCCTTCTAACTGACCCTAGCCTATCAGGTCTCATCAGGGCTGGCTGCATCATATTCCTCTCTGTCCTGGCAAGGCTGCAACCCACCCCCCAACCCTGGGAAGGTGATCAAAGAGCTGGCCACTGAGTTTATGTCAGAGAAACCTCATGATCCCTTCCTAGGAACCAACTTGAAATCTGAGCCCTCTATTGGCTTTCTCTGAGCAGAGTGTCTAAGTCTGCTCCATGCATGGTCTTTGGCTAGAGTGTCAGTCGTCTTTCCAGGTAACCCTGGCCCTAGGTTTTTAGCTATGTTTGTCTCCTTATTGAGTTCCTGTCCCCTCAAGGTCTTTTTATTTATCTCTTCTTCCATAAGGTTCCCTGCACCTCACAGAAATGTCTGTATAAAATTCTTCACACATACACTCAAAGATTCATTTCCATGGTAAAGCCAAGCCCTGTCAAGTTCTCAACATTCACAATCACAGTGGATATGAAAGCTCACTCTAATAGCAAATATAGAGACCGCTTTCTAGAGCCATACTGTGACCTTTTAGAACATTACTTTAATGACATACTCTTAACTGCAGCTTAATGTATCGTACCAATATTTAAGCATGTAGTCTACGTAGACCCAAAGCTACCAAAATTAGCAATACCCAAATCGATTGTTTTCAATAGCATGTGTAATCATTTGAAAATTTACTATTCAGTGATACTCAGAAATTCTCTAATTTCTTGGATTTTTCACAAAAGATTGAGCATTTGCCAATAACTTTTATTTCTCTCAGATTCCTCAGTCTGTGTGCAGTGAGAGCTGTAGGCCAGGATTCAGGAAAGCCACCCAGGAAGGCAAGGCTGTCTGCTGCTTTGATTGCACTCCTTGTGCAGAAAATGAGATTTCGAATGAGACAGGTAAATACAGGCTTACAGAAGATTTTCTTATCTGTGCACAGGTTATCTGCAATACCTAAGCAAATGGAACAGGACTGGAGGGAAGATAATGATCTTTTTCCTTGATTAGAAATTTAAGCATTGCTGTTACTTTTATTTTCTTTTAGATAGATATAGATATACAGATAAATACATACACAGATACAGAGATAATTCATAGATAGATAAAACACTGTAGACATTAAAGTCATCCTTGACTCACACTGCTGATCCATTGCAAATATTCTTCCCTAAAGAGAACCACTTTGCCCAAAAGTTAGCAGTCTCTTTCTTTCCACCATAGACAGTTTTGAGCCCCATTTCCTTATGGTCACATTTAAGATTCACTTAAGGCTTGGATTTCTCACATCCTATTTATGTTTATTCTTAGTACAAGTGTTTTTTAACACTTCAGGTGACTGAAGATTTGGATTTGATTTCCTTTGTACATATATTTTATCTTTATGATAAAGTTTCTTACTGAAAATCAATTATTTCATATAATTTGTTCTTTTGAATCTGCCTACCTTTTCCTAAACATAGACTCTTTCTCACACAATATAATAAGAATAAATTTCCTCTCCCTCTACCTCTCTCAGTTTCCCCTTACCTTCGCTCTCATCCAGATCCATTCATTATCTCTGTCTCACTAGAAAAAGAACATGGTTCTGAGAAATAATAACAAAACATAAAAAATTAACATATAAATAGGTAAAATAAAACCCATCATTTCAAGGTTGGAGAAGACAAGACAAAAGAAAAGTAAAAGCCCCTAAGTGCTAAACTGGAAGCTCTAGTATATGTGCAGTGGACCTGATAAAGAAAAGTGTGGGCTCTGTGATTTCAGTTTTTTAGACTGAATAAGGCACTAATCTGTGTGTTTGGAAGAATATAATCAAACATCCTTTTTTTAGAACAATAACATTGGTTTGACCAAAGGTCTCTGGGTTATCAAGTCTCTGGTCCTTGGTAGCTCAAATAGAATCAGGTATTTGTATCATCTCATGGAGAGATTCATGAGTATAAACAGACATTGGTTGGTTATTCCCTCAAGGTTGGTGCCACAATTAATTACCTACCATATTCTGTATACAAGGCTGGTTATATACCAAAATTTGGTAGTTGCATTGGTGTAAACACACATCTTTTGACAACTTAAAAGTACCATTCTGTGTCATGAACAGTTAGAACCTGGAAGGTGAAGGTTCTACGTAGCACCATTTTAACCTCTTCAAGTTTAATGAGTTGCTTTGTTGTGTTGTCTTCCACTGTGGGGCCTGTCTGTCAGACTGTTCAGGAAAACACCTCTTGTCTTGGCAGCAGCCTGGTTTTCTTGGGATTTCCATTTCATCTTTTTAGGCAACTGCTCAAGATCATGAAACCGTCCTGGTACTTGTAGCTGCATTATTTTTCAAGAGCTGTACAGTTGGGTTTTTTTTCTCCCCACTATTTGGAGACTTCATTACGAGATTTCAATAGGACTTCATTAGGCTAACCTTACTCCAGATAATCTTTTCTACATCCATCCATTTGCCTGAAAATTTCACAGTGTCATTTTTAAACAGCTTATTTAGAGGCCATCATGTGAATGTATCATATAAGCTTTATTCATTCTTCTGTTGAGGGACATCTAGATTGTTTCTGGTTTCTGGATTTGTGGATAGAGCAGCAGTGAGCATGGTTAATAAAGCACCCCTGTGGTTGGACGAAACATCCTTTGGGTATATTCCCAAGAGTGGTAAAGATGAATCTTGAAGCAGATTGATTTTCATCATTGTGAGAAAATAACACACTGATTACAATGTGCTGAACAAGTTTTCCCTCCCACCAAGAAGGGAGGAGAGTTCCTACTCTACATCCTTGCCTTCATGAGCAGATAAATATATTTATGCTCTTAAGCATTCTTAAAGGTGCAAGATGGGATGTCAGAATTTCACCTATCCTCTGTTTGTGGAGAGCAACAAATATCTTTTGCAATAGCCTAAGTTGTTGGGAGTTCTCTAGGGCCCCATTAACTAACAGTTATATGTAACTCATTCTTGACACAGGAGCTTTCATTTGGTGGCTAGAGATGTGTAGTTGATGTTGGGCTCATATATATATATATGTATATATATATATATATATATATATATATATACACACACATATATATCTTCTACTGTAATGGTGTCCAATACACCACCAGTTGTCACTTCTTTTCAGCTGTTCATCCTATCAATTGCTTCTGAACTCCCTTCTTTTCTCCATTGCACATTTGATCTTCTTGTTCCTATCTCACCTCATATTCATCCATAACTATTAACTCTAGTTCTATTTCCTAAGACTAACTTTGTACCTACCCTCACTGGCTATATCAAGTGTAGCCTTCTTACCAATACTTAACAGGGAAAAGCCTCATATAAATTAATACATGGTATGCTTGTTGTTGGGGCCTGGTTACTTCACTTAGGCTTTTATTCTATTAATTTTATTCCATTATTTCCATTAATTTACATGGAAATTCCACAGTATGTTTTTAGTTTCAAGATCCCCTTAATGAGATTCATTTATTTCTATTTGTACTGATTCACATGAGCCAAAACGGAAAATTCAAGTTCATATAATCAGTCTTCAATACAAAGTTGTTCAGAAAGCTGCCATGTGATGCACAAAATTCCCACTTGAAAACTATGTAGAAACACATTCATTACATCACCCATTATGAAGAGATATAAAAATATTTACATATTTATTATGTTTAATCTATACTTTTGTAATTTCTGTAATTAAACTCAGTTATACTGATGAAGATTTTCAGACCTGAAAGAATGTGATAAGAGTGATTAACTCACCTATACAAGTAAGCCTATGACTTTCAAACTAGGAGTGGTATAGATGGACCTTGAGGAAGCGCTATTCCTAATTGTCTGAGAAAGCGTCAGACTGATTTCCAAAGTGGTTGTACCAGGTTACATTCCCACCAGCAATGGAGGAGGGTCTCCCTTTCTCTACAACCTCTCCAGCATGTGTTGTCATTTGAGTTTTTTATTTTAGCCATTTTGATGGGTGTAAGGTGAAATCTCAGGGTCATTCTGATTTGCATTTCTCTGATGGCTAAGGATGTTGAGCAGCTCTTTAAGTGTTTCTCTGACATTTAATATTCCTCTACAGAGAACTCTCTGTGTAGCTCTGTACCCCATTTTTATTGGATTCCTTGATTTATTGCTTTTTAACTTCTTTAGTTCTATATATTCTGGATATCAGCCCTCTGTCAGGTACCGGGTTGATGAAGAACCTTTCCCAGTCAGTCTGTAGTAAGTCTTTTTGTTCTGATGACAGTGTCTTTTGCTTTACAGAAGCTTTTCAGTGGTCCCATTTATTGATTGTTGCTCTTAGAGCCGGTGCTATTGGTGTTTTGTTCAGGAAGTAATCTCCTGTGCCAATGAGTTCAAGGCTCTTCCCCACTTTTTCTTGTAACTGATTTAGAGTATCTGGTTTTATGTTGAGGTCTTTGATCCACTTGGACTTTAGTTTTGTGCAGGGTGATAAATATGGATCTATTTTCATTTTTCTACATGTAGACATCCAGTTGGACCAGGACCATTTGTTGAAGATGCTGTCTTTTTTCCATTGAATGGTTTTGGCTTCTTTGTCAAAAATCAAGTATTCATAGGTGTGGGTTTATTTCTTGGTCTTCTATTTGTTTCCATTGATCCCCCATTCTGTTTCTATGCGAAAACCATGCAGTTTTTGTTACTATTGCTCTGTAGTACAGCTTGAGATTATGGATGGAGATACCTCCAGATGATCTGTTGTTGTACAGGATCATTTTGGAGATTCTTTGTTTTTTATTTCTCCATATGAAGCTGAGAATATTTTTTTCAAGGTCTGTAAAGAATTGAGTTCGTATCTTGATGGGAATTGCATTGAATCTTTAGATTGCTTTTGGCAGGATGGCCATTTTCACAATGTTAATCCTACCAATCCATGAGCGTGGGAGATCTTTCCAACTTCTGATATCTTCTTCAATTTCTTTCTTCAGAGACTTGAAGTTTTTTTTCAAAAAGGTCTTTCACTTGCTTTGTTAGTGTCACCCCAAGGTACTTATGTTATTAGTGGCTATTGTGAAGGTTGTTGTTTCTCTGATTTCTTTTTTGGACATTTTGTCTTTGGTATACATAAGGGCTTCTGATTTTTTTTTTTTTAGTAGATTTTGTATCCTGGTTCTTTGCTGAAGGTGTTCATCAGCTGAAGGAGTTCTCTGGTTGAATTTTTGGGGACACTCATGTATGCTATTATATTATTTGTGAATAGTGACACTTTGACCTCTTCCTTTCTGATTTGTATCCCCTTGATCTCCTTTAGTTGTCTTTTTGCTTTAGCTAGGACTTCAAGTTCTATATTGAAGAGCTATGGAGAGAGTGAAGAGCCTTGTCTTGTCCCTGATTTCAGTGGGATTGATTTAGGTTTCTCTCCATTGAGTTTCATGTTGGCTATAGGCTTGCTGTATATTGCCTTTACTATGTTTAGGTATGTGCCTTGTATCCCTGATCTCTTCAAGACTTTAAACATTAATGGGTGTTGGACTTTGTCAAATGCTTTTTCTGGATCTAAGGAGACGATCATGTGGTTTTTCTCTTTCAGTTTGTTTATGTGGTGGATTACATTGATGGATTTCCATATGTTGAACCACCCTTGCATGCCTGGGATGAAGCCTACTTGGTCATGGTGGATGATAGATATGTTTGATGTGTTCTTGGATTCAGTTTGCAAGGATTTTATTGAGTATTTTTGCATCAATGTTCATAAGAGATATAGGTCTGACGTTCTCTTTCTTTGTTGGGTCTTTGTGTGGTTTAGGTATCAAGGTGACTGTGGCTTCATAGAATGAGTTTGTTAATGTTTCTTCTGTTTCTATTTTGTGGAATATTTTGGAGAGAATTGGAGTTAGCACTTCTTTGAAGATCTGGTAGAATTCTGCCATGAATCCATCTGGCCCAGGGCTTTTTTTTTTTTTTTTTTTTTTTTTGGAAGGGACACTGTTGATGACTACTTCTATTTACTTGGGGGATGTAGGACCACTCAGTCTTTCTACCTGATCTTGACTTAGTTATGGTAGTTGGAATCTATCAAGAAAATTGTCCATTTCTTTCATTTTAGAATTTTGTGGCATATACGCTTTTGTATTATGACTTAGTGATTGTTTGGATTTCCACAGTGTCCGTAGTTATGTCCCCCTTTTCATTTCTGATTTCGCTGATTTTGATAGTTTCTCTCAGCCTTTTAGTTAGTTTGGCTACAGGTTTGTCTATCTTGTTGATTTTCTCAAACTACCAGCTCTTGGTTTCATTGATTCTTTGAATAGTTTTATTAGTTTCTAATTGATTGATTTCAGCCCTGAGTTTGATTATTTCCAGCCATCTGCTCTTCTTGGGTGTATTTGCTTCTTTTTTTCCTAGGGCTTTAAGTTGGGCCATTAAGTTGCTTGGATGAGATGCCACAAATTTCTTCTTGAAGGCACTTAGTGCTATGAATTTTCCTCTGAGTACTGCTTTCATGTGTCCCATAAATTAGGGTATGTTGTACCTTCATTTTCATTGAATTCCAGGAAGTCTTAGATTTCTTTCTTTCTTTCTTCCTTAACCTTCCTTAACCTTTCATTGAGCAGCAAGTTTTTCAGTTTCCATGTGCTTGTAGGCTTTTTTTCTAATTCCATTGTTGTTGAGGTCCAGCTTTAGTCCATGGTGGTCAAATAGAATACAGGGGATTATTTCAATCTTCTTGTATCTGTTGAGGCTTGCTTTGTGACCAACTATATGGTCTATTTTGGAGAAGGTTCCATGAAGTGCTGAAAAGAAGGTATACTCTTTTGAGTTTGGGTGGAAAGTTCTGTAGACATCTGTTAGGTCCATTTGATTTAGGACCTCTGTAAGTGCCTTTATCTCTTTATTAGGCTTCTGTGTAGATGATCTGTCCCTTGGTTAAAGTGGATTGTTGAAGTCTCCCACTATTAAGGTGTTGGGATGTATGTGTGATTTAAGTTTTAATAATGTTTCATTAATGAATGTAGGCGGTCTTATATTTTGGGCATAGATGTTCAGAATTGCGATGTCCTCTTGGTGGATTTTTTTCTTTGATGAGAATGTAGTATCCCTCCTCATCTTTTTTGATTAATTTTGGTTGAAAGTCTATTTTAGTAAATATTAGGATAGCTATCCCAGCTTGTTTTCTGGGTCCTTTTGCTTGAAAGACATTTTTCCAGCCCTTTAATCTGAGGTAGTGTTTATCTTTGTTGCAGAGGTGCATTTCTTGGATGCAGCAGAATGTTGGATCCTGTTTCCGCACCCATTCTGTTAGTCTGTGTCTTTTTATTGAAGAGTTAGGGTAAGGGTTAGGGTCCATTGATGTTGATAGATAATAGTGACCAACGAATGTTAGTTCCTTTTATATTGGAGTCGGTGGTCTTACTATGTTTCATTGCTTGTTTTCTTTTAATTTTTCTTGTGAAATTATCTGTATGTTATCTTTTCTTGGGTGAAATTGTTTTCATTGGATTGGAGTTTTCCTTCTAGTATCTTCTGTAGGGCTGGTTTGCTGTGTAGATTTTGCATAAATTTAGTTTTGTCATGGAATGTTTTTTTTTTTCCATCTATGTTGATTGAAACCTTTGTAAGGTGTAGTAGTCTGGGTTGGCATCTGTGGACTCTTAGAGTCTGCATGACACCTGCCCAGGCCCTTCTGGCTTTGGTAGTTTCTGATGAGAAGTCCAGTGTGATTCTGATAGGTCTACCTTCCTGTGTTACTTGGCCTTTTTCCCTTGCTGCTTTTAATATCTTTTCTTTATTCTGTAGATTTAGTGTTTTGACTATGATGTGACATGATGTGTTTCTTTTCTGGTATAGTCAATTTGGAGTTCTGTAGGCCTCTTGTATATCTATGGACATCTCTATTTTAAGTTAGGGATAATTTTTCTTCTATGATTTTCTTGAAAATATTTTCTGGATCTTGGAGCCTGGAGTCTTCTTTTTCATCAATTCCTATTATTCTTAGATTTCATCATTTCATGGTGTCCTTGATTTCTTGGATATTTTGTGTTTGGGACTCTTCTGATTTTACTTTTTCTTTGAGAGAAATATCAATTTCTGCAAGTGTATCTTCAGCTCCAGAGATTCTCTCTTCCATCTCTTTCATTCTGTTGGTGATGCTTACCTTTGTGGTTCCTGATCTTTTCTCCAATTTCTCCAACTCCAAGGTTTTCTCAGTTTGTGTTTTCTTTACTGATTATAATTCTGTTTTCATGCCTTTCACCATTTCCTTCATTTGTTTGAATGTGGATTCCTGTCTCTCTACGATGGTCTCTATTTTTTTTTTGTTCATTTCTTCTCTATATGCCACTAATTCTATCTCTACTTATGCCTCTATTTGTTTGGCCATATTTGCCTGTGTTTCTTTAAGAATTTTGTCCATTTCCTCCTTTTCTGCCTCCAATTGACTGGCCAAATCTTTGATAGATTTGTTCAGTTCATCTTTAACTGTCTGAATTTGCATGTCTATTACTCTGAGAGAATTGTTTGTTTCCTCTTTATGAACCTCAAATAATTGGGTAAGCATAGCTTTAAAGTCATTTTCCTGTGCTTCTGATGAATTGGAGTATCCGTCAATTTTGGAGGTTGCTGGTGAAGTCATGATGTCCTGATTTATGTTGTATGTGTTTTTTCACCTACCCCTAGCCATTGGCTTATTTGAAAGCTTCCCTGTTTGTTTCTGGATTCTGCACGTCAGATTGGTACTATTTTTCTATGGCGTCTGGAGAGTTCTTCAGGAAGCTGAGAAAGGTCCTGCCGTGTCCTCAGCATGTGTGTTGGTGCACTATCTATACCTGTGGTAGGAAAGTACGCTGGTGCAGAAGGGCAAATGCAGGCTCACTTTCTGGTGTGTGTGTGTGTAGAAGTGTATCTCGAGGGACAGAGTGACAGAGAATGTTGAACCCTTGAGTGTTTGGGATGGGCTCTGCCTTGCAGGCTTCTAGGTGGTTATTTGTGCATGCACTGTATATTTAGCAGGCAGGCTCTGGTGATGGGCTCTGTGCATTAACTCCCTTAACTCCTCCGTTAGACCCGCAGATGAGGGGCCTCAATGTCCCTAGTGACCTTCGGTTTTCCACAGTGGGTCTCTGGGTGAGAGGGGTCTGATGCATGGTTTCTATTTTAGAAGGTCCCTGAATTTGGGGCTCTGCAGACACTCAAGGTTGCACTCACTCTCAAGCAGGTCACATCGGCAGGGATCGGGGTTTCCCGGCTCTCTGCTCTCTGGTTTGGCCCTGCTTGGTCTTATGCAGGAGGACTGAAATGCTCTGCCAGCTCATTGCTGCTGCAGCCACCAGGTTAGGAAATCCAGCTGCAGCTGGCGACTGGGATGCCAGTCCAGATGCCTTCTGGGAAGTCCTGGGTGCTCTCCACTGTGATCTCCAGGCCAGGGAGGCCCAGATCCTGGAATGCCTAGCTTGTATGGTGGGTTTGCTGGCTTTGCTGGCTCTATAGCCTATTATCCGTCTCTGAGGGTTCAGGTGGGCCATTCAGTCAGTGGCTGAGAGACCATGTGGAGCCAGTATGGCATCTAGCAGACCTGGAACCCTGGGAGGATGGTGCCATGGGTCTGGGACTCCAAGACCGCTAACGCTGACAGTTACAGCTAAGGGGCTAGGAGCTCCACCTCAGCCACTGGCTGCAGAGCCCAGGCCATGAGCTCTGAGCTGAGAACCTCGGTGAGCTGGCTGTGCCGAGAAGGGGGGATATCCGAGAAAAGGGAGTGCCAGGAGATCTAAGGATTGTTTCTCTCTTTCCCCAAACAAGTCCATGGGTGACCTGAAACCAAAGTTCTCACCTTGTGTGATGTTTCCCGTCTTTTAGAAAGCCTCTCCATCATTTCCCTGGCTTCAGAAGTCCTTCCACTCACCCACTCAGGTGTTCAGCTCTTCCACAGCTCAGAAACTGTGCATGCCAGTCGCCTTCTTCCATCTGGAATGTAGGCTGAGTAGAAAGGTCAGCTGGGTGCTGTCTCTGCTTCCCTAAACTAAAAGGATTTCACAACAGCATGTGGCTCCTCTTTAATAGTAAAATTGAATGATTGGCATTTTTATTCTTTTAAAATACAGGTCTACTTTAGATTTCTTGTTGCCATGAGGAGACCAGGTCTGGAATTTTCAGGGGTTACTTGATGGAGTTAGGCTCCAAGACAAAGGAAGAAGTAATGAGAGAAAAGACGGGGGAAGATTTGTAGAATCCAAGTAAGCAGTGCATGGAAAACTGCCAAGGTTGGTCTGCTTTGGAGTTTGGGATGACAGTGGGGCATTTGGTCTAGGAAATCAGAGAGAGGAGAAGCCTTTAGACATCCTACCCCCTTTTCTGGCAGGAATGACCAGTGGTTTCCCAGGGTGTTCCTGCTGGATACAGCACCGAGTGGGAAGAGGTAAAATAAGAAGGGAATGCCTGTGGAAACCACAGACAATATGGACAGTGAGAAAGAGAGTTTGCAGCAGGTGTTCAGTTGCACTAAGGATGAAATTGAGGAATAGTGTCTGGAGGAACAGGGAGTGAAGAATGTTGCAGGCAGTCTATCTGGTTTTCTGGCAGGCATGGCTTTCATTTGGTTTTTGTTGTTGTTGTTAAGTTCACACCTTTGCAATTTTCCACATGTATTCAAAATATCGCAGGTATGTTCCCCTCTACCAACATTTGTCAACACTCATCCTTTAACATCCTTTTAACAGTTTCTTTTTTCCCATTTTTGTGTGTCGTATTTGGTTTCATTATGGTCATCTGCATGTCCGTTGGATTCAGACTGTACCCTGGAATATAGTGTAGTCCTCAACTGTTACACAAGCAAAGTTATTAACTTGTCCTTTCTTTGGGTGTCTTTGCAGGACATAGTTTAGCAGGTAAAGGAAGACAATCTCCTCACTTTTCTTCAACTCATACTTAACAGAACCAACCAGCAAACTTATCCCTATTTGTTGATGTAATTGTTAATGCAATACATGGGTAGCCTGGAAGCAGGCAATTCACAGTTCATACCCTTTTTTGCATTCATTTCCTTACATTTCTTGAGTGTTGGAGCAGATGCTTTAGAAGTCCTTGTTTAATGATGGGGATTAAAGCAAAACTTCTTCCCAGGATATTCCACAGTCACAATTCTTTGCCCTAAGCACAGATGACTGTGAAAAGGCTTCTTTGAGTAAGGAGAGTGTTACTTTGCAATGTGTGTAATCACAAACATTTAGAAGATTGTTTGACAATAAGTAGATTAAGCTAAATGGCAGCATCACATTCCTCCTTATGTGATATGAACTCCCTCCCCCAACCATGAAATTTCATGTGGGCTTATACTACCAGGAAGGAAATACTCTTTGATAAATATTCCTCCTGCGCATTTTAGCTACATTATGTGTTCATAAATATATTCAATATGCAAAAGTAGGAGCACTTCAGTCATGAATATACTAAATCATTCACAGTTTTCTCTTAGTGAATATATTTTGAAACAATACTTAAATCAAAGTATGGTAAACACATGATAAAAATAAAAATTCAGATTCACTGATTCATTATTAAAGACTAAGCAAAGCCTATTTTTAGAAAGAAGTGTTATTTTATATAAATTAGTTAATAATCATCTATAATGTAGCTTTATTAAGTCAGAGATAGAATTCTATGCCTAAAGCATGCATTATACAAGAGGAAATCAGCAAGAAATCACTCATAACAGAAGCAAACAAATAAGCTGTGAATGTTGAAAACAGTTGAGAAAATATCTTGAGAAAATTAAACAAACAAGAGAATAAAACAGAGATTTTATTGTCCTGAAAATACACTTGATAAATATATTTTTTCTTTTTTTAACTTTTTTTAATTTTATTTTTTTCTTATCAGTTACATTTTATTAACTCTATCCAAGCCGTGTCCCGCTCCCTCATTCCCTCCCAGTCCTTCCATCCCTCCCTCCCTCATCTCCACCATGCCCCTTTCTAAGTCCACTGATAGGGGGGACCTCCTCCCCATTCATCTGATCCTGTTTTATCAGGTATCTTCAGGACTGGCTGCAAAGCCCTCCTCTGTGGCCTAACAGGACTGCTCCTCCCTTGTGGGGTAGGGAGGCCAAAGAGCCAGTCATTGGGTTCCTGTTAGAAATAGTCCTTGTTCCCCTCACTTTGAGAAACCAATTGTTTACTGAACTACCACAGGCTACATCTGAGCGGAGGTTCTAGGTTATATCTATACATGGTCCTTGGTTGAATGTCAGTCTCAGAAAAGATCCTGTGCCCAGATATATTTGGTCCTTGTGGAGCTCCTATCCTTTGCCCATCAGACTAACTCCTCTTCTTTTTTATGATTCCCTGTACTCTGCCAAAGGTTTGGTCATGAGTCTTTGCTTTGAAAACACTGCTAGTTAGAGTCTTTCAGATGCACTTAGTAGACTCGTGTCATATGTTCAATGCACATCCCATCTGTATTTCTAAACAAGGATTGATCATCTCACCCCATGTCCACTCTCTGGATTATCTTTTTTAGGTGTATAGATTTCATTATGTTTATCATATCTTATAGGTCTATGTACGTGAGTATATACCGTGTTTGTCTTTCTCCTTCTGGGATATTTTACTCAGAATGATCTTTTCTAGATTCCACCATTTGCCTGAAAATTTCATGATTTCCTCCTTTTTGATTGCTGAGTAGTATTCCATTGTGTAAAAATACCACAATTTCTGTACCCATTCCTTCGTTGATGGATATCTGGATTGTTTCCAGGTTCTGGCTCTTACAAATAAAGCTGCTATAAACATGGTTGAGCAAGTATCCCTTTTGTGTACCTGAGCAAACTTTGGGTATATACCTAGCAGTGGTCTAGCTCAGTCTTGAGGAAGCACTATTCCTAATTGTCTTAGAAAGCGCCAGATAGATTTCCAGAGTGGTCGTACCAGTTTACATTCCCACCAGCAGTGAAAGAGGGTTCCCCTTTCTCCACAACCTCTCCAGCATGTGTTGTCACTTGAGTTTTTCATCTTGGCCATTCTGATGGGTGTAAGGTGATATCTCAGGGTCGTTTTGATTGCATTTTCCTGATGGCTAATGAGGTTGAGCATTTCTTTAAGAGCTTCTCTGCCATTCGATATTCCTCTGTCGAGAATTCTCTGTTCAGCTCTGTTCCCCAATTTTTTAATTGGATTACTTGGTTTGCTGCTTTTCAGCTTCTTTAGTTCTTTGTATATGCTGGATATTAGTCCTCTGTCAGATAAAGGGTTAGTGAAGATTCTTTCCCAATCTGTAGGCAGTCGTTTTGTTTTGATGATGGTGTCCTTTGCTTTACAGAAGCTTTTCAGTTTCATGAGGTCCCATTTATTGATTGTTGCTCTTAGAGCCTGTGCTGTTGGTGTTCTGTTCAGGAAGTTGTCTCCTGTGCCAACCAGTTCTAGGCTGTTCCCCGTTTTTCTTCTAACAGATTTAGAGTATCTGGTTTTATGCTGAGGTCTTTGATCCACTTGGACTTTAGTTTTGTGCAGGGTGATAAATATGGATCTATTTTCATTTTTCTGCATGTAGACATCCGGTTGGACCAGCACCATTTGTTGAAGATGCTGTCTTTTTTTTCATTGAATAGTTTTGGCTTCTTTTTCAAAAATCAAGTATTCATAGGTGTGTGGATTTATTTCTGGATTTTCTATGGGGTTCAATTGATCCTCCTTTCTGTTTTTATGCCAATATCATGCAGTTTTTATTACTATTGCTTTGTAGTACAAGTTGAGATCGTTGATGGAGATACCTCCAGATGATCTGTTGTTGTACAGGATTATTTTGGATATTCTGGGTTTTTTGTTTCTCCATATGAAGCTGAGAATCTTTTTTTCAAGGTCTGTAAAGAATTGAGTTGGTATCTTGATGGGAATTGCATTGAATCTGTAGATTGCTTTTGGCAGGATGGCCATTTTCACAATGTTAATCCTACCAATCCATGAGCATGGGAGATCTTTCCATCTTCTGATATCTTCTTCAATTTCTTTCTACAGAGACTTGAAGTTTTTCTCAAACAGGTCTTTCACTTGCTTTGTTAGTGTCACCCCAAGGTACTTTATGTTATTAGTGGCTATTGTGAAAGGTGTTGTTTCCCTAATTTCTTTCTCAGCCCTTTTGTTTTTGGTATACAGGAGGGCTTCTGATTTTTTTGAGTTGATTTTGTATCCTGCCACTTTGCTGAAGGTTTTTATCAGCTGGAGGAGTTGTCTGGTTCAATTTTTGGGGTCGCTCATATATATCATCATATCATCTGCGAATAGTGACACTTTGACCTCTTCCTTTATGATTTGTATCCCCTTGATCTCCTTTAGTTGTCTTATTGCTCTGGCTAGGACTTCAAGTACTTTGTTGAAGAGGTATGGCGAGAGTCAGCTTGATAAATATTTAACTGAAATATTAAACATGAGGAAATCCATTGATGTGGTGTTGGTTGTCAGAAATTCACATAAGTTTGATGTATGTAATAGAAATATGGCATTCAAAACAGAGGTGTATATGTTATTAATTCAAGATAAAAGACACAAATGTTTAGGAGCAATGTATTCAGATTTTCTTTTTTTGAATGACTATTAATATTTCAAAAGATCTCTCACCATTTGTGAAAATTTTCTGTAGCTAAATATAAGAACATATTAGTGCAGAATTTAAGCTTTAAGAAAAAATGGTAAGTTTTTTAATTCTTTTTTTATTAATTACACCTTATTCACTTTGTATCCCTTCATAAGCCCCTTCCTCCTCCCCTCCCGATCCCGCCCTACCTCCCCCTTCTTCACACATACCCCTCCCCAAGTCCACTGATAGGGGAGGTCCTCTACTCCTTCCTTTTGATCTTAGTCTATCAGCTCACATCAGGAGTGGCTGCATTGTCATCTTCTGTGGCCTGGTAAGGCTGGTCCCCCCTCAGAGGGTGGTGATCAATGAGCAGGCCTATGAGATTATGTCAGAGGCAGTCCCTCTTCCCATTACTATGTAACCCACTTGGACACTGAACTGTCATGTGCTACATCTGTGCAGGGGTTATAGGTTATCTCCATGAATAGTCCTTGGTTGGAGTATGAGTCTCTGGGACGTTCCTTCTGTTCAAATTTTCTGGTTCTGTTTCTCTCCTTGTGGGGTTCCCGTCCTCTCTAGCTCTTACTATTTCCCACTTCTTACAGAAGATTCCATGCACTCTGCCCCACAGTTGGTCATAAGTCTCAGTGTCTGCTTTGATAGTCTGCAGAGCAGAGCCTTTCAGAAGCCCTCTGTGGCAGGTTCTTAGGTTGTTTCCTGTTTTCTTCTTCTTCTGATGTCCATCCTCTTTACTTTTCAGGATGGGGATTGAGTGTTTTTTTCAGGGTCCTCTCTCTTGATTAGTTTTATTTCAAAATTATTAAGAGTATGAAACAAACTAGACTATTATTGGATTATGAGAAAATAAATTTGAGTCTAATATTTGAGAACAATAATTTTGTTAATTAATTTTCTTAATAAATTACAAACACTGTTGACTATATTGTATAAATTACATGACCAGAATTAGAGATTATTTTCACAAGGGGTTGTAGGAATTCAATTAGAATTATGCACTATTATTAGGTAATCTTATGACTTATAATACAGATGCAACCGACACAGAGAAATAGAATTGACCTTCTTTGATTGTTGTCACCATAGATAAAGATGGCTTTATAGAGTTGAAATGATTCATAGAGTATTTAAATATATGTTTCTGAAACAATAAAGTAGGGTGAGTCAAGGAAAATTTCAATGAGCTGAGGCTGAGTAACAGCTTAGGGTGAAGGGGACTACCTGAGGATTGAATCACAGACACTTCATTTCTGAACAGATATGGAGCAGTGTGTGAAGTGTCCAGAAAGTCACTATGCAAATTCACAGAAGAACCACTGCTTCCAGAAAACTGTGAGCTTTTTGGCCTACGAAGACCCTTTGGGAATAGCTCTCACCATCACAGCACTGTGCTTCTCTGCCCTCACAGCTGCGGTCCTAGTAGTTTTTGTGAAGCACAGAGACACAGCCATTGTCAAGGCCAATAATCGGGCTCTCAGCTACACCCTACTGTTGACACTCATCACCTGTTTCCTCAGTTCCTTGCTCTTTATTGGCCAGCCCAACACAACCACCTGCATCATGCAGCAGACAGTGTTTGGGATTTCATTCACTGTGGCTCTCTCCACAGTGTTGGCCAAAGCTATAACAGTGGTTATTGCATTCAAGGTCACTGTTCCAGGTAGACTGATAAGGTGGTTAATGGTATCAAGAGCCCCTAATTTCATCATTCCTTTCTGCACACTGATCCAACTTATTCTCTGTGGAGTCTGGTTGTTTTCCTCTCCACCCTTCATTGATCAAGATGCTCATGCTGAACATGCCCACATCATCATCATATGCAACAAGGGTTCAGCAGTTGCTTTCCACTGTGTCTTGGGATACCTCTGCTCCTTGGCACTTGGGAGCTACACCATGGCCTTCTTGTCCAGGAATCTGCCTGACACATTCAATGAAGCCAAGTTTCTGTCATTCAGCATGCAGGTATTCTTCTGTGTGTGGGTCACCTTCCTCCCGGTCTACCACAGCACAAAGGGGAAGGTCATGGTGGCTATGGAAGTCTTCTCTATCTTGGCCTCCAGTGCAGCACTCCTTGGCTTGATCTTTGCCCCCAAGTGCTACATCATTTTGATAAGGCCAGATAACAACTGCTGTGTTGACATCAGGCGCAAAACCCATTCAAGAAGGAATATTCATTTCAAATGTAATTAAAAATTAAAATTATTCTATGTTAGTGAATTAAATATAATGGCTGAAGCAAGTATCCCACCGTGCTTAATATATTATTCAGTGTCTCACTGTCTCTTAATTTCTAATAATATCATGTGATTTTGTTGGTTCACACTTCTTCATTTGATTTCAATAGAGTGTGCTAGTTTTGACAGCACACATGCTAAAATTGGAATATATATAGAAGATTCACATGGCCCATCCATAGAGATGACAGGCAAATTTGTGGAGCATTCCATATTTTTTGAAAACAGGATCCTTCAATCTGATGGATACAATAAAGATAAACATTACCTTAGAGTAAAGGCCTGGAAAAAGGTTTTCTAAGCTAACAGACCCAAGAAGGAAGTTGGAGTAGACATTCTGGTATTTAGTAAAATAGACTTTCAACCAAAATAATTAAAAGAGATGGGAAGGGCACTACATTGTTATCAACTGTAACAAACCAAGATGATGTCTCAATTCTGCATGTCTATGTCCCATACACAAGGGTATCCACATTCATAAAAGAAACATTACTAATATAAATCACAGATCAATCCACACAAGATAATAGTCAGAGATTTCATCATTCCACTCTCACCAATGGACAGATCATCAGTACTGAAACTAAACAGAGAAATAATGAAAATAACAGACATCATGAATCAAATGGACCTAACATTTATCTACAGAATATTTTACCCAACACAAAAGAATATACATTCTTCTCAGCACCTCAGGGAATATTCTCCAAAATTGATTGTTTTAGACGCAGCAGGCAAGAGTAGAGGTCTGATCTCTGATATTAGAAATAAATTGGGACTTTGTACCGATGTTCATTTAGGTGTTATCCACCCAAAGAGCAAACCAAGGAGACCAACACCAGAAGGCCTGCTAACGCTCCCATGCCCGCCCATTCCTTCAGATGATTCATGGCTGCAGCAATCCATGATGATAATCCTGTGGCTAGTCCTGTGTCCACTCTGGTAGAATTTACCGTGACAATGGCCACTCTCAGCTGCTCCATTGTAGTATCGAATTCTCCAGTCCAATTACCTAAAATATAGCTAGACAATTGTTTAGACAGATTTGCAGCAGAGGAAAAATTCTCATGCTGTATGCTAGTGACTCAAAGTCCAGCATACTTTCATTGACAGCCAAGTTGAGCGATTTGCCATAGGGTATCAATTTGCTCCTGCACGAGGTCAATCCTCTGATTGAACACCATCACGCCTCCTTTTAGTTGAGCATTAATTCCTTTTTGTACATATAAGGCATGAGCTACATTGGCTAAAAGGTTATTCAGGGTCTGAGCAGTCTGCACAGTATGACTCCTGGCTAATGCCGTGGTGGTAGCTCCAACAGCCGCCAATGAGATGGCAGTAACAATGGCGGCTGTAATTCCAAGATCCCTTTTCTGTCTGAAGGGAGTCATAGCATGAGGGGCATCAACGGACACAGGCACCCAGCAAGGCATGTGAGTAACCAGCTAGTAAATTTACTAGCATTCCAGCATTGGGCAAAAAAAGCAAGTATCATTACCACATTTACTTGGCTCTATCTGGCTAATAATGAATAAAAATGGGGGATATAAACAAACAGGTGTGGTCTTATAGGAAATATTATGAGAAGCCTTAACCCCCTCGTTGGAACATCCTGCATCAATTCTAGAACTAGCAGTGGTGGTGTCCGAGGTCTGAGTAGGTTCAGGAGACCATTGCCCCCAGGGGCGAGACGTGCTCCATGTAAATTGACTAACTCCATGTTTTTCTCCACATTTGAAAGTCATTTAAGGTTCTTAAATTATTTTTTTCCCTTTTTTTAAAATTTTTCATCAATTACACTTTCTTCATTCTTCATCCCCCCATAAACCTCTCCCTCCTCCCCTCCCAATCCCACTCTCTCTCCTCCCTCTGCATGCATGCCACTCCCCAAGTCCACTGATAGGGGAGGTTCTCCTCTCCTTTCTGATCTTAGTCATCAGTTCACATCAAAAGTGGCTGCATTGTCCTCTACTATGGCCTGGTAAGGCTTCTCCCCCTCAGGAGGAGGTGACTAAAGAGCAGGCCAGTCAGTTCATGTCAGAGGCAGTCCCTCTTCACATTACTATGTAACCCAATTAGATTCTGAACTGCCCTGGGCTACATTTGTGCAGGGGTTCTGGGTTATCTCTATGAATAGTCCTTGGTTGGAGTATGAGTCTCTGGGAAGTTCCCTGTGTTCCAATTTTCTTGTTCTGTTGCTCTCCTTGTGGAGACCCTGTCCTCTCCAGCTCTTACTATTTCCCAGTTCTTACCTAAAATTCCATTCACTCTGCCCAACAGTTGCCCATTAGGCTCAGCATATGCTTTGATAGTCTGAAGGGCAGAGGCTTTCAGAGGCCCTCTGTGGTAGGTTCCTAGGTTGTTTCCTGTTTTCTTCTTCTTCTGATGTCCATCCTCTTTGCCTTTCCGGATGGGGATTGGACATTTTAGTTAGGGTCCTCTCTCTTGCTTAGTTTCTTTAGATGCACAGGTTTTAGTGGGTTTGTCCTATGTTGTATGTCTATATGAGTGAGTATATACCGTGTTTGTCTTTTTACTTCCGGGACAACTCACTCAGGATGATCCTCTCCAGGTCCCACCATTTACCTGCAAATGTCATGATTTCCTTATTTTTCATTGCTGAGTAATATTCCATTGTATAGATGTACCACAATTTCTGCATCCATTCTTCAGTTGAGGGTCATCTGGGTTGTTTCCAGCTTCTGGCTATTACAAATAAAGCTGCTACAAACATGGTTGAGCAAATGTCCTTCTTGTGTACTTGAGCCTCTTTTGGATATATGCCTAGGAGTGGTATGGCTGGAACTTGGGGAAGCGCTATTCCTAGTTGTCTGAGAAAGTACCAGATTGCTTTCCAGAGTTGTTGTACAAGTTTACATTCCCACCAGCAGTGGAGAAGGTTTCCCCTTTCTCCATAACCTCTCCAGAATGTGTTGTCACCTGAGTTTTTGATCTTGGCCATTCTCATGGGTGTAAGGTGAAATCTCAGATTTGTTTTGATTTGCATTTCCCTAATGGCTAATGAGGTTGTGCATTTCTTTTTTATTTTTATTTTTTATTTTTTTATCAGTTACATTTTATTAACTCTTTATCCCAGCCGTGTCCCGATCCCTCATTCCCTCCCAGTTCCTCTCTTCCTCCCTCATCTCCACCATGCCCCTTTCCAAGTCCACTGATAGGGGGGACATCCTCCCCATTCATCTGATCCTGTTTTATCAGGTATCTTCAGGACTGGCTGCAAAGCCCTCCTCTGTGGCCTAACAGGACTGCTCCTCCCTTTGGGGGTGGGGAGACCAAAGAGCCAGTCATTGAGTTCCTGTTAGAAATAGTCCCTGTTCCCCTCACTTTGAGAAACCAATTGGTTACTGAGCTACCACAGGCTACATCTGAGTGGAGGTTCTAGGTTATATCCATACATAGTCCTTGGTTGAATGTCAGTCTCAGAAAAGACCCTGTGCCCAGATATATTTGGTCCTTGTGGAGCTCCTATCCTTTCCCCATCAGACTAACTCCCCTTCTTTCTTATGATTCCCTGTACTCTGCCAAAGGTTTGGTCATGAGTCTTTGCTTTGAAAACACTGCTAGTTAGAGGTTGTGCATTTCTTTAAGTGCTTCTCTGTCATTCAGTATTCCTCTACAGAGAATACTCTGTTTAGCTCTGTTCCCCATTGATGAAGGGGATACAAATTGGAAATGAAGAAGTCAAATTATCACTATTTGCAGATGATATGATAATATACGGGAGTGACCCCACAAACTATACCAGAGAACTCCTACAGCTGATAAACAACTTCAGCAAAGTGGCCGGATACAAAATTAACTCAAAAAAAATCTGTAGCCCTCCTGTATGCAAAAGACAAAACGGCTGAGAAAGAAATTATGGAAACAATACCCTTCACAATAGCCACAAATGACATAAGGTACCTTGGAGTAACCCTAACCAAGGAAGTCAAAGACTTGTAAGAAAAAAAATTTCAAGTCTCTGAAGAAAGAATTAGAAGATATCAGAAGACAGATTGATCTCCCATGCTCATGGCTTGGTAGGATTAACATAGTAAAAATGGCCATCTTACCAAAAACAATCTACAGATTCAATGCAATTCCCATCAAAAGAATACTACCCATCAAAAAAAAAAAAAAAAACAAACAAACAAGGAAATCATGAAATTTGCAGGCAAATGGAACTAGAAAAGATCATCCCACATAAAATATCGGATAAACATACTAAAATCTGTATACCTAAAGAAGCTAATAAAGAAGGAGTACTCTGCGTAATATGCTCAATCGTCATTCAGAAAGGCAAACAGGATGGACATTAGAAGAGGGAGAAAACAGGGTACAGGACAGGAACATACCCCCGAGGGCCTCTGAGACTCCCCAGCAACATATCAAAGTAGATGGTGAGAATTATAGCCAAACTTTGGGCAAAGTACAGGGAATATTATGAAAGAAGAGAGAGATAGAAAGACCTGGAGGGGACAGAAGCTCCACAAGGAGAACAACAGAACCAAAACTTCTGAGCACAGGGGTCTTTTCTGAGACTGATAATCTGACCAAGGACCATGCATGGAGATAACCTAGAACCCCTTTACAAATGTAGCCTATGGCAGCTCATTGTCCAAGTGGGTTTCCTAGTAAGGGGAACAGAGACTGTCTCTGACATGAACTCAGTGGCTGGCTCTTTGATACCTTCCCCTCAGTGGGGAGCAGCATTACCAGGCCACAGAGGAAGACAATGCAGCTATTCCTGATGAAACCTGATAGGCTAGTGTCAGATAGAAGGGGAAGAGGACCTCCCCTATCAGTGGACTTGGGGAGGGACATGACAGGAAAGGAGGAAGGGAGGGTGGAATTGGGAGAGGCTGAGAAAGGGGGCTACAACTGGGATACAAAGTGAATAAACTGTATTAAATAAATAATTAATTATTAAAAATAAACAAAAATAAAAGTAAATAAATTTTTTAAAAAGAAATAATGAAAATATGAAGCAAACAAAATTACTGTTAAGATACTAAACTCAATGCAGAAATACAGGTATTGCAAAGTTCCTTTCATTGTAGCTGATTACACTTTGTATTAATGTAAGTACTATCAGAATACAGTGATGTTTATAGAGACTGGACATAGTGGGAAAATGAGCATATGATAACAGTTTTATGGGAGTATTTTGCTTTTGTTTATAGTTATTTATTAGAAACTCTGTAAATAGATGGTGTATTTCAAATTCTCAACATTTATAAAACATTTATAAAAAAGTTTCATTGGTAACTAATGTTTAAAGAGAATTATTTTCTGACAGATTCAAATATCAGACAATATATACATGGAACATGACAGTAAGCTCTCTTTAAATAATATCACTTTTAGTATTTTGTTCCCCATATCAAATTTGTTTGAGTAAAAAGAAATAAAATACAACTAAAATCTCAAAATTGCCTTTTATCCAGATGGTAGTGGCATATGGCTTTTATCTCAGGTCCAGGAGCAAAAATATATGGTCTACAGCCATACATCCCTATTTTTTTATTTTACTATATCTTATTTTGTTTTATTTTATAATTAGTCTTTAGATGCTTGTTTTTTTTTCTTAAGAGCCAGATTGGATGTGGATATACCCAGATTGGAACTGAGATGGTGATAAACTAAGAAAAATAGGTGGAAGCAAAAGTTTAATCAGATATACTGTGTTAAAAATCCATTTTTGATCCAAAAATAATTAAAAATGAAATATAAAAATAAAATCCTTCCAAGGGAAAGGAAAGCAAGCAAACCAAACCAAAAACATACTATTGATTTCCACTCAGGAATGAATGTGACCTACAGAACCATTAAAGTTACCATGTCACCCTGGTTATTAATATGATTCCCAGGCATTATAGCTTGGCAAGATTGTTGGATGTCTTCCTCCTTTTGAAGCTTGCACAGAGCCCTCTGCTACCATAAAAGTTGGTCCTCAAAGTGGAGGCCCTCCAGTCTGTTCCAGCTTTTGGCTTTGTTTGACTTGCATGCTATCTTCTGCAACAGGGACTTACATTTCACCTCTGGAGTAATCAACGGTGTTATATGAATTCACTTAATCATAGAAAAATCCAGCATGGCATGGGAGGGGCATAGGGTGATAAGAATCAAATAAATGGTCATGAGTCCACAGGAAATATAAAAGCAGAATTTGGCACAAAATGCTATTCTGGATTTATATGTAAGTTTGTGGTTCCATGAAGGTACTGTTGATGAAAATAGTCTTAATCTTGTGTAAGCAAAAAATTAAAAATATGTAATATGGTATCAAAAGAATCATGCTTTGATATCCTTAATACAAATTAATGAATGAACAATGGTATATAGACTGAAGCAATTTTCATAAATTAATCACATTGTAAAACACCATCAAATACTAATAATTTGATATTTGATTGTTATTATTGGTATTATATGCAATAGGATAATTCTCTTGGCAGAAATTTCATTGGTAGCTTTTGTACATATCGAGTGATGGATGAACAATATACAAGAATTCACGTTTATCTCTTATAAAAGACAGTGATGAGTCTCATTATACTTATGAAACGTTAATTTGAAGACAAATTAAGAAAGGTTAAACACATTTTATGGTTTATGATGAAGACAATTTTGAAAGAAAATTAGCTATCGATTTAAAAAGCCCAGCTTTTTACTCAAAATGGGTTTTACTTATTTTATATGAGTTAGTACATTACGATAAACCAGAACACACTCCATTCCTCAAGTATGAATATTTTTATTTTTGAGTACATGACTGAGCCACATTCTAAAATGAGTCAAGAGGACTGATCAAGAGTCACCCCACTGGGAAAGACGTCACTTAGGACATGTATCTGTGAATATAGCAAATAGAGAAAAATAAATAGGTCAATTTATCTTTTTAGCCCTTTAAGGAATTTAATTGCTATTTTTCTGAGATGGAGAGGGCAGTTAAGGTTCTTTATTAGTTTTATTTAACTTTTTTCAATCATACATGGAAAAATCCATTGAATTTACCTGTTTGATACACATTTCTGATGTTTTCAATTGGAATATCATGTTTTCTGGTTAGGGTCACATATTCTTCCCAAATTTCTTCAGTAAGATTTGTTCCTTTTGCTACATTTCAAGGAGTAAACATCACAAGAAATATCCATGAAAACCTACCTAACATGTAGAATCAACAATCCTCATTGTTCAAGGGGATAGCCTCCATAGTCACCCAAGCTCTACCCTATGCTGAAGCTGGTCACAAAAATCTTAATAAAATTGTGTCACAGTATAAAGGACACTTCTAGAATTTATCATTATATTCATTTTACAGTTCTTAGGACACTGAAGACACTCAAGAAAACTTTTCTATATTTCATCTAATATTTTGTATTTTCTTCAGTAGTAGTAGTAGCAGTAGCAGTATTTATAATTTATTCACTTTGTATCCCAGTTGTAGTTCCCTCCCTCATCTCCACCCAGTCCTACCCTATCTACCTCTCCCATAGTTCACTGATAGGGGAAGTCCTCCTGTCCTACTGTCTGACCCTAGGCTATCAGGTCTCATCAGGACTGCCTGGATCCTCTCTTCTGTGGGCTGGCTATATCTCCACACCTTTAAAAAGC
Organism: Meriones unguiculatus; assembly: GCF_030254825.1. Lineage (NCBI taxonomy): Eukaryota > Metazoa > Chordata > Mammalia > Rodentia > Muridae > Meriones > Meriones unguiculatus. The sequence goes on along the minus strand of NW_026843580.1, from coordinate 2,500,030 downwards.
ATTGATCAGATATGAATCATTTAAGATTTGTCAATATGTTCCTAAGAAATTTCCAAGGCTACAATACCATTGTCACCCAAGAATTTTCATTCATTCTCAGATAAAGAATCTAACCCTTCATGCTCTTGACCCAAAACCAAAGGCCCAGTAAATCATCTGGACATACTACCTAGCCCCAAATGTTCACAGATTTGTTTGTCTTATATATCAGAACAATTGTCAAGCCCAATATATATAACACAGGCACTTATTTCCAATAATATTAATGCAATTAGATGATATCATAGAGAAGAACACTGGAAAAAGATCAGTGTCACATATGTCTTTGTACAGAAATAAGTGCAGCTCAAGTAGAGGTAATATATACTGCAAGGAGTTACATCATCCTTATTGAGATAACTGGTGATATGAAGGAAGTTAGTTGTTTGATGAAGTTGTGATGTCTGACAGCATCTTAATGCAAATTGTGTTTGTTTACTTGTGTGGAATATCCCAAAGATAATTCTGTATGACCCTTAATGACTGCCTCAATTACATCCTGACAATAGAATCAGTAGGCAAACCTTTTTTTGCAGACTCTTATGGGCACCATGGAGAAGATGCATATGAATTGAAAGGAGAACCTGCAACCTTCTTCCAGTCATGATTGCATTTAAAAACATGAGTAAAATATTTGTACCATAAAATTTCTGCAATTAAAACACATACAAACTCCTGTGTTCTAAGTAAAATATAGAAAAAGTAATTTTCTTCCCTGCAAAATCAGATGTACTTACACAATGCTATTGACAGTCTTATGGCTCTCCACTCCTCATGAGTATACTCTAGTAGAAATAGCATGGTCATATTTGATATATAAGTAATTTCAAGGTTATGATGCATTGGAACTGTGAACAAAGACAAAGTGGCACATTACTTCATATTATTGATTCAAATTTTGACTTAAGTTGTCTTATCTTAACATATTTTTAATTGAGTCACACATTTTTAACTGACACCCCTGAGTCTCTAAAAAGCCATACCAATATTTTTGCACTATTTTGAAATTTTGAATCATGTAAAACTTCTTGTGCCATTAAACAAACAATAAAGTATCATGTTTTTCACCGTTGTGCAATTGTAACAGAAACTACATAGATTGGGAGTTGTAATTTATGTTGTAGAAAAAGTAGTATGCATATAGAAGTTGCAATGTCTCAATAGATTCCAATTACTATGAAGATTATATCTATATTTAAATGTACATGTTTAATCAATTGTCATTCCCATTTGGTATTGCTAGCACATGAACACATACTAGGCTCAAACACAAATTAGTATCATCTGCGATCTATCTGATCAGACATTAGCAATGTTGATGACAGAAATGTTTCTCACATATCTGGTAAAGAAAAAAGTTCCATATATTTCTAATATAATTGCTGTCTAAATTGACATTTTACTTCCTGTAACCAGATTACATAAGGGTAAATTGTAGATGAATATCTGACTGACACACTCCACCCATTTCTAGCAAAATGTAGTATTCAGTTTTGGTCATGAAGGACTAATATTGAAAGATATTAATTTCAACTTTATCTATGTACTTTCACACTAAACTCTACTATGATTATACAGAAAGTACATGGTATTCAAACTCTATCTTTTGTTAGTTGCACATATTATATAAAACTCATGGGGTAAAATTCAAACAGGAATTCATTGAAAACTACATCTGCAATGTGTTTCCCCTTTTCAAAGTAGTTGAAATTCCAGTTGGCTTGACCATTTTTTGAGTTTGAGTTCTGAGAAGTCTGACTTTAAGTGTGCTAATTTGATTTCATGGTCATATAATTTTCTCTCCAATAAGAGATAAGGATGAATTGCAACCCATAGTGATAATGCACTGTGAAGCCAGAGTACTACAATTTGACTCTACGATGGACTGCAAGCTTTGACACACCAATCAAACCAAAGACAGGTTTTTAAATTTTAACTCACATGGATAATATTAAATGTGAAAATATAAGACAGAAACATTCCTCTTTAATTTATGTATGTGTTAAAGTCAAATTAGCCAATTGTTAATACCAGGTAAAATTTAATAGTAATGATATGCTTCTTAAATCATCATTAATACCATTTTCATATGTCACCACTCTCTCTAAAACTTTTTCTCTTTTTCTTTTTCTTTTCATTTATATATTCTAATACTTTCCCTAAGTAGTACAGCCCCATTAGAAAAAGTGTCTTCCAAATATGTGTAATATAAGGATTTGAAAAGTTCAGAGAATTTTCTAAGTTTTATGTGGAATAAGTTCCAAAATATTTCTTGATTCAGATATTTCTTCACATTAGTTCAAGCTTTTAAAATGCTTGTGTGATGTTTTGTGAAGAGCTTCATGAATGTAATTGAATATTCCTTAGCTTTTTGCACAATGTTGGGACATTATAAAAGATTTTAGGTGAGGTTCCTATTTACAGGTAAACAGTATCAGGTATTGCAATTATACCTACCTTTGATTTTGTTTCCCTCTGCATATATGTGATTCTGTATGTCTGAGAAATGTCGTTGTACATCACGCAAGTTCCAGTAACCAATAACGGCATCCTTAGGATCCGCAGTGTTACAATACTTGCCCTGAAAATATTCAATCAATTTCCCTGGGTCGATGAGAAAAAAAGAAACTTGTAATACATTTTTACTTCCATACCATATTATATTGTTTTCTTGAAAAGGAAATATTCCAACAAAGAGAGTATATGCACAGTAATATGTGTTTCAAGATGAAGTCTGAACGTTCAGTACTCACAGAAATTGCCTTTGCAGTTAGCAAAATTGGGCCTAAATGCAGTTATTGTGTGCTGTTGGCATTTCCCATGTTTTCTAAACCTGAAATAAAATTTAGACATTAATTATCACATATTATTCTGCGTATAATTTTGTCTTACCATAATAAAATTCTACTGTTTTTTTTTTTCAATGCAATTTATTCAGAACCTTGAACAATCATCGGACCCTGGGGAAAGCCAGCCCACAGCTTAAATAGCCTCTGGGTAGCCAACCCCAGCGTGCCACGTGGGCAATGCAGATAGGTCCACATACATGGACGCAAGCCAGATCCTCAGCCTTAGCCAAATGTGGAGTTGTTTGTGACAGAGAACACTCTACTGATTTTGACATGGTAAAATTAATCAAATTCACAGCCCATTGTCTTCATCCTAAGCTAAAAGCTTCTGTGAGCCTGTTACAGGATTTGCGAATATGTACATTTTCCAGGTGTTTTCTCTTTGGTGGTGTCTGGATAAACCTGAGCACAGTAGGGCAGGTGACTGAGTGACTGGCCTCTGACTATGATAGCCAAGAAGTATTACAACAGAAACACTGAGAACAACTTCTTTCTTCAAGTAGTAAAAAGCTGTGAATGTGTGTGAAGGAAGCTGCAAACTTCAGAGTGAAAGACAGAAGATGATTTCATGGATATGTCAACCACATACTTTTTCTGTCATAATATTTCTCTGTCACTTCTTGAATATTAACAGCTATACAAACTGCATGTCACTTCATCAGATAACTCAGTCTTCCAAATTCTGTTCCATTATCAAAAAGTTTATATTGATATCAGTAGTGCAGAAGGTAATGTGGAAATAAGATACTGACCTACAGCCTAGGGAATGATTTTCATCAGTCTTCTCTCTATGTCTCATAGATTCTGGACTCCTAATATTTCCAAATTATAATTCACACTCACACTTCTTAATGTTTTAATTTTAGCAATCATTTGTTTACAAACACCTTTTCTATATATGAGCATGCTATCATTATAAATATAAAGGAAAATTCAAATATCCTGATCTAATACATACCCTCAAGAAAGTCAACAGAAATGTGCATGAAACACTAATTCCAACATCCAAATTTCCACAGACTGTCCAAATTTTCACAGACTCCATATATGAAAATTAGCAAATACTATGTACTGGTAGAAAAGAAGTCTTTTTTTTTTTATTAATTACACTTTATTCACTTTGTATCCCCCCATAAGCCCCTTCCTCCTCCCCTCCCAACCCCACCCTCCCTCCCTCTTCTTCATGAATGCCCCTCCCCAAGTCCACTGATAGGGGAGGTCCTCTTCTCCTTCCTTCTGATCTTAGTCTATCAGATCCCATCAGGAGTGGCTGCATTGTCATCTTCTGTGGCCTGGTAAAGCTGCTTGGAGGTTTAGGATGAAATGACTTTTTCCCAGCCATTGTGCTCCAGGTTAATTAAATAAATCCTAGTCTCTGTGTGGTGATTTGGGTATACAGCTGGTTTAGGAATAACCACTGCTTAACCAAAGGATAAATCAATAATAAATATTGATAACCCACAACATATATCTATTTATTCAAAGTTTCTTTGATTATCAAAAGAACTTTAAAATTTTTGGCTATTTATTTGACAATCTTGATTACCATAAACAGGTTTTTCTTTATGTTGTATGAGTTGCATACTTCATGATATAACACAACGTACACCGTTTCTCAAATATTATTTTTCTAGTGTTTATTACATGAATAATTTAACCTGAAAACATTCTAAACTGAGTCAGGTGGAGTGACTCTCAAGAGTCAGCTCCCTGGGTAAAGGCTTCCACTTAGGACATGTATCTGTGAAATACAACAAATAGAAGAAAAGTGTTCAGTTCATCCTCTCAGGTTCTTAATGATTTTAATTGCTATTTTCAGGTGAAATGGAAACTGAGATTTTTGTTAGCTTATTTGAATTGCTCGTTAATTTTATATGGACAAAAACATTTGATTTATCTGTTTGATACACATTTCTGATGTTCTCAATTGGAATCTTCTGGTCAGGTTCATGTATTCTTCCCTTATTTCTTATGTAAGATTCTCTTGCTACATTGCTAAGGTTCTTTTGCTATATTTTAAAAAGGAAAGCCCCATAGAGAGCTACACTATAACTTGCCAAAGATGTTTCTTTATCAAACCTCATTGTCCAAGGGGAAATCCTCCATATTCACAGAAGCTCCAGCCTATTATATTGATTCTAGTCACAAAAGTCATAATAAAATAGTGTCACAGTATAGAGGACAGTCTAGAATTTATCATTATATTCATTTTACAGTTCTTAGGATATTGCATGCACTCAAAGTAATTTTTCTGTATTTTTATTTTAAAAACCTTAAATCAGCTAAACACTATTCAGGACTTGTCAATATGTTTCTAAGACATTTCTAAATTCACCCTTATTTTTCTCAAACAAAGAATCTAATCCTTTTTGATATTTCCCTAAAACCAAAGACAGGGTAATTAATATGAATGGATCAACTATATTTTCCAGCTTTCTTGAAGAGTATAAAAACAAAGTATTAAAAGATTTTTCTTTCCTTTATGTGAGACTCAACTGCAAGCTATTAGACATTTAATTTTCTGAATATTAAATTAATTCTACATGATTTTATGGAAATGGTCACTGGGAAAAATATCAGTGTCTCTGAATGAGAATGGGTGCAGGTAAAGGAGAGTTAATATTTACTTCAAGAAGTCACATTACCCTTATTTAGATGAACAAGATGATACAAAAGATGGATAGCTATTTGATAACATTGTGATTAATGACACCCCATTTACAAAATCCAATGCAAATTATACTTGTTTACTTGTGTGAAATATTCCAAAGATATCTTTAAATGACCATTAATGCTTTCTTCAACAATGTACACAAAACTTGTGGGACAGAGTTCAGGAATCTTATTAAAGAAGGAGGAATCGGAGGAGACAGGAACTCCACAAGGAGAGCAACAGAACTAAGAAATCTGGGCCCAGGGGTCTTTTCTGAGACTGATATTTCAACCAAGGACCACCCATGGAGATGACCTAGAACCCCTGCAAGATGTAGCCCATGGCAGCTCAGTCTCCAAGTGGGTGCCCTAGTAAGGGAAACAGGGACTGTCTCTGACATGAACTCAGTGGCTGGCTCTTTGATCACCCCCCCCAGAGGGGGGAGCAGCCTTACCAGGCCATAGAGAAAGACAATGCAGCCAATCTTGATGAGACCTGATAGGCTTGGATCAAATGGAAGGTGAGGAGGACCTCCCCTATCAGTGGATTTTGGAGGGGTATGGGAGTAGATGAGGGAGGGAGGGTGGGATTGTGAGGGAATGAGAGAGGGTGTTACAGCTGGGATACAAAGTGAATAAACTGTAATTAATATAAAAAATAATAATAAAAACAAAAAATGTGGCAGTTTTTTTCTTAACCTATATATCTTCCAAATAATTGAGACTGGACCATTATATTTATTTAATAAATTTTATGGCAGAAGAACTGAATCATATTAATATAGTTTTTGCTCTTCCACTATCTCTTCTCCTCTGACTGGTAGGAACCCCAGTCCTATTCTCTCTCCTGCTCGGTCATTGGCTGCTAAACTGCTTTATGTATATACCAGAAAACAATTGGGGAGCAATGTTTAGACAGAAGTGTCTCAGAATAAGGATTGCAGCCCAGATTTGGGGCACAGAAAGCAGCATTTTAATCTTTACACAGTTACATTATGTTACATGTTATGGGATGTGCAAGCATCTCTATGTTAATGTTTTTATTGTGTGGTTCAATTTGATGTATAGAAACAGCTATGCACAGTTGGACACCTAACTGACTGTCCTCTGACTATAAGAGTCAAAAGTGTCACATCATAACACTGAGAGCCACATATTCAAAGAGTAATTAGCTTTGGGTGGGTGTGGATGGAAGCTATACTCTTCAGAGTGAAGATTAGAAGATGATTGCATGAATATGTCAACACACATTTTTCTGTCACAATATTTCTCTGTCATTTCTTGAATATGAATACTTATACAAACTGTTAGTCCTTCACAAGACACACTCTTCCAAATAATGCCCCATTACCAAATGTTTAAATTGCTTTCAGTAATGCACAATATAATGTGGGAATAAGATTCAGGCCTATAGCCTAGGAAATGGTTTTCATCAGTCTGGAATCCATGGCTTACATAATGCAGACTGCTAATATTTCCAAATCATAATTCACACTCACACTTTCTAAAGCTTTGATTTTAGCAATGATTTATATACATAGTTATAGTCTACATCTGAACTTGCTATCATTATTAAATAAAAAGCAAATTTCAAACATCAGAAGCTCATCAATACACTCAAGAAATTCAAGAAAAATGTACATCAAATGCTAATTCCAATATTCATCTATCCACAGAGTGAATAGATGAAAATTGCCACATACTTTGTATTCAGAAAATGAAGGACGTTTTATACATATTTAATGGAATGTTTCAGAAATTTGCATGGCATCCTTATGCAGGGGTCGTGCCAATCTACTCTGTATCATTCCAATTTTAGTTTATGTTCTGCCAAAGTAAGCACCTTACCCACTTCTTACTACATGTATCCATGCTAACTTCATATGATAAATGCAAAACCAATATAGGTATCAGAGGAATCATTCTTATTTGGTTTTCAATTCTACAGTCATTATTCATTCATTTTTTATTTGACAGGAGCACTAACAATGTAAAATTATTTTCTTCTTTTTCTTTCTCTATCTTTTTTTCCTTCCTTTTTTCCAATTTATTCACTTTGCATTCTGGCTGTAGTCCCCTCCCTTGTCTCCTCCCAGTCCCACCCATCTTTCTGCTTCTCCCCCTATGCTCCTTAGCTAAGTCCATGTTAAGTTAGGTGAAGTGTTATAAATAATGAGTTTTATTGTGCAGTATTTCTGGGTTTTTCTTTTAATGTTGAGTACTGCATAGCTCATAATTGCCTTGAAATATCTATCAAACCAAGGATTCTCTTGAGTTTTGGTCATTTAATGTCCCTTATTCTTTGGCTGGGATCACTGACAGGTTTGCCAAAAATAACTTGTTCTAGGAACTTGGATAAAAGTTTTCCTCTTACTTTTAGATTATTATTGTAAATGGTCTGAATTGCTGCATTCCACAATTTGCTTAAATAACAGTGCATCACAAAAGCATTTCTCATTTTTATCTATCAAAAGTACCTGAGTTTCTCTGGAAATTTTTGATTAAACAAAGTAAGTCACAGGCATTGTGTAAAGATTTTTTTTTGGTGTTGGTCTTAAATGTAATACAAGAATTACAGTACAAATAGTACAAATATTTACTTAATTTGTAGAAGCGTCATTGTAGGAAAATGTGCCACTCAATTGTGAGGGAACAGCAAATTATATTGAAGAAAAACTTAACAATGAAATTAGGTTTCATTTTTAGCAGAGGTCTTTAGACAATTTTTTACATTTAAAAATATTTTAATTGAAATAGAATTATATCACTCCCTTATTTCTTCATCAGATGTCTCCAAGTTACTTTCTCTGCAGCCACTCTAAGAAATACCCACTGTCATGTTAAAAGTTTATTCCTTTGAATATGTGTGTGTGTATACACACATATACATGTGTGTCTTTATATAGGTTTTAACAAATTTTGTATAAAATAAAAACATACACAAGCATACAGAAATGCACACATCCATATATACATATATATGATTATATCCATATATAATGATATATATGTGTGATTATATATCATACATATGTATATGATTCAAAGCAGAACCTCTTACATAAAAGACCTAATTATTGAAACTTTGTCTGTAATACAGTTCAACATGTGAATGACTATGGTCTCAAACTGGTACATACCTTTTGGTCTTTATCCACAATTGAGAAGTATATAACAATGCAACAGTATCCCTACAATTGATTATTTACATATACATGTGCATTAATTGCAGATATCCTGAATGAAACCATGTTAAATGGATCAAGAGAGAAAGGGCATCTCCACATTGGTTTTGAACATAGCTTGAGAGACAGGAGACTTATCACTAAGAATATACTAAAAAATTAAGGTGGAATAATTTGGTTTACTTGTTACTTACACACTCTTTGCCATTTATTTTAATCAGAGGTGTATTTGGACACCATGTCTTGCTATCACACAATTGAGTTTTGCACATTAGGAAAAACAACAGGGTTCTGCACATCCAGAGAGCAATTGATACACTCTTCCAGGGAAAACACCATCAAGATCATGGTGTTTGCCCTACCATGTGAGCATGCTTTTTTGTGTTGTTTTTGTTCTTTAATCAGGGCAGTCAATCTTACTATATTCACTTGTGCATTAAATCAATTCATGCATAGGTTTACAAGCTCAAATACTCTAAAACTCCAGCCTGTTATTCTAAAGTGCTTTATAAAAGACAATGAGCAGTAGCACAAGCTAAAAAATAATTGATATAAATATGATTAGCACAAACTTAGTGTTTCTTTGAAATTTTCAGGCATGGCTGTGAAAATGTGTTTTTATTCCACAGGTAAGAATTCTATATATCTTTTGGAAGAATGGATTGGCATTATGCACACTTGAGGATGACTGACTGGGGGTCTAGCCTCTGATTATAATTTCAATTTGAATAAATTTTGCTCACCTGATATAGTAAGTCATGGACATTTCCTTGTAATTCTTTAGAAATGTAGCATTCCGCATGAGCATCCCCATAGTCCCATTTTCTCCAGTTCTTTTTTTTTTTTTTTTCAATGCAGTTTATTCAGGAACCTTGAACAATCCTCGGACCCTGGGGAAAGCCAGCCCACAGCTTAAATAGCCTCTGGGTAGCCAACCCAGGCGTGCCACGTGTGCAATGCAGATAGGTCCACATACATGGAAGCAAGCCAGATCCTCAGCCTTAGCCAAATGTGGAGTTGTTCGTGACAGAGAGCACTCACCATCGGGAAGGTGGAAGGCAGAAACCAGCTCCATCTTTAAGGCATAGCATTCCGCAGCTCTCTACAGTTCCCCCTTTTTGTTTTAGACGCATCAGGCAAGAGTAGAGGTCTGATCTCTGATATTAGAAATAAATAGGGACTTTGTACTGATGTTCATTTAGGTGTCATCCACCCAAAGAGCATCAGACCCGTCTGATACCTTTTTCTCAGAGGCGGGACCTGGGGCGTCAACCCGCATGCAATCAGACATGCTCTTCTCTGGGTCCAAAGCTGCTGACCCTGAGTGCAGTGCTTAGCCTCGCATCCTGAGCGTATCATTTTAGCTTTTTATGGTATCCAACCATGCTTGGGGAGAATGTCCTGCTTCAATGGCGGTAAAGGCCTGAATGATCATGGCTGCATCACACTGTTGTGAGACTCTAATCTTGCATATATACCATAGGCAAACCAAGGAGACCAACACCAGAAGGCCTGCTAACACTCCCATGCCCGCCCATTCCTTCAGATGATTCATGGCTGCAGCAATCCATGTTGATAATCCTGTGGCTAGTCCTGCGTCCACTCTGGTAGAATTTACTGTGACAATGGCCACTCTCAGCTGCTCCATCATAGTATCGAATTCTCCAGTCCAATTACCTAAAATATAGCTCGACAATTGTTTAGACAAATTTGCAGCACGGGAAAAATTCTCATGTTGTATGCTAGTGACACAAAGTCCAGCATACTTTCATTGACAGCCAGGTTGAGCGATTTGCCAGAGGGTATCAATTTGCTCCTGCAAGAGGTCAATCCTCTGATTGACCACAATCAAGCTTCCTTTTAGTTGAGCATTAATTCCTTTATGTACAACTAAGTCATGAGCTACATTGGCTAAATGATTATTCAGGGTCTGAGCAGTCTGCACAGTATGACTCATGGCTAATGCCCTGGTGGTAGCTCCAACAGCCGCCAATGAGATGGTTATAACAATGGTGGCTGTAGTTCCAAGATCCCTTTTCTGTCTGAAGAGAGTAACCTACCACAGAGGGCCTCTGAAAGCCTCTGCCCTTCAGACTATCAAAGCAGATGCTGAGCCGGATGGGCAACTGTTGGGCAGGTGAACGGAATTTTAGGTAAGAACTGGGAAATAGTAAGAGCTGGAGAGGACAGGGTCTCTACAAGGAGAGCAGCAGAACAAGAAAATTTGAACACAGGGAACTTCCCAGAGACTCATACTCCAACCAAGGACTATTCATGGAGATAACCCAGAACACCTGCACAGATGTAGCCCAGGGCAGTTCAGAGTCCAATTGGGTTACATAGTAATGGGAAGAGGGACTGCCTCAGACATAATCTGATTGGCCTGCTCTTTGATCACCTCCCTCTGGGGGGGAGCAGCCTTACCAGGCCATAGTAGAGGACAATGCAGCCACTTTTGATGTGAACTGACAGACTAAGATCAGAAAGGAGAGGAGAACCTCCCCTATTAGTGGACTTGGGGAGTGGCATGCAAGCAGAGGGAGGAGGGAGGGTGGGATTGGGAGGGGAGGAGGGAGGGACTTATGGGGGGATGCAGAATGAATAAAGTGTAATTGATGAAAAATTTAAAAAAAAGGAAAAAAATAATTTAAGAACCTTAAATGACTTTCAAAATTGGAGGAAAACATGGAGTTAGTCAATGGGCATGGAGCACGTCTCGCCCCTGGGGGCAATGGTCTCCTGAACCTACTCAGACCTCGGACACTACCACTGCTAGTTCTAGAACTGACGCAGGATGTTCCAATGAGGGGTTAAGGCTTCTCATAATATTTCCTATAAGCCCACACCTGTTTGTTTATATCCCCCATTATTTATTATTTATATCCCCCATTTATTCATTATTAGCCAGATAGAGCCAAGTAATTGTGGTAATGATACTTGCTTTTTTGTCCAATGCTGGAATGCTAGTAAATTTAGGTGTGCCCTGGTTACTCGCATGCCTCACTGGGTGCCTGTGCCCATTGATGCCCCTCAGTTCTTTTTAACTCATTTGAAGCCAAGAAGGTGGTATTGAATCTTCCTGAAAGCTAAAAGGGTATGTCCAGGTAAACCAAATGACCAAACTTTGCCTTTCCTCTGTCTCCTCTGTTTTAAACACAGCATCTACTTCACCTCACAGGTAACATCCACACCACTTTCTTGTGAGTGATGGAGTTCCTAGTGAAATAACATTATTATTGCATAGGATGAGCCAATTGTTCTTAAGTTGGTTTTTGAATATTTCTTTTGGTAGCATGCTTCCGTTCACTTTTAAATTAAGGGTTTCATTGTATGCATATTGAGATTCCATTAGGTAATTTCATGTTAAAACACTAGAAGTTCCTTTCTCATTCTTGAATAGGAAGGTACTACAGCAGCAGCCATAATATAAGGAAAGTACACATCACATCAGTGACATAGTATTTTGAGATAATTTTTTTTTATATTTTCCAAGAAATCATGACTGGCTTTTTTCACAAGTCCTACTTTAACAGTGTTTTATCAATGAAGAAAAAGTATTTTAAAATTGGGAGAGTCTATCTGTGAACAAGGCTATTTGGTCAAAATAGTTGTCACATAAAATAAAGGAACTGAGTTCAAATCTTCAGGACATTTGCAACGGCCAGTTATATTACTGTAGTTTTTCTTTTCATCAGTGTTCCTATTGCGAGGAGGGAGTTGGAGATAAGAGAATGATGATAAGGAGGTGGGCCAAGTATCCTGTGTACAAAGAAGTCATGAGGTATTTTCTCAAAATAGCATAGGTGCCAATGTCATATTTGAGTTCTGTTTGTTGGCTGTAACAAATGTATAGCCACACTCTGAGGGAAAAAACTCTCTGAGACAGGCTGGAGGCTTATGAGAGGGTATGTTTTTAGAAGGATATGGGGTGATTCTAGCTGAGACTTTTAGCAGTAGGGGATAATAGAGATGGAAATGACTCTCTCCTAGAATGGCAGGACTTTGAGTGAAAAGCAGGGGACACAAACTAACCCACAAAACCTTTGACACAAAATTTACCCTGTCTACAAGATATATAGATATAAAGATGGAGCAGAGATTGAGGGAATGTTTAATCAATGAGTGGCCCAATATGAGACCCACCCCCATGGCAGAGAACCAACTCCTGACACTATTAATGACACTGCTGTGCTTGCAGACAGGAGCCTAGTCTCTGAGAGGCAGCAGTGGCTTGAAACACATACTGATACCCACAGCAAACTTTAGGCAGAGTCTTTGAGGAAGAGGTGAGGAAAAATAGAGGGACACAGGGAGGACAAGAAATCCACAAGAAGGCCAAAACAGTCAACTAATATAGGCCATGGTAGCTTACATCTATTCAAGCACCAATGAAAGAACTTTCGTGAACTAGACCTATAACCCTACAGAAATGTAGCTGATGGGCTGCTTGGTCTTCATGTGGATCCTCTAGCAAGTAGAGCAGGGACTGTCTCTGACATGGACTCTATTGCCTAATTGTGGGTCACTTTTCCTTAGATAGGCGTCTTTGTTTGGTTTCAGTAGAAGCGGTTATCCAATGTGCTGAGATGGAATTGTATGGGGTAAAAGCTTCCCTTTCCTAAGGAGAAGGGAAAGGTGAAAAGAGAGAAGAGATGGGGAGGGAGAGTGCTTTGGGAGGCAAAATGATTAAATAAATAAATAAATATTTTTTTTAAAAAACTGAGACCAAAACAGAAAGAAAGAAAGAAAGAAAGAAAGAAAGAAAGAAAGAAAGAAAGAAAGGGAAAGAAAAGGAAAGAACTAAGAAAGAAAGAAAGAAAGAAAGAAAGAAAGAAAGAAAGGGAAAGAAAAGGAAAGAACTAAGAAAGAAAGAAAGAAAGAAAAAAGAAAGAAAGAAAAAAAAGAAAGAAAAAGAAAGAAAGAAAGAAAAGAACAGGAAAATGCATTATATCCACACACAAATTTTAAAAACTAATGGCAATATTTTTATGACAGACCTAATTAAATATGAAAGTTTGAATCAGCATGCCTCATATAGTCCTATACTACGACATTACAGAAATGTTTAGTACATCTGTTGTCCTAACAAAAGTGTGAAACCATATTCATTAATTCTTTATATTCCTATACATGATATAAATTGTAAAATTCCAAGGTAAAATTAATCAAACATAGAAATACAATGCAATTGATTTTATTTGTATTTGTTAAAGGTTTTGCCTGAAACCTTGGGTGGTAAGGTTGTTTCACAGAACCTTGCTTTACATTTCAACATTAAAAACAGATTTACTATGCCAGTTTTTAAGTACTAAATAAATCATGCTAGTTTTTTGCACAGTTAAGACAGTATCATCATACCCTAATTAATATTAGGAGTGGTGATAAAGAATTGTATATGTGATGCATTGTTGTCTGAAAGCATAGTCACAGAAATAAATGGATTCACAACCAACATAAACATTTTCTTCCCCTGCTCCCACAACCACCCCTTTTAAGCCTGTATTGTACCAGTAAGGGTGTCCTTTCAGCAGAAATCAAACAGATTAGAGCAGCAAGCAGAAGAACCTTCATCTTCTGAAGTCTTGTCTTTCCTCTTTTCGAGAAGGAGAGTCACTGGTGAAATAGTGGAATGGAGACTCATTTAAATAATTTCTCACAGGCAACAGGCAGAATGACCTTATGTCTCTTCCTTCTTCAAGTGTACCTTACAAAATCTTTGGCAGTCATACTTGGCTGTTTCCCTTTCATTGTTTTACTAATGAGATGAGTATTCATTGAAGCATAATGTGACTGGATATTTGATACTGTACATATAAAGGAGAGCAATCCTAGTATTATGTATCAAGAAGAGTTATATGCCTCTTCATATGCTGTTCTTATATCCTGAATTATGAAAACAGATTGTCCTTCAGTCTTTAAACCTATGATCACTGTCTCCCTTGGCCAGAGATTCTTTGTACATTTATTCTTCAAAACCAAGAGAATATCTCTTGCTAATATAGAAGAATTTCAAATACGGGTTCATTTACTAAAATGCCATATGGTACATTTCATGGCTACATTTAATTTAATACACACAGAGAGACGCATATATAAAACAGAAATTTCATAACTTAGAATTAGAATGTAATCATTTAGAAGAATAGATTGGGCAGAGTTTCTCACAACTTCACAGAAAGAATGAGAATGCTGTTTTTTTTTTCCTGATTCTTTCATTGAAAAATACTGAGAATAAAAATGTGGATAAAATATACCATGATTATAAGACATTGATACTGACAAATTTTATTTTTACTCCTCAAAATCACTTTTGCCAAATATTTTCAGGTAATAACATAATCCCAAATCCAAAACTCCATGCCTCAACACTATTATGGAGAAAGTGTACATGAGGACATGTGACACAACTGTTTCATATTTCATGGCAGTAGATCAAAGAACACAGGATATTTGCATCTGATATCCTTTAATCAATGGACATAATATAATGGACATAATGATAAGTAAGAGGAAAGGAAAATAAAGATCATATTGACAACTCTCATAAACACTCTTCTTGACAGATAAAAGTGATCTCAATGAAATACTGACACAATATGTGCCACTTGGAGAACAGGACTTGGCCTTACCTGGAATTAGAAATCTATGAGGAATAATCATAGTCATTGTTGGGTTACATTGGGTAACATTGGGTTACATTGGGTGAAGTTATGTCTCTGTATATTCAATTGACGATAACCCGGCAGAGAGCTAAATGCTGGCTGCATATTTGTATTGTCTTGCTTATGGCCCAACAATGGTTTTATATTTATAAATGTGTGTTCTTCCACCTTTCCTGGAATATGAAGCCTTCTTTGTCTGAAGGTAGTCAAAAGTGTATTAGATGTATATCATTGTTGATTGGCTGTAATAAAGATCTGGAGGGCGATATCTAGAGCAGGAAGTAGAGGGCAGAACTTCAGAAAGTGGAGAAGAAGCTGGTTTGAGAAAGTCGAGTTTCACCAGAGTAAACACAGAGGCAAGCATACATGGACCAGAGCAGAGCAGAAAGGTACAGTTAGCCATGGAGTGCAAAGTAATGCAAGGATTCATTGGGTTAGGTTGGAAAACCAGCTGTGAAACTATTGTAGTTGAAAGGTCTAAGATTTAAAATATTACAAAGCGTCCATGTCATTATTTATACCTTTGTTGTGTCTGAGAAAGTCCTGTGCTATTTCCCTGTGAATTGTAATTTTACTTTAAAGTAAAATAGCATCATTGCCCTTCTTCCATTTCTTCTCTCCTGCCTCTCACTTCACACTAGGTAAAATGGACAAGAGAAAATGTTTTTATATTCATATATCAGACATAAAATTGTGATGGAAAATGCTACAGATATGGCTTCAGGGCATTAAATTTGTCAAAGATGTTTGAAGGAAAAAAGAAACCTTTAAATACAGGAAAGTCATTAAGAAATATTTTTTTCTGGCTACAAACCTATGGATAATTGATTTTGGGCAAAGAAGCCAAAACCATACAGTGGAAAAAAAGAAAGCATCTTCAACAAATGGTGCTGGTCTAACTAAATGTCTACCTATTGAAAACTGCAAATAAATCTATATTTATCACCCTGTACAAAACCAAAGTCCAAGTAGATCAAAGACCTTAACATAAAACCAGACACATTAATCCTGTTATAAAAAGAGTGGAAAAAAAATAAACCTTGAACTCATTGACACAGGAAACAACTTCCTGACAAGAACACCAACAGGACAGGCTCTATGACCTCCCCACACCCCAAGGGAGGAGCAGTCCTGCTAGGCCACAGAGGAGAACTTTGCAGCCAGCCCTGAAGATGCCTGATAAAACAGGGCCAGACGAAAGGGGAGGAGGTCCTCCCCAATGAGTGGACATGGAAAGGGGCAGGAAGAAGCTGAGGGAGGGAAGGTGAGATTGGGAGGGAATAAGGGAACAGGATACAGCTGGGATACAGAGTTAATAAAATGTAACTAATAATAATAAACAATAATAAAAAACAAACAAAAAAGATCAACAATCAATAAATGGGGCCTCATGAAACTGAAAAACTTCTGTAAAGCTAAGGACACTATCATTAGAACAAAATGACAGTCTACAGAATGGGTAACGATCTTTAGCAACTCTGTATCTGACAGAAGGCTAATAGCCAGAATAGGTAAAAATCTCAAGAAATTAAACACCAACAAACCAAGTAATCCAATTAAAAATGGAGTACAGAGAATTTTCTATAGAGGAATATCGAATGGCAGAGAAACACATAAAGAAATGTTGAGTGTCCTTAGTCATCAAGGGATTGCAAATCACACAATGCTGAGATTTCACCTTACACCCATCAGAACGACTAAGATAAAAAAACTCAAGTGATCAAAAACTCTGGAGAGGATGTGGAGAAAAGAGAACCCTCCTCCATTCTTGGTGGTAGTGTTGTTGTGCCTAAATCGCAAGAAAGACCCCGAAAGACCACCGCCAGGAGCTGAGTCCATTGCAAAACACATGAGGATCTTTTTATTACAAATTACAAGCTGCAGCTTAGGCTCACACCCCCCACTGCCGAAACAGTGAGAGCTGAGAGCCCTGTGCTCAGGTTAGTTGGGTAATTTAAAGAGTCTGGTCCTTCCAAGCATGCCCCAAAGCAGGGCTGAATCCTGCCTGGAAAGCATCTCTTGGTCAAATGCTGCATTTTTAATTGATTGGCTATAGGAAGGTCCCCAAAACATTAATGATCTGGTGTCCTTCCCTAGGGGTATGGGCCAGTTTCCTAGCAACTGTATCTCTAGTGAGTGGGGAAAGAATGCAGTAAGGCCAGTTCTTCCCTTTAGGGCATTACTGGACCTCTCTACCCAGCTAGCCTTAGATCAGGCCTTAAACTTTAATAATAGCTGCTGATTTTTAATCTTTTGGTCTCTCAGTGTAAACTTGCATAACCACATTGGAAATCAAGCTGGCACTTTCTAAGAAAATTAGGAATACTGCTACCTCAAGATACAGCTGTACCACTCCTAGGCATATACCAAAAGATGCTCACCTATACAACAAGGACTTTTGCTCAACCGTGTTTGTAGCAGCTTTATTCATAATAGCTAGAATCCAGAAACAACTTAGTTGTCCCTCAACTGAGGAATGGATTCACAAATTGAAGTACATTACACAATGGAATACTACTCAGCTATTAAAAATAAGGAAATCATGAAATTTGCAGGCAAATGGTGGGAACTAGAAAAGATCATCCTGAGTGAGGTAACCCAGAAGCAGAAAGACATGCATGGAATATACTCTTATAAGTGTCTATTAGCCACATAATATAGTATAAACATACTACAATTCAAAGACCCAGAGAAGCTAAGTAACAAGGAAAGCCCAAGGCAGGATGAATGAATCTCCTGCCTTGTCCAGAGATGGTCTCTGTGACCCCTTACCCCTTTCTTTTCCCATTTCCTTTCCTCTTCCCTCCCCTTCCCTTTTCCCTAATAAACTTCCCACATGGAACAGGTCGCATGGCATGATTTGTGACCCCGCCATGTAATTCTCATCCCACACGATTTCTATCCCATAACACATATGTACCTTGTGGACAGCTTGGGCTTTATGTGGGTTTCTGAGCAAGGAGAGTGGGAGCTGTCTCTGAAAAGGACTCTCTTGCATGCTATTCAATCACTTCCATCTGGCTGGGCTGCCATTTTAAATTTCTCTGACTATCAATCAGATTATACAATGTAATTTTCAAATACACTTGTTTGGGAAAGAAAAGCAATGAAAGAATTTTGTTATATCACTATCATCTATGAATCTTACTCAAGTCTTTTACTCTCATCATTCATCCTGATGTCATGAACTTGAAGGTTTAGGTTTGGTATTGATAGTCAATCTGATTTCTCAAAGTGCCAGAGTAGTAAACCCAGTAGTCACTTAATTTACCATAAGCATATATATGCAATAACATATCATTCAACAGTGTAATTCTTCAAATGCTCCTGAATACATATATTCAGGCTGTGTTTGTATATTCTGAATCTTCTTGGTCAAGAAAGGCGTCACCAGAATTCGTGGCACATGCCTTTACCACCAGCATTCAGGAGACAGAGGCAAGGGTTCCCACACTATCACCTTGACCAAGTCATTTGAAATTCAAAAACAGAAAGAGTTTACTCATTATCATATTTACTAATCTCTCCAGAGGACTGTCACATTATCACATGAACATATATATTTGATGAAATATAAAAACTTATTTTACTATTCATCCAATTTGAATACTTCTTTCCTTTTAAACTTTGAATAGTCATTGGAATTTATAGATAACTAATCAAATAGTATAAAATCATTTCAATTAGAAGATGTAGCTAAGTCTATTAGAGCAAAAGAAGTTTAAAAATAAGTGAAACAAATCTCTGTTTTAGTTCACAGCTGGCAGTTAGGGAAAGGATCTTCTAGTTAGCTGATACAATCTTGTTTTCTAATTTTAAACTGAAGAGAAAGAGACCAGGTCATGAATGGAAATTTTCACCACTTAATTATCTTCTTACCAAACCAGTTTGAGCAGAGGCAAAGATAACAAAAGAGCAGATGCTCTCAGGATTTTAGAAACTCAAACAGTTGAAATGGAAAACAGTACATGATGCCAAGTCTACTCTTAATATGATTCTGAGAAGAAAGTGCACTCTGTAGGTTTCTGAGTGTTATAAATGCAAATGATGATTCTCAATACTCTGATGCTAAGGGAAGCAAGGGAAGAAGCATGTTCAGTGGTGGGAATCAGTAGAATGATTTCGTATGATTCACAAACTTTTCAATCATCTCTTCTGATGTGGTAGCATTGAAATCACTCATGATGGATATTGAAATCCATGTACATATCATTAGTATGCAGATATGTTGGTGTATGCCACATTTTCTGACCCTCATAGTCCAAGAGTTTTAGTCTGGGCTTTATCTTAAGATGCCTCCTACTTTTCCCTTCAGAATTTTTGATGAGAACTAGTGAGTTTCTCTCCTCAGAGGAATTTAATATCAGATCACAGTTTACTTATTTGTCTGCAATTTGTAGTATTTTGCCCTTTTTGGATTATCTTATTTAATTCTGATTCACATGCAGGCAGGCAGATTCCCACAATGCATATATCATCTAAAAGGTACTGTGAAACATATCTCCAAATAGTCTTCTCTCTAACATGGAACTCATTTTTTTGTTTTATTTTTAATTCTTTATTAATTACACTTTATTCACTTTGTATCTCATATATGGTTCCTTCCATCCTCCTGTCCCAATCCCTCTCTTCCTACACCCTCTACATGCATGTCCCTCCCCAAGTCCACTGATAAGGGACGTCTTTTTTTCATTCCTTCTGATCCTAGGCAATTAAGACTCATTAGGACTGGCTGCATTGTCTTCTTCTGTGGCCTGGTAAGGCTGCTCCCCCCTCAGGGGGGGAGGTAATTAAAGAGCAGGCCAATCACTTCATGTCAGAGACAGTCCCTGTTCCTTGGGAACCCACTTGGACCCTGAACTGCCATGGGTTACATCTGTGCAGGAGTCTTAGGTTATCTCCATGCATGATCCTTGGTTGGAGTACAGTCTCAGGAAAGACCCCTATGCTCAGATTTTTTTTTTTTTGGTTCTGTTGCTCTCCTTGTGGAGTTCCTGTCCTCTACATATCTTACTGTTTCCAATTTCTTTCATAAGATTCCCTGCACTCTGCCCAAAGGTTGCCCATAAGTCTCAGCATCTGCATTGATAGTCTGCAGAGCAAAGCCTTTCAAAGGCCCTCTGTGTCAGGCTCCTGACTTGTTCCCTCTTTTCGCCTTCTTCTGATGTCCATCCTCTTTGCCTTTCTGGATAGGGATTGAGCATTTTAGCAAGAGTCCTCACTCTTGATTAGTTTCTTTAGGTGTACAGATTTTAGTAGGTCTATCCTATATTATATGCCTATATGAGTGAGTAAATATGGTGTGCATCTTTCTACTTCTGGGAAAGCTCTCTCAGGATGATCTTTGCCAGATTCCACCATTTACCTGCAAATTTCATGATTTCCTTATTTTTCATTGCTGAGCAATATTCCATTGTATAGATGTACCACAATGTCTGTATCCATTCTTCAGTTGAGGGGCATCTGGGCTGTTTCCAGCTTCTGAATATTACAAATGAAGCTGTTGCAAACATGGTTGAGCAAATGTCCTTATTGTTTACTTGAGCCTCTTTTGGAGATATGCCTTGGAGTGGTATAGCTGGATCTTGAAAAAGCACTAGTCCTAGTTGTCTGAGAAGCGACAGATTGATTTCCAGAGTGGTTGTACAAGTTTACATTTCCAGTAGCAGTGGAGGAGGGTTCCCCTTCTTCCACAACCTCTCCAGCATGTGTTGTCACTTGAATTTTTGATCTTAGCCATTCTGGTGGGTGTCAGGTGAAATCTCAGTGTACTTTTTATTTCCATTTCCCTGATGGCTAATGAGGTTGACCATTTCTTTAAGTTTTTCTCTGCCATTCGATATTCCTCAATCGAGAATTCTCTGTTTAGCTCTATTCCCCATTTTTAATTGGATTACTTGGTTTGTTGCTTTTCAGCTTCTTTAGTTCTTTATATACACTGGATATTAGCTGTCTGTAAGATAGAGGGTAGGTGAAAATTCTTTCCCAATCTGTAGGCATTTGTTTTGTTTTGATGACAGTGTCCTTTGCTTTACAGAACCTTTTCAGGTTCATGAGGTCCCATTTATTGATTGTTGCTCTTAGAGCCTGTGCTGTTGGTGTTCTGTTCAGGAAGTTGTCTCCTGTACCAATGAGTTCAAGGCTCTTCCTCACTTTTTCTTCTAACCGATTTAATGTGTCTGGGTTTATGTTGAGGTCTTTGATCCACTTGGACTTTAGTTTTGTGCAGGGGGATAAGTATGGATCTATTTTCATTTTTCTGCATGTAGACATCCAGTTGGACCAGCACCATTTGTGGAAGTTGCTGTCTTTTTTTCAATGAATGGTTTTGTTTCTTTGTCAAAAATTAAGTATTCATAGGTGTGTGGGTTTATTTATGGTTCTTCTTTTCGGTTCCATTGATCCTCCTTTCTGTTTCTATGCCAATAGCATGTAGTTTTTATTACTATTGCTCCATAGTACAGCTTGTGATTGGGGATGGAGATACCTCCAGATGATCTGTTGTTGTACAGGATTGTTTTGGAGATCCTGGGTTTTTTCTTTCTCCATATGAATCTGAGAATCTTTTTTTCAAGGTCTGAAAAGAATTGAGTTGGTATTTTGATGGGAATTGCACTGAATCTGTAGATTGCTTTTGGCAGGATGGCCATTTTCACAATGTTAATCCTACCAATCCATGAGCACGGGAGATCTTTCCATCTTCTGAGATCTTCTTCAATATCTTCCTTCAGAGACTTGAAGTTTTTCTCAAACAGGTCTTTCATTTGCTTGGTTAGTGTAACCCCAATGTACTTTATGTTATTAGTGGCTATTGTGAAGAGTGTTGTTTCTCGAATTTCTTTCTTGGCCCTTTTGTCTTTGGTATACAGAAGGGCTTTTGATTTTTTTTTTTTGAGTTGATTTTGTATCCTGCCACTTTGCTGAAGGTGTTCATCAGCTGAAGGAGTTATCTGGTTTAATTTTTGGGGTCGCTCATGTAGACTACCATATCATCTGCGAATAGTGACACTTAGACCTCTTCCTTTCTGATTGTATCCCCTTGGTTTCCTTTAGTTGTGTTATTGCTCTGGCTAGGACTTCAAGTACTATGTTGAAGAGATATGGAGAGAGTGGTCAGCCTTGTCTTGGCCCTGATTTCAGTAGGATTGATTAAGTTTCTGTCCTTTGAGTTTGATGTTGGCTATATGCTTGCTGTGTATTGCCTTTACTATGTTTATGTATGTGCCTTATATCCCTGATCTCTCTAATACTTTAAACATGAATGGGTGTTGGACTTTGTGGTTTTTCTCCTTCAGTTTGATTATGTGGTGGATTACATTGATGGATTTCCGTATGTAGAACCACACTTGCCTACCTGGGATGAAGCCTACTTTGTCACGGTGGATGATATCTTTGATGTGTTTTGCATTCTGTTTCCAAGTATTTTATTGAGTATTTTTGCATCAATGTTCATAAGATATATTGGTCTGAAGTTCTCTTTTTTGTTGGGTCTTTTTGTGGTTTAGGTATCAAGGTGACTGTGGCTTCATACTATGAGTTTGGTAATGTTTCTTCTGTTTCTATTTTGAGGAATATTTTGGAGAAAATTGGATTTAGCACTTCTATGAAGGTCTGGTAGAATTCTTCACTGAATCCATCTGGCCCAGGGCTTTTTTTTTGGAAGGAAGACTGTTGATGACTGTTTGTTTCCTTGGGGGATATAGGACTACACAATCTTTCTACCTGATATTGACTTAATTTTGGTAAATGGAATCTATCAAGAAAATTGTCCATTTCTTTTATATTTCTGAATTTTGTGGCATATAGGCCTTTGTAGTACAACCTAATGATTGTTTGGATTTCCTCAGTGTCTGTAGTTATGTCCCCCTTTTCATTTCTGATTTTGCTGATTTGGATAGTTTCTCTCTGTCTTTATTTAGTTTGGCTAAAGGTTTGTCTATCTTGTTGATTTTCTCGAAGAAGCATCTCTTGGTTTCATTGATTCTTTGAATAATTTTATTTGTTTCTAATTGATTGATTTCAGCCCTGAGTTTGATTATTTCCAGATGTCTGCTCCTCTTGGGTGTATTTGCTTCTTTTTTCTTTAGGTCTTTCAGTTGGGCCATTAAGTTGATTGTATGTGATGTCACAAATTTCTTCTTGAAGGCACTTAGTGCTATGAATTTTCCTCTGAGACCTGCTTTCATTGTGTCTCATAAATTAGGGTATCTTGTACCTTCATTTTCATTGAATTCTAGGAAGTTTTTAATTTCTTTCTTAACCGAGCTGTCATTGAGCAACAATTTGTTCATTTTCCATGTGCATGTCAGCTTTTTGCTAATTCTATTGTTGTTGAGGTCCAGCTTTAGTCCATGGTGGTCAGATAGAATACAGGGGATTATTTCAATCTTCTTGTATCTATTGAGGCTTGCTTTGTGACCAACTACATGGTCTATTTTGGAGAAGGTTCCATGACGTGCTGAAAAGAAGGTATACTCTTTTGAGTGTGGGTGGAAAGTTCTGTAGACGTCTGTTAGGTCCATTTGATTTAGGACCTCTGTAAGTGCCTTTATTTCCTTATTAAGCTTCTCTCTAAATGATCTATTTCTTGATTAAAGTGGGGTGTTGAAGTCTCCCACCATCAAGGTGTTGGGATCGATGTGTGATTTAAGTTTTAGTAATGTTTTGTTTATAAATGTAGGCACTCTAGTATTTGGGGCATAGATGTTCAGAACTGTGATGTCCTCTTAGTGGATTTTTCCTTTGAGGAGAATGTAGTGTCCCTCCTCATCTTTTTTGATTAATTGCAGTTGAAAGTCTATTTTATTAGATATCAGGATAGCTACCCCAGCTTGTTTTCTGGGTCTGTTTGCTTGAGAGACAGTTTTCCAGCCCTTTACTCTGAGGTAGTTTTTATCTTTGTTTCAGAGGTATGTTTCTTGGATGCAACAGAATGTTGGATCCTATTTCCGCACCCATTCCCTTTATCTGTGTCTTTTTATTGGAGAGTTGAATCCATTGATGTTAATAGATAATAGTGACCAATAAATGTTAGTTTCTTTTGTATTGGAGTCGGATTTCTTACTGTGTTTCATTGCTTGTTTTCTTTTCATTTTTGTTGGGATATTATATGTGTGCTATGTTTTCTTGGGTGAAGTTGTTTTCATTGGAGTGGAGTTTTCCTTCTAGTATCTTCTGAAGGCTTGGTTTGCTGTGCAGATATTGCATAAATTTAGTTTTGTCATGGAATATTTTGTTTTCTCCATCTACATTGATTGAAAGATTTACATGATATGGTAGTCTGGGTTGACCTTTGTGGTCTCTTAGAATCTGCATGACACCTGCTCAGGCCCTTCTGGTTTTCATAGTTTCTGATGAGAAGTCTGGTGTGATTCTGATAGGTCTACCTTCATATGTTACTTGGCCTTTTTCCCTTACTGCTTTTAATATTTTTTCTTTGTTCTATAGATTTAGTGTTTTGACTCTGTTGTGACGTGATGTGTTTCTTTTCTGGTCTAGTCTATTTGGTGTTCTGTAGGCCTCTTGTTTGTTTATGGACATCTCGTTCTTTAAGTTGGGAAGATTTTCTTCTATGATTTTCTTGAAAATATTTTCTGGACCTTGGAGCCTGGAGTCTTCTTTTTAATCAATTCTTATTATTCTCAAATTTTATCTTTTCATGGCGTCCTTGATTTCTTGGATATTTTGTGTTGGGACTTTTCTGATTTTACTTTTTCTTTGAGAGAAGTATCAATTTCTGCGAGTGTATCTTCAGCTCCAGAGATTCTCTCTTCTATCTCTTGTATTCTGTTGGTTATGCTTAACTTTGTGGTTCCTGTTCTGTTCTCTAAGTTCTCCAGCTCAAGGGTTTTCTCAGTTTGTGTTTTCTTTATTGATTTTAATTCTGTTTTCATGCCTTGCACCATTCCCTTCATCTGTTTGAATGTGGATTCCTGTCTCTCTAAGATGGTCTGTATTTTTGGGTTCATTACCTCTCTATATGCCACTAATTTTATCTCTACTTATGTCTCTATTTGTTTGGCTATGTTTGCCTGTGTTTCTTTAAGAATTTTGTCCAGTTCCTCTTTCTTTACCTCCAATTGACTGGCCAAATCTTTGATAGATTTGTTCATTTCCTCTTTAACTGTCTGAATTTGCATGGTTATTGTTCTGAGAGAATTGTTTGTTTCCTCTTTATGAGCCTCAAATAATTGGATAAGCGTAGCTTTAAAGTAATTTTCCTGTGCTTCTGATGAATTGGAGTATCCATCAATTTTGGGGGTTGCTGGTGAAGTCATGATGTCCTGAAATATGTTGGATGTGTTCTTTCGCCTACCCCTGGCCATTGGCTTATCTGAAACATTCCCTGTTTGGTTTTGGATTCTGCAGTTCAGACTGATATGGTCTCTCTCTGGCATCTGTAAAGTCCTTCAGGAAGGTGAGAGAGGTCCCGTGGCCTCAGCGTGTGCATGTAGCTGTAGATGTGGGAGAAAAGTATGAAGGCAAAAAGGGGGCAAATGCAGGCACGCATGCCCACGTGTGTGTGTGTGTTTGTGTGTGTGTGTGTGTGTGTTTGTGAGTGTGTGTGGAAGTGTGCATGGATGTGTGTCTCAAGGGACAGAGTGATGGATAATGTTGAACCCTTGAGTATGTGGGATGGGCTCTGCACTATATATGTAGCAGGTGCTAGTGATGGTCATGGCACAATTTCTGGCATTAACTTCCTTAACTCCTCAATTGGGCCCACAGAACAGGGCCTTCAATGTCCCAAGTGACCCTCTGTTTCCCAAAGTGGATATGTGGGTGGGAGGGGTCTGATGCGTGGCTTCTAGTTTAGAAGGACACTGGATCTGGGGCTCTGCAGATACTCAAGGGCACACTCACTCTCAGGCAGGTCACTTCGGCAGGGATGGGGTATCCATGCTCTCTGCTCTCTGGTTTGGTCTTGCTTGTTCTTATGCAGGAGGACTGATGTCCTCTGCCAGCTCAGTGCTGCTGCTGCTGCCAGGTTAGGAAGTCCCTCTGCAGCTGGAGACTGGGATGCAAGTCCAGATGTCTTATGGGAAGTCCTGGGGACCCTCCATTGTGCTCTCTAAGCCTGAGAGGCCCAGCACCTGGTGTGCTTAGTTTGTATGGCAGGTCTGCTTAGCTTTGGTGGGTATATAGCGTATTATCTGTAACTGAGGGATTGGGTGGGCCTTACAGTCAGTGGCTGAGCAACCCTGCGGAGCCAGTATGGTGGGTAACAGACCCGGGACCCTGGGAGGGTGGTGCCTCGGGTCTGTGATTCCAAGACTGGTACCACTTAGCAGTTGCCGCTAAGGGGCTAGGAGATCTGCTCAGCCGCTGCAGACCCCAGGCAGTTAGGTCTGAGCTGAGAATCTCAGTGAGTCCACTGTGCCGAAGAGAAGAGAGGTCCAAGAAAGGGGAGTGCCAGGAGATCAAAGGATCATTTCTCTCCTTCCCCAAACAAATCCCCAGGTGACCCGAGACCAAAGTCCTCACCTCATGCAATGTTCCCTGTCGTTTAGAAAGCCTCACCATTGTTTTCCTGGCTTCAGAGGTACTTACACTCACCAACTCAGGCATTCAGCTCTTCCACAGCTAGTTGCCATCTTGGCTCCACCCCCCCCCCCCAGTCTGTGTCTTTTTATTGGAGAATTGAGTCCATTGATGTTGAGAAAGATTAATGATCAGTGGCTGTTAGATCCTTTTATTTTGATGTTGGCTGTGGTAATAAGTTTGTGTGCTTGGTTGCTTTTTGTTTTACTGTAGTGAGGTTAATTCTTTCCTCTGTTTTCTTGAAAGTAGCTAGTTTTCTTGGGTTGCATTTTTCCTTCTAGTATCTTATATAACACTGGATTTGTGTGTAGGTATTGTTATGTCCCACTTTTTAACAGGGTTTGTTGTTTGTTGTTTTCTTCATGCTTACATTTTATGAGTTTTTTGTACATTCTGGATATAAACCTGTCTGATGTGTAGCTGGTAAAGATATTTCCCATTCGGTAAGTTGCTTCATCACCTAAAGTATGGATTGCAAAAGCTTTTTAGTTTTATGAGGTCTCACTTTTTGATTGATAATCTTCATGTTTGTGTCTGTGTGTATTTTGGTCCTGTTCAGAAAGTCCTTCCCAACCAATTCAAGGGTATGCCTTATTTTTCTCTATTACTTTCAGGATATCTTGATTACATTTTATTTCTTCCTTGTCTTGTCTGAAGGTGAGTTGTGTGCATGGTAAGAGATAGGGATATTTTTTATTTGAAGCTATTCAGTTTAGCAAGCACTACTAAAACTGTCTTTTCTTCTAATATTGCAGCTTGCTTTTCAAATATCATATGGCTTTGAGAGTCTTTGTTTTTTAGTTACGGTTCTTAATTATATTGTAGTGTAGAATGATTCCATTATTAAGTCACTGCAACTCCTTAACCTGAAACATGGCAATGCCTTCAGAAAATATTTTTGATGTTAAAATTTGTTTTTTTAATATTCTTGGTCTTTTAAGTTTACAAAAGGAATTCATTACTATTATAATTTTCTTTGAGGAATTTTATTGAATGGCTAGTAGAGATTACATTGACTATATAGTTTCCTTTTTGTAGGGTTATCGTTTTAGCAAGGTTATTTCTACCAATTCATAAGCATGTATAGTCTATTTTCTGTTTTTTTTCTAGGGTCTTAAAATTTTCCTTGTATCTGTTTGGTACATTTGACATATTATGAAGTGTGACTTCAGGTTCCTCAGTTTAGTTTATTTACAGATAACCTGTTTGGTGACAGTAGAGGTTTATTGATATCACTGCGTTTGGGTAAATCTTTTGTTTTAGATCTGTGTTTCTTTTATTAAAATGTGCATTTGTGTTTGGTATATTTTGTAAATGAGTATGACATGCCGTCTTCAGTCTATTGACTAATTTTAGATTGAAGTGCATTTTGTCAGGCATTAGAATATCTTTATACATAGTAGTTTTCTCGTTCTATTTGCTTGGAATAATTTTTGGCCGTTTGTTTTAGGTATCTATGTCTTTGAGGGGAGGTTCTTAGAGGCAGAAAACATATGGAATATGTTTTTTATTGTGTTAGTTTGTGTGTTTTTAGTGAGAAACTGGGACAACTAATGTAGATATTATTGAAAGATGTACATTGATTCTTATAATTTATTTGATTTCATGCTGTTTTCTTGGATCTATTTTAATAAATACAGACTGTGCTGACAATATTAATTTGCACTTGTGACATCTTCGGGGTGTTTATCCATCACTTCAGACTTAAGTATTAGCAATCCTCCTTATTTTCTCAGTAGGGCTCTCTTTTTACCCATAAACTGATGTTTCAGGAGTTAGAGTACATCTTTTGATTTTCTTCTGACCTTAAAGCTTTTGTCAAACAATCTGGTATTATTCTAAATGGCTTGCCTTTATAAGCTACTTGATCTTTCTTAATGCAACTTTCAATACCATTTTTTTTAAATTTTTGTTTCTAGTATCTTAACTATAACACACCATGGAGAAATTATTTTCAAATCTTGTGTGTTTGGTGTTCTGTGGTACTCTTGTACCTTGATAGGCATCACTTTCATTTGTTTGGGGAAATTTTCTTCTATACCTTTACTGAAAATATTTTCTGTGCCTTTGTGAATATTTTTTCTTCTCTTTCTATTATCATAATTTAGAGATTTTGCCTTTTCTTGGTATCCCCAAACTATCTCATGCTCCATTCATGTACGCTGTTCAGTTTTTCCATGCTTGTTATTGATTGATTCAGCTCCTGTACTTGATCTTCTATCTTTAAATCTCTGTTTTCAGCATAGTCAATCATTTTTGTGTTTTCTTGTTCAGAGGATCATATTCAATCTATTAGGCTTTGCTTTCCAGCCTTGTTTCTGTTTAGGTTTTCTTTAAAATTCAAGCGTGATTTAAAGTTATAGATTGACTTCACTCTGTAATATTTTTGTCTTTGTATTCTTCAACTATATTGATGATATTTGTACTCATTAGTTGAATTCATTGTCTCTAACTTCTTCCGATCATTCTCATTAAGGGACATTAACATGGGATTTAAAATATTTGCAGGTGATATCTTATCTTGGTTTTACTTGTATTAAAATCAGTTACTGGTTGGTTAAAACATAATTTCTGCATTGGGAGTTCACTTGCTGGCTTCAGTTATTTTCAAATCACCACAAGTGTTTGCAGTGTTCAGAATGGGGGAATTCACTCCAATCTTGGGAACTTTTAAACACTTTTTACTCTATTATTTTTGTCTGCATTTTTGTTTTCCCACATGTATGTCTGCACATGATATGTATGTATGCCGCCTGCAAAAGCTATAAATAGGCATTGGATTCTTCAAAACTGTAGTTACAGAAAGTTGTGAGCCACCATGTCAATACCAGGCATAAATCCTAAGTCTTTTGGAAGAGCAGCCAGTGACTTTAAGTGCTGAGTCATGTCTACAACAACAGGGTTGGACCCTTGATTTACTCTGTCTGGTACTTAAGGATACATCCTTGACTCAGGTATTTTTTTTTTCTTGGCTATAGCTCATGGCTTTCAGCTTTTAGAAAAAGAATCTCCAAAAAGGTTCTTCTGATGGTGTAGAGTGGTCCTGGGTCTCAAATATGGGCAAGGGCACTAAATGATGTTAGTAAGTAATGCTGCTATTATCTTTCACCAATGTGTGGTGCCTCCAGATTTCCTGGGTCTTCCAGTTTTGGTCTCTATAGGTTCTGTTGTTGTATGAGGTTTTGAGTGAGACCCAGAGAAATACAGGTCAAGGGGAAGTGTAGACTTACTTATTTTTTAATTTTATTCTTATAACTAGAAATTTACCAATATGAAAATAAATGTAGTATTAGCATTTCTTACTGTTCTAATTAGAGATGAGGACTTGGAACTCAATGCTGTACAGTTACACATTAAAAGCAGAACAGGAACATAATTTTTCCAGTCACTATCTTATACTTACTAATGAAATAACTTATTTTTCTTCAATGTTTATCATTAAATACTTGTGAGTAACTAATTTTCTGCATCTCTTGTTCTTTTCGTACTATGATGTCAGTATCATAAATAAATCACTTGTATTTTTATAATCACTCATTTCACACATTGTAAAATTTTTGTCCGCCTTCCACCTTCCCGATGGTGATTGCTCTCTGTCACGAACAATTCCACATTTGGCTAAGGCTGAGGATCTGGCTTACTTCCATGTATGTGGACCTATCTGCATTGCCCACGTGGCACGCCTGGGTTGGCTACCCAGAGGCTATTTAAGCTGTGGGCTGGCTTTCCCCAGGGTCAGATGATTATTCAAGGTTCCTGAATAAACTGCATTGAAAAAAAAATGGACACAGGCTTACAGGCCTACATAGATATTTCCAAAAATAATATATTCTCATGTTAGTGAATGACCCTAATTGATAATGTTGTCCATAATTGTGTGTGATAAATAGAGTTAAATGTAAAAAAAAAATTTTTGTCAGAAAATAACAAGAATAAAAAGATTTTTTAAATGTGCAGTCCTGTTACCAGGATATTTGCTCAAACTGGTGTGTTTAAGTGTCATGAATATCCTGAATCAAAAAGTATTGTTGAAAAATTTGTCAATAAACTTCCTATTCTTCAAACTGAGATCTCTCTGTCTAAGGGAGGGTCTGTTTTGTGTTGATTGAAACACAGGTTTGCTTTATTATCCAGGATTGCACTGAAATGTGACTTACTGAACTCCAGGTTTTTCTATGCCTTTTCATTACATATAGTTTTATGATAGACAGTTTCTGCTATTATCTACTCATTGAATGTTGTTAATCTGAAACAAAAAATAAAATCCCAACAAGCTATGGTTTCATCAGTTAACATTTCTTAATATAGTACTTTTTAGTTTCATTTTGTGTTTTTGTCACTCTACTCACCCTTTCTTAGATAAGTCAATTTATTTTGGGGGCCATTCTTTCATTACCACATCACAATACATAGCACATTCACTGCCCTAATTACTGGTTGCTAGAAAATAGAGTTCTACTTAATATAGCTTTCCTCAGATTATTAGCTGAAAGAATACACTCTAATGCCTTTAAACTTTTATACTTTTTTTTGAAGAACAAAGAATAATTTCTCACACACCCAAATTATTTCAGAGCATGGTAAGCAGTTGGTGAGCACTCTGACTTAGGTGCAGGGATGGATTACAATGATGCTTCTACTCAAAGATTAACCCTGAAAGGAATTAAAAAAAAGACTAAGACTGGAGAAGATCAAATCTCAGAAAGTAAACAGGAGACTTGATTATTTTTACTGAAATTAAGAAGATAATTTGGAAATGAGGACTGCAGGAGGACTACTGTTTTTTCCAAAGTGATAAAGAAGCTGATTGTGTTGGGTGCATTAATCATATTATTTTGCATGTACAAATGTGTTGGGGCTGGGCAGATGGCTCAGATGGCAAGAGGTTAAGAGTACTGGCTCGTCTTCCAAAGGTCCTGAGTTCAATTCCCAGCAACCACATGGTGATTCACAACCATGTATAATGAGATCTGCTGCCCTCTTCTGGCATGTCAGCATACACACAGGCAAAACACTATACATAAGTAATAAATGAATCTTAAAAAAAACTGTAATAAAAAAAACAAATGTCAAATGTGTAATAGAAGAAAGTTCTGAGTCACCTATAGTCAGTACAAAGAGTAGACTCCATTGGTTATCTTATATTGAAAAAGCATGATCCCCTTATTTTCTTTGTGTGTACATGGCATGAACATTTTCTGGCCTTCTCCTGAGTCTCCTATCACAGGAACCTCTGCTGTAGCATGTTTTCATCAGCTGAAGGTGTTTTCCTAAGAAAAGTTCCTTGTTTCAAACTTGGCCAAAACAGCCCAATCAGAAAGTTGATCCCTCATGTAGGGCTGTCTACATTCTTGGATGAAATCATGACGCCTGTGGTTAGAGCAGAAGATCCAAAATATATTTTCCAACTTGTTTTCAAGCATTAACCAGGACCTCAGATGCAGAGCCTAAGGGAAGAAAGAATTTCAGAACTCTCAATGGCAGTGGAGGAAGTGTCAGGAAGGACTTGGGGTGATTAGGGTGACAGCTGCACTCATTAACAAAGTGAGAAACACATGTTCACAAAAACTTGAGGTGAATATATACCTGCTGGACATTGTTAAATTTGTATTCACTAGTCTTATGGCTCAGTCTATATGTATGTTAACGTGATGTTCTGGATTTTTATCTTCTGTCTCTTGTATATTCCAAATTTTGTCTAGGCCTTTTCTGACAATGAATGCTATGTAACTACAAACGAAGTTTTTTACCATCAGGGAGATATGATGATTGGTGCATTTTTTTCCTCTTCATATTTATTACACACGGGGCATTTTTCCTGATACAAAGAACACATTCTCTCCTAATGAAATTGATATAGAGTAAGTACAAGTATTTATTATACAAGTGCAGAATTCATGTGCCTGAAAAGATTTAGTTTAAAACTTCCTTATTTTTTTCACATTCTCTGTTTTCCATTCTTAAATCTCTTCAAGTATACTTTCCACTTTTTCTTTCAAAGGAAAAGTAATAACTTTCATGTTATTCCTTTTGTTTTTTGTTTTTTTTTTTTCTTCATATGACAGTGGAATTTCAGGATCTGCTTTTGTCAGACTTGTAATGCCAGACTAGTTAAATATTTTCAGTGTTGTGACATTAGAGTGTGGATAATTTAATCTAATAATGGCCTGTACTTCTATGCTTTCTTTAAGTGTAAATGTGCTCTTGTGAGTACAGTCGATGTTGCTGAATGCAAAGACTACTGAGTGCCTGGAATGTTGCTTTACTGACAACTCTTGATTATGTTTCATGGAGCTTACTTCACAACAGGACAGTTACCATGACATTTTGGTGGCAATTTTGTACTCCACACATATCTTTGTATATGTGGTTTTTGTTTTGTTTTGTTTTGTTTGTTTTGCACAGCAGTGTTTTGATTTTATTATTATTTTTTTGCTAATCTGTTTTTTCTCAGACAGATTTAAAAAATTTATCTGTTTGCTATGTGTCCAGTGTTTTGTCTCATTTATATGGATGTGCTCACCAAAATGATCTTTCTGTGATGGTATCCACTTAAGGCTGTTTTTAGCTTTTCTTTAATATGCAAGAATATGTAATAGTGTCAAAAAATTCTGTTTTTCTTACACAAGTTAATGGCAAATGTTAAAGTGTGACTCTCTATAGTATAGAGGAAATAAAGTGAGCTTACCCATACAACCATCCTACATTTTTTAAATCAGTTCAAAAACACTCTGAAATAGAGCAATAGTGTTTGTAAATACATGAACACCAGTAGAAAGACAAATGATACAAATTTTCAACATAAAATATACTTATGAAGGTGAACTGTTTTTGGCATAACATTATTGTGTATTTGTTAAAGCCATGGTGGGGTGCTAATAAAAAAAATCAACAACCGTAAAGGAAGAAATATTTTCATATATTAAAAAAATCATCAAATATTTGAGGGTGGTGACACATTTGGTTTTTAAATAACATAGCATAGACCAACACAGATTCAAAATTTTATAACTAGACTCAATAATTCATATTTTGATGGAGTAATTCAAGGTAGATATAATTTCTTAAGAATCATATTTTGTCTCATATAAAACCACAACTTTGTGTCATAGAAGACTGGGTACTTTAATGCTGGACAGAGCCTCTTCTACTTTATCATAGCTAATCCTTTATTACTCTCCTCTTCCTCTGGTCTCTACTTTCAGCTGCTCAGGTAACAACATTTACGTATATGTGTTTTTCTCTATATGATGCAGCAACAAGCCTGTAGGTGAAAAAGTGTATACTTTTGGTTACATGAGCTATGTATATGATGGATGAAATGATAATATCATGTAAAAAATTCAACATTTATATAGCTAAAATAGTCAAAGTGGTTCATGTCACAAAAACAGTATTTTTACTAGAAAGGATTAACAATTTTCTCTTCTATAATGCATTTCCCAAACATATTTTTCTGAATACACTTAAACAAAATTGTATTATATAGTTGTTTCTGGAATATGTAAAAGAAGACCAAACGGAGCAAACAGAGCAACTGCAAGTGTTCTAGGATGTTGACCTGATGTCTAAAAATCATCCTGGATTATGTTCTCCATTGCTTTATTCTTATGTGTATTAGCAGTGAAAATGGTTCCTCCTCCAACTCTATCTTGATCCTGAGCACTTTCCTCCATTCTTGCCTGTAGCCTTATAGTTGAGGTCTCTCTTTCCACAAATTATTACTATGTGGCCTTTACTTTGTACGCAGTCAGAACGGCCATTGAGAGTCTTCTAAGGCATTTCCTGAAGGTCTATGATGTGTTTGCCCTGCAATCATTTAACTGAAAAGTACACCTTTGGTGTCTGCTCTTCTGTTTCCACTGATCTTTATTCATCTCCAGAATCTTCTCTGAATTTGCATTCTGTTTATATTTGATAACTCCCCTTTTCTTGGGACAACTAACAAAGAAGATGTAATATACAGATATATTTTGAACACCACCACAGACACAAACACAAGCAGCCCATCAGCTGTACACCAATTTCTCTGATATAAAAGATTTAGTCTGAGTCAGGCTGAGCTGAATGCAGCACTGTGGTGATTGTTCTACAGCTTCTCACAGATGCTCCCTTACAGAAACAAATGTGAATGCAGAACCCTGCACATTAATTTTCATTTAAAGTAGTGGATTAAGAGATCATTTCATCATATTCTATTTCCACTTTAACTGAATAAGTATATAATCAATGAAGTATGCTCTTATTTTTCAATCTTAATTATCTGATGAGTAAACATTTAGAAATAACACAGGAGATTTCTCAGATTTATGTTCTTTAAAACTGATTTGTCTGCCTATTCTGCTACTATCATTATCCTAATAAGAATATTGTAGGAAGACTGACGTGCTCTGCCATTTGCAGAGCAAGTGGAATCTAGAAAAGATCATTGTGAGTGAAGTTTCCCAGAAGGAGAAAGACACACATGGTATATACTCACTTATATAGACCTATAAGATATGATAAACATAATGAAATCTATACACCTAAAGAAGATAAACAAGAAAGAGGACCCAGGGTAAGATGATAAATCCTCACTTAAAAAGACAAATGTGATGTGTATCAGATGTAGGAGAAAACAAGTAACAGGACAGGAGCCTACCAAAGAGGGTCTTTGAAAGACTACCTAGCAGTGCATCAAAGCAGATGATAAGACTCACAACCAAACCTTTGGCAGAGTGCAGGGAATCATATGAAAGAAGGGGAGTTAGCATGACATGGAAAGAATCAGAGCTCCACAAGGACCAAATATTTCTGGATACAGGGGTCTTTTCTGAGACTGATACTCCACCAAGCACCAGGTATGGATATAACCTAGAACCTTTGCTCGAATGTAGCCCGTGGTAGATCAGTAACCAATTGGTTTCCCATAGTAAGGGGAACCGGGACTATTTCTGACAGAAACTCAATGGCAGGCTCTTTGACCTCCCCACCTCCAGGAGAAGAGCAGTCCTTCTAGGCCACAGAGGAGGACTTTGCAGCCAGTCCTGCAGATATCTGATAAAACAGGGTTAGATGAAAGGGGAAGAGGTCCTTCCTAATCAGTGGACTTAGAAAGGGGCAGGGAGGTGATGAGGTAAGGAAGGTGAGATTGGGAGGGAATGTGGGAGTGGGATACAGTTGGGATACAGAGTTAATAAAATGTAACTAATAATAATAATTTTTAAAATGAATAAAAAATTAAATAAAAAGAATACTGTAAACAACCACTTATTAAGATTTTTGAGCATTCATTAGCTCATACATTTATAAAAATATTACTACCTCTTTCTTAACATTTTCATATGGTCTAAAACATTTATAGACCTTTTGTCTCATATTTATTCATGTCCTGGAATGTTTTCTGTGAACTAGACTCAAATCTGAGCCATTGGGGTGGAGGAAGACTCATTTGAGTAATGCCTTAATATGATCAGTCTATGGGCAGGCCTATAACGTGTATCCTTGAACATGGGGGAACTTTCCATCTTCTAATATCCTCTGCTATTTCTTCATTCAGTGACTTGAAATTTTTCATACAAGTCTTTCACTTGCTTGGTTAGAGTTACATCAAGACACTTTCTGATTTTCGTGGCTATATTTAAGGGTGTTGTTGCCCCAATTTCTTTCCCAGCCCATTTGTCTTTTGAGTGCAGCAAAGCTACAGGCAATGATATCTCAAGTCTAAATACCTAGGCCCCAAATACAAGGGGACGCACATTTATAAAAGAAACATTATTAAACTTAATCCACATATCAATTTCTACACATTAATACTGGGAGACTTCAACTCACCACTCTCATCAAAAGACTCAATGACTGGCTCTTTGACCTCCCCACCCCACAAGGGAGGAACAGTACTGTAAGGCAACAGAGGAGGACTTTGCAGCCAGTCCTGAAAATACCTGACAAAATGGAGTTGTATGAAAGGGGAGGAGGTCCTCACCTATCAGTGGACTTGGAAAGGGGCAGGGAGGAGATGAGGTATGGAGGGTGGGATTGGGTAGGGAATGAGGGATACAGCTGGGATACAGAATTAAAAAAATGTAATAAGAAAAATAAAATTTAAAAAAAACTAAAAAAAAAAGACAAATCAATGAAACAGAAACTAAATAAGATACAATGACAATAACAGGTCATAAATCAAATGGCCCCAAAAGACATCTACAGAACTTTTCACTTTCTTTTCTTTTCTTTTCTTTTCTTTTCTTTTCTTTTCTTTTCTTTTCTTTTCTTTCCTTTCCTTTCCTTTCCTTTTCTTCCTTTTTCATTTCTTTCTTTCTTTCTTTCTTTCTTTCTTTCTTTCTTTCTTTCTTTCTTTCTTTTTGAGTTAAATTTTTTTTTATCCAGCACCTTTATGAGGGTGTTTATCAGCTGAAGGAGTTCTCTGGTAAAATCTTTGGCATCACTTATGTATACTACCATATCATCTGAAAATAGTGATATTTTGACTTCTTTCCACTTTGTATCCATTTGATCTCCTTCAGTTGTCTTCCTGCTCTAGCTAGGACTTCAAGCACTCTGTTGAAGAGATAGAAAGTTAGTGGGCAGCGTTAAATTGTCCCTGACTTCAGTACGATGGATTTAGTTTTCTCTCTATTTGATTTGATGTTGGCTTTAGGCTTGTTTTATATTACCTTTACTATTGTTTAGGTATATGTCTTGTAAAACTGATATCTCCAATACTTTAAACATAAATAGGTGTTGTATTATGTCAAGTGCTTTTTCAGTATCTAAGTAGATGATCCTGTGGTTTTTTCTTTTAGTTTTTTATACAGTGGATTACATTGTTGTTTTTCTGTATATTGAGCCATCCCTGAATGCCTGGGATGAAGCCTACTTGTTCATCGTGAATTTTATTTTTTATGTGTCCTTGGTTTGTGTGTATTTTATTGAGAATTTTCTCATCAATGTTCATATGGGAGATTGGTTTGATACAGTTTCTTTGTTGGATCTTTGTGTAGTTTAGGTAACAAGGTGATTGTGGCCTCACAGATGACTTTGCTAATGTTCCTTCTGTTTCTATTTGTGGAATAGAAGAATATTTTGAAGAGTATTGATATTAGCTATTTTTGAAGGTCTGGCAGAATTCCGTGCTAAAACCATTTGGCCCTAGACTACTTTTGGATGGAAGACTTTTGGTGACTGCTTCAATTTGTTAGGAGATACAGGCCTATTTAATTTGTTTAACTGATCTGGATTCATGGCAAGTGAAATCTATCAAAAAATGGCCATTTCATTTAGAAATTTCAAATTTTGTGGCATATAGGCAGAAAAATTGTTTTTATTTCCTCAGTGTCTGTTGTTATGTCCCCTTTTCATTTCTGATGTTGTTGATTTGGATAATGTCTTTCTGCTTTAGAGTTAGTTTGGCTAAGGCTGTGTCTATCTTGTTGATTTTCTCAAAGAACCAGCTCCTGCTGTCATTTATTTTTGAGTTGCTCTCTTTGTTTTTAATTTATTGATTTCTTCCCTGAGTTTGATTATTTCCAGCCATCTAATTATTTTGCACATGTCTCCTTTTTTTTCTAGGGCTTTCAGGTATGACATTAAGTTGCTTGTGTGAGGTGTCTCCAGTTTCTTTTTTTTTTTTTACATTTTATTAACTCTGTATCTCAGCCGTGTCCCGATCCCTCATTCCCTCCCAGTCCCTCCCTCCCTCATCTCCACCGTGCCCCTTTCCAAGTCCACTGATAGGGGGGACATCCTCCCCATTCATCTGATCCTGTTTTATCAGGTATCTTCAGGACTGGCTGCAAAGCCCTCCCCTGTGGCCTAAAAAGGACTGCTCCTCCCTTCGGGGGTGGGGAGACCAAAGAGCCAGTCATTGAGTTCCTGTTAGAAATAGTCCCTGTTCCCCTCACTTTGGGAAACCAATTGGTTACTGAGCTACCACAGGCTACATCTGAGTGGAGGTTCTAGGTTATATCCATACATGGTCCTTGGTTGAATGTCAGTCTCAGAAAGGACCCTGTGCCCAGATATATTTGGTCCTTGTGGAGCTCCTATCCTTTCCCCATCAGACTAACTCCCCTTCTTTCTTATGATTCCAGTTTCTTTATTAATACACTTTGGACTATGAACTTTCTTCTTCACACTTCTTTCTTTGTGTTCTTTAGGGTCTGGATGATATCCATCCAGGCCCTTGTGCCTTTCATAGTCTCTGTTGAGAAATTAGGTGTGATTTACTGATGGGTTTGCCATTATATGTTACTTGGCCTTTTCTATTTGCAACTTTTAGTATTTTGTCTTTGTTCTGTATACTTACTGTTTTGATTATTATTGTGTGGGGGGGATTTTCTTTTCTGGTCTAATTCACTGGATGTTCTGTAGGTCTCTTGTATTCTTATAGGACTCTCCTTTAAGTTGGGGAAATTTTTCTTCTATGATTTTTTTGAAAATATTTTCTGAGCCTTGGAGGAAGGAATCATCTTTTTCCTCTATTCCTATTATTCTTAGGTTTTGTCTTTTTATGTTGTCTTGGATTTCTTGGATGGTCTGTGTCAGGAACTTTTTAGATGTAAAATCTTCTTTGATGGATACATCATTTTTTTACATTGTATCATCCACACCTGAGATTCTTTTTCCCATCTCTTGTAGTCTATTGGTTATGCTTACCTCTGTAGTTCCTGTTTCTTACTTAAGTTCTTTCTCTCCAAAATTTCCTTCATTTGTATTTTTTTTATTTTTTCCATATCTATCTTCAGATCTTGAGCTGTTTTGTTGATTTCTTTCACTTGTCTGATTGTATTTTCCCTCAAATCCTTGAGCTGTTTTTTTGAAAAGTCCTCTGTTTCTTTTATTTCTTTTAATGATTTAAGTATTTCCTCTCTAACTGCCACAAACTGTTTGGCTAAATCTTCCCACATTTCTTTGCGGATAGCCATAATCTGTGTTTCTTTAGCTTCCCGTATTTCTTTATGAATTACCTGATCTGTTTGTCTTTATCTTCCTCTAGTTCTTTACACATTTTATTTGTTTCTTCTATTATCCTCTTCATAAGCATAGATGTAAGGTCATCTTATTGAATTTCATTTATACTGGGGTGTCCATGGCTGCTTATCCCCGGATAACTGGGTTCTGGAGATGCCATATTGCTCTATCTATTGTTGGTTGAGCTTTCATGCTGGCCTCTACCCATTTTGTTATCTTAGGTGTTGAGTGTTAGTTTCTCATTCTTCCTGTAATCCTGTGGTAGGGAGAATCCCCTTGGCTGGAAGATAATTTTTCCTCGAGGAGGCCTCCTCAGATTTGGATATGGTCACTGAATGGCTGATGTTTTACAGGAATTGCCAAAGC
Source organism: Meriones unguiculatus (assembly GCF_030254825.1). Lineage (NCBI taxonomy): Eukaryota > Metazoa > Chordata > Mammalia > Rodentia > Muridae > Meriones > Meriones unguiculatus. The sequence continues at coordinate 2,459,785 of NW_026843580.1, read as the reverse complement.
TCAACTCGGGTGTATAGACCTGAGTGGTAACTGTGGTCTTTGTTAGTCAAGGTGGCTTTCCTCTCACCCCAAGAAGTCCTGGAGACAGCTGCCCTGCTTCTGGGTGTCTTGCTGTAACTTTAGTGAGCTGATGCTGTAACCTGAGTGCCCAGTGGCTTGGTCACTTTAGTTAGGGATAGCTGGTTGTCCCTTGGAGCAGCATCTGGGGGCTGATCTCGGGGATCCCAGCCTTCTGTAAGTCTGAGGATGGAGCTCAATGCCCCAGTACCCAAGCGGTAGTCAGTGGCAGGTGAGCACAGCTTGCATGCATGCAGCAAGAGGCTAAAGCCTGGAGCCTTTGGATACCCAGAAACTTTTCCAGTCCTGAGGAAGGGCCAGATGTTTTCCTCACCGTAGGGTTTCCTCCCAACAGGGACACACAGTCTGTGGTGTCTGGAGTGGTGGGTAGCATGCACAGCCACTGGTGGGTGGTGACTGCAAGCTGGTGACTGGGCAGGAACCTGCGAAAATTTCTCAAGAAGTTTTCCATGTATGGTGATGTGGTTGCCGGTGATGGCCAAATGCGCTAATGTCGGCCCTGCTGTTTCCCTCACTGTGTGGTTTTCTCCTGAGAGGGAAACCCAGTCTCTGGTGCCCTGGGGCCAACAGTTCTGTCTGTGACAGATAGTCGGGCAAGCAGCTGGTCTCTGGGCTCACAACTGCTCTGGGCTGGAGGCTGTGCACCCACCAATCTGTGGGACATTTTCCAGAGATAGACTGGGTGAGCTGAGGTCAGTCCCATTTGCTTCATTCATTGTGGGGTTTTCTTATGACTAGGACTGTCGGTCTCTGGTGTTTTGGTGCCCACAGTTCAGCTTGGGAAGGTGATCAAGACACAAAGGGGTATCACTCTGGTATGGCAACTGAGTGCCTGCAGAACCCAGGATCTCTTCTGGGTTTTAGCTGGGTGACCGGAAAATGGAGCCAATTTATTCACACACTGGGGGAATCCAAAACTTATGGGACACAATGAAAGCAGTGCTAAGGGGAAAGTTCAAAACACTAAGTTCCTTCAAGAAGAAATTCAAAACATCTAAGGCAAGCAACTTAAAGACTCACCTAAAAGCCTTAGGGGTAAAAAGGAGGCAGACACATCAAAAAGGAGTAAACAGATAGAAATAATCAAACTCAGGGCTGAAATCAATAAATTAGAAACAAATTAATCAATTCAAAGAATCAGTGAAATCAAGAGCTGGTTCTTTAAGAAAATCAACAAGATAGACAAACCCTTAGCCAAGCTAACTAAAAGGCAGAGAGACACCATCCAAATCAACAAAATCAGAAATGAAAAAGGGGACATAACTACAGACACTGAGGAAATCCAAACAATCATTAGGTCTTACTTCAAAAGACTATATGCCACAAAATTCAAAAATCTAAATGAAATGGACAATTTTCTTCATTGATTCCACTTGCCAAAGCTGAATCAAGACCAGTTAGATCAATTAAATAGTCTTATAGCCCCTAAGGAAATAGAAGTGGTCAACAAAAGCTTTTTCTGGATGGGACCAGAAAAAGCCCAGGGCCAGACGGTATGAGCACAGAATTCTACCAGACCTTCAAAGAAGAGCTAACACTAATACTCTTCAAAAATTCCACAAAATTGAAACAGAAGGAACACTACCAAACTCATTCTATGAAGTCACAGTCACCTTGGTACCTAAATCTCACAAAGACCCAACAAAGAAAGAGAATTTCAGGCCAATCTCCCTTTTGAACATTGCTGCAGAAATACTCAAAAAAATAAATACAAACCAAATACAAGGACACACCAAAGATATCATCCACTATGACCAAGTAGGCTTCATCCCAGGCATGGATAGATGGTTCAATATGTGGAAATCCATCAATGTGAGCCATCATTTAAACAAACTGAAAGAAAAAAAACACATGATGTTCCCCTTGGATGCTGAAAAAGCATTTGACAAAATCCAACATCCATTCATATTTACAGTTTTGGAGAGATCAGGGATACAAGGCACATACCTAAACATAGTAAAAGTAATATACAGCAAGCCTATAGTCAACATCAAACTCAATGGAGAGAAACTTAAAGCAATCCCACTGAAATCAGGAACAAGGCAAGGCTGCCCACTCTCTTCATATCTCTTCAACAGAGTTCTTGAAGTCTTGGCTAGACCAATAAGACAATTGTAGGAGATCAAGGGGATAGAAGTCAGAAAGGAAGAAGTCAAATTATCACTATTTGCAGAAGATATGATAGTATAATTGAGTGACCACAAAAATTCTACCAGGGAACTCCTACAGCATTTTCATCAAAGTGGCTGGATACAAAATTAACTTAAAAAATCAGTAGCCCTCCTGTATACAAAAGACAAAAGGGCTAAGAAAGAAATTAGGGAAACAACACCCTTCACAATAGCCACAAAGGACATAAAGTACCTTGGTGTGACCCTAACCAATCAAGTCAAAGACTTGTATGAAAAAATTTCCACTCTCTGAAGAAAGAATTAGAAGAAGATATCATTGGTTTGAAGGATCTCCCTTGCTCATGGCTTGGCAGGATTAACATAATAAATGGCCATCTTGCCAAAAGCAATCTACAGATTCAATGCAAATCCCATCAAATTACCAACACAATTCTTTACAGACCTTGAAAGAAAAATTCTCAACTTCATATGGAATAACAAAAAACCCCTCAGAATTGCTACAATCCTTTACAATAAAAAGATCTTCTGGAGGTATCTCCTGATCTCAAGGTGTACTATAGAGCAACAGTAATAAAAACTGCATGGTTCTGGCATATAAATTGGCTGGTGGATCAATGGAATCAAGTAGAAGATCTAGAAATAAATCCACACACTTATGGATACCTGATTTTTTACAAAGATGCCAAAATAATACAATGGAAAAAAAAAAAGCATCTTCAAAAACTGGCGCTGATCTAACTGGATGTCTACACGTAGAAAAATGCAAATAGATCCATATTTATCACCCTGCACAAAACTAAGATCCAAGTGGATCAAAGACCTCAACATAAAACCAGACATTAAATGTGTTAGAAGAAAAAGTGGGGAAGAGCCTTGAACTCATTTTTACGGGAGACAACTTCCTGAACGGAACACCAACAGCACAGACTCTAAGAGAAATGATCAATATATGGGACCTCATGAAACTGAAAAGCTTCAGTAAAGGAATGGACACTGTTGTTGTAATGCCAGGTTCTCGGGACCGTCAGCAACAACCAGGAGACGACTCGATACAGTTGTTAGAGAGCTTTATTATGAGAGCTTTAGAACTCGGGACACAAGTCTCCCTGACACAGCAGTAGAGAAGTGAGACCTCTGGCTTGGAGTGAACAGGATTTTTAAAGGAAAAGTCTGTGAGCAGCGGGTTTCCATGGCAGCAAGCAAGGAGGCACATGCCTTAGCCTTACAGAATTAGGTGAAGTTTAGTAGGGGAGGGTGACCTTTTCTGAGGCACACAATCACAATGTATAAGGCATATAATCATAATGGCTATTTTTCTAAACTGTAACCAAAATATTGGGGAGAAATTTTCCACCCAATTTCCAACTGATAACCATTGATTATTGCCAGGGAGTTTGTCTCTATTTTCTATGAAGCATTTATTCTGTGATATTTCCTGGAGCCTGTTGCTAGGAGAGTTAACTTTGTTTTCTGCCAGGTGTACTTTTTGTGATATTTCCTGGTACCTGAATTCAGCTCCCAGTCAAGATGGCTCTTTATTTCAAAGTGGAGTTATACTCAGGCTAACTATACCCAGGATAACTTAAACTCTTCATTTTCAAAGCAAAACGACTGCCTACAGCTTGGGAAAGGACCTTCACCAACCCTATATTAGACAGAGGGCTAATATCTAGTATATATATAAAGAACTTAAGAAGTTAAATAGCAATAAAACAAGTAATCCAATTAAAATGCGGTACAGAACTAAACAGAGAATTCTCAATAGAAGAATATCGAATGTCAGAGAAACACTTAAATGTTCAATGTTCTCAGTCATCAGGGAAATGCAAATCAAAATGACCCTGAGATTTCACCTTATACCTGTCAGAATGGCTAAGACCAAAACCTCAAGTGACAACACATACTGCAGAGGATGTGGAGAAAGGGGAACCCTCCTCCACTGCTGGTGGGAATGTAAACTTCTATAGACACTTTGGAAATCAATCTGGCCCTTTCTCAGACAGGAATAGCATTTCCTCAAGTTCCAGCTATACCACTGCTAAGGCATATATCCAAAAGATGTTCAAGTATACAACAAGGACATCTGCTCAGCCATCTTTGTAGCACCTTTATTTGTAATAGCCAGAAGTTGGAAACAGCACAGATGCCCCTGAGTTGAGGAATGGATATAGAAAATGTGGTACTTTTACACAATGGAATATTACTCAGCAATTAAAAACAAGGAAATCATGAAATTTACAGGTAAATGGTGGGAACTGGAAAAGATCATTCTGACTGATGTATCCCAGAAGCAGAAAGACACACAGGGTATATCCTCACTTATAAGTGCATATTAGACATATAATATAGGATAATATAATAAAATCTGTACACCTAAGGAAGCTAATCAAGAAGGAGGACCCTGGCTAAGATGCTCAATCCCCATTCAGAAATGCAAATAGGATGGGAGAAAACAGGGAACAGAACAGAACAGGAGCCTACCACAGAGGGCTTCTGAAAGGCTCTACCCTGCAGGGTATTGAGGCAGATTCTGAGACTCAGCCAAACTTTGGACAGAGTGCAGGGAATCTTATGAAAGAAATGGGAGATAGTAAGACCTAGACAGGACAGGAGCTCCACAAGGAGAGGAACAGATCCAAAAAGTCTGGGCACAGGGGTCTTTTCTGAGACTGATACTCCAGCCAAGGTCCACTCATGGAGATGACTGCAACCCCTGCACAGAGGCAACACCTGGCAATTAGTCTCCAAGTGGGTACCCTAGTAAGGGAAACAAGGACTGTCTCTGACAGGAACTGATTTGCCTGCTCTTTGATCACCTCCCCCTGAGGGGGGAGCAGCCATACCAGGCCACAAAGGAAGACAACACACCCAATCCTGATGAGACATGATAGACTAAGATCAGAGAGAAGGGGAGGAGGACCTCCCATTTCAGTGAAATAGGGGAGCTGCACAGATGGGAAAGAGGGAGGGAGGCTTGGATTGGAAGGGGAACAGGGAGGGTGCTACAGGGGGATACAAAATGAATTAACTGTAATTAGTAAAAATAAAAAATTAAAGATATAAATTAAAAAAAATAAAGCAGGCTGAGAAATCCTTTTTGAGCAAGCCAGGAATAAGAAGCCCTCTGTCTCCTCTGTTTTAACCCCTGCTTCAACATTTTTACCCTGTTTGAGTCCCTACCAACTTTTTTCAATATTGAACTATGAAGCAGAAGCCTAACAAAAATTTTCCTCCACATCTTACTTTTGCTCATTTTCATATTATCTAAATTCCAGCCCTGACAGTCCTAGAAATTGACTATGTAGACCAAGCTGGTCTAGAACTTTGTGAGATCTGCCTGTCTCTGCCTCTGGAGTGGTGTGATTAAAAGCATCCACTACCATTCCTTGATTCCATCCCAGCAATAGTAAATATTAAGAATACACCAAATAAATACTTCTCTCACCAGTTTGCTTTTTTGTTTTCTTTTATTTTTACTTTTTTCTTTTTTATTTTAAATTTTATTAATTACACTTTATTCACTTTGTATCCCCCCATAAACCCCTCTCTCCTCCCTTCTTAATCCCACCTTCCCTCCCTCTTCTCCATGCATGCCCCTCCCCTAGTCAACTGATAGGGGAGGACTTCCTTTCCTTCCTTCTGATCCTAGACTATCAGATCTCATCAGGAGTGGTTGCATTGTCTTCTTCTGTGGCCTGGTAATGCTCCTTCCCCGTCAGGGGAAAGTGATTAAAGAGTAGGCCAATCAGTTCTTGTCGGAGACAGTCCCTGTTCCCATTACAATGGAACCCACTTGGATACTGAACTGCCATGGGCTACATCTGTGCAGGCATTCTAGGTTATCTCCTTGCATGGCACTTGGTTGGAGTATGAGTCTCTGGAAGACCCCTGTGTTCAATTTTTTTTTTTGGTTCTGTTGCTCCTCTTGTGGAACTCCTGTACTCTCCAGATCTTATTGTTTCCCACTTCTTACATAATATTCCATGCACTCTACCCAGCAGTTGGACATAAGTCTTATAATATCTATCTGCTTTGATAGTCTGCAGGGAAGAGTCTTTTAGAGGCTCTCTGTGGCAGCTTCCTAACTTGTTTCCTATTTTCTTCTTCTTCTGATATCCATCCTCTTTGCCTTTAGGGATGGGGATCAAGCATTTTAGCCTGAGTCCTCCCTCTTGATTAGTTTCTTTAGGTATACAGATTGTAGTAGGTTTATCCTATATTATATGTCTATATGAGTGAGTATATACTATGTGTGTCTTTCTGCTTCTGGGATAGCTCACTCAGGATGATCTTTTCCAATTCCCACCATTTACCTGCAAATTTCATGATTTCCTTGGTTTTCATTGCTGAGTAATAGTTCATTGTGTAGATGTACCACAATTTCTGTATCCACTCTTAAGTTGAGGCCATCTTTCTTTTGTTCCTTTTCGTATTTTCTAAATTCTAGCCCTGACAGTCCTAAAAATTACTGTGTAGACTAAGCTGGCCTAGAACCTTCTGAGATCTGCTTGCCTCTGTCTCCTGATTGCTGGGATTAAATGCATCCACTACCATTCCATTATTTCATCACAGCAATAGTAAATATTAAAAATATGCCAAATAAACACTTTTCTCACCAGTTTGCTATTGATCATGCTGTTTCATCTAATGAATGCTAATCTAATCTAATATACTTTGCTCAGGATTCTTTATTTTACTGTGTGTGTGTGTTTCATGTGCTGTTTCATTTTTTTTTTAATTTTTAAATTTTTTTGATACAGGATCTCTAACTTTACATAGTCCTGACAGTCCTGCCTGGAATTTATTATGCAGACTTGGCTGACCTACAACTCTCAAAGATCTGCTGCCTCTGCCTCATGAATGCTGGAATGAAAGGAAAGTTTTGCCATTCCCAGCTAAATGAATTTTTTTTTGAACTTTTTAATTTTATTTCTGTCTTTTTTTTTTTTCAATGCAGTTTATTCAGGAACATTGAACAATCCTCGGACCCCGGGGAAAGCCAGCCCACAGCTTAAATAGCCTCTGGGTAGCCAACCCAGGCGTGCCACGGGGGCAATGCAGATAGGTCCACATACATGGAAGCAAGCCAGATCCTTGGCCTTAGCCAAATGTGGAGTTGTTCGTGACAGAGAGCACTCACCATCGGGAAGGTGGAAGGCGGAAACCAGCTCCATCTTTAAGGCATAGCATTCCGCAGCTCTCTACAGTTCCCCCTTTTTGTTTTAGATGCATCAGGCAAGAGTAGAGGTCTGATCTCTGATATTAGAAATAAATTGGGACTTTGTACAGATGTTCATTTAGGTGTCATCCACCCAAAGAGCATCAGACCCGTCCGATACCTTTTTCTCAGAGGCGGGACCTGGGGCATCAACCCGCATCCAATCAGACATGCTCTTCTCTGGATCCAAAGCTGCTGACCCTGAGTGCAGTGCTTAGCCTCGCATCCTGAGCGTATCATTTTAGCTTTTTATGGTAGCCAACCATGCTTGGGGAGAATGTCCTGCTTCAATGGCTGTAAAGGCCTGAATGATCATGGCTGCATCACACTGTTGTGAGACTCTAATCTTGCATATATACCACAGGCAAACCAAGGAGACCAACACCAGAAGGCCTGCTAACACTCCCATGCCCGCCCATTCCTTCAGATGATTCATGGCTGCAGCAATCCATGTTGATAATCCTGTGGCTATTCCTGTGTCCACTCCAGTAGAATTTACTGTGACAATGGCCACTCTCAGCTGCTCCATCGTAGTATCGAATTCTCCAGTCCAATTACCTAAAATATAGCTCGACAATTGTTTAGACAGATTTGCAGCACAGGAAAAATTCTCATGTTGTATGCTAGTGACACAAAGTCCAGCATACTTTCATTGACAGCCAGGTTGAGCGATTTGCCAGAGGGTATCAATTTGCTCCTGCAAGAGGTCAATCCTCTGATTGAACACCGCCAAGCTTCCTTTAGTTGAGCATTAATTCCTTTATGTACAACTAAGTCATGAGCTACATTGGCTAAATGATTATTCAGGGTCTGAGCAGTCTGCCCAGTATGACTCATGGCTAATGCCCTGGTGGTAGCTCCAACAGCCGTCAATGAGATGGTAGTAACAATGGTGGCTGTAATTCCAAGATCCCTTTTCTGTCTGAAGAGAGTCATAGCTTGAGGGGCATCAATGGGCACAGGCACCCAGTGGGGCATGCGAGTAACCAGGGCATACCTAAATTTACTAGCGTTCCAGCATTGGGCAAAAAAGCAAGTATCATTACCACAATTACTTGGCTCTATCTGGCTAATAATGAATAAAAATGGGGGATATAAACAAACAGGTGTGGGCTTATAGGAAATATTATGAGAAGCCTTAACCCCTCGATGGAACATCCTGCGTCAGTTCTAGAACTAGCAGTGGTGGTGTCCGAGGTCTGAGTAGGTTCAGGAGACCATTGCCCCCAGGGGCGAGACGTGCTCCATGCCAATTGACTAACTCCATGTTTTCCTCCAATTTTGAAAGTCATTTAAGGTTCTTAAATTATTTTTCCCTTTTTTCTTAAATTTTTCATCAATTACACTTTATTCATTCTGCATCCCCCCATAAGCCCCTCCCTCCTCTCCTCCCAATCCCACCCTCCATCCTCCCTCTGCTTGCATGCCACTCCCCAAGTCCACTAATAGGGGAGGTTCTCCTCTCCTTTCTGATCTTAGTCTGTCAGTTCACATCAAAAGTGGCTGTATTGTCCTCTACTGTGGCCTGGTAAGGCTGCTCCCCCCCCCAGAGGGAGGTGATCAAAGAGCAGGCCAATCAGATTATGTCAGAGGCAGTCCCTCTTCACATTACTATGTAACCCAATTGGACTTGAACTGCCCTGGGCTACATCTATGCAGGGGTTCTAGGTTATCTCCATGAATAGTCCTTGGTTGGAGTATGAGTCTCTGGGAAGTTCCCTATGTTCAAATTTTCTTGTTCTGTTGCTCTCCTTGTGGAGACCCTGTCCTCTCCAGCTCTTACTATTTCCCAGTTCTTACCTAAAATTCCGTTCACCTGCCCAACAGTTGCCCATCCGGCTCAGCATCTGCTTTGATAGTCTGAAGGGCAGAGGCTTTCAGAGGCCCTCTGTGGTAGGTTCCTAGGTTGTTTCCTGTTTTCTTCTTCTTCTGATGTCCATCCTCTTTGCCTTTCTGGATGGGGATTGGACGTTTTAGTTAGGGTCCTCTCTCTTGCTTAGTTTCTTTAGATGCACAGGTTTTAGTGGGTTTGTCCTATGTTGTATGTCTATATGAGTGAGTATATACCATGTGTGTCTTTTTGCTTCTGGGACAACTCACTCAGGATGATCCTTTCCAGATCCCACCATTTCCCTGCAAATTTCATGATTTCCTTATTTTTCATTGTTGAGTAATATTCCATTGTGTAGATGTACCACAATTTCTGCATCCATTCTTCAGTTGAGGGGCATCTGGGTTGTTTCCAGCTTCTGGCTATTACAAATAAAGCTGCTACAAACATGGTTGAGCAAATGTCCTTTTTGTGTACTTGAGCCTCTTTTGGATATATGCCCAGGAGTGGTATGGCTGGATCTTGAGGAAGCGCTATTCATAGTTGTCTGAGAAAGCGCCAGATTGATTTCCAGAGTTGTTGTACAAGTTTACATTCCCACCAGCAGTGGAGAAGGGTTCCCCTTTCTCCACAACCTCTCCAGCATGTGTTGTCACTTGAGTTTTTGATCTTGGCCATTCTCATGGGTGTAAGGTGAAATCTCAGGGTTGTTTTGATTTGCATTTCCCTAATGGCTAGTGAGGTTGAGCATTTCTTTAAGTGCTTCTCTGCCATTCGGTATTCCTCTACCGAGAATTCTCTGTTTAGCTCTGTTCCCCATTTTTTAAGTGGATTACTTGGTTTGTTGCTTTTCAGCTTCTTTAGTTCTTTATATATACTGGATATGAGTCCTCTGTCAGATAAAGGGTTGGTGAAGATTCTTTCCCAATCTGTAGGTGGTCGCTTTGTTTTGATGACGGTGTCCTTTGCTTTACAGAAGCTTTTCAGTTTCATGAGGTCCCATTTATTGGTTGTTGCTCTTAGAACCTGTGCTGTTGGTGTTCTGTTCAGGAAGTTTCCCCCTGTACCAATGAGTTCTAGGGTATTTCCCACTTTTTTTTCAAGCCAATTTAATGTGTCTGGTTTTATGTTGAGGTCTTTGATCCACTTGGACTTCAGTTTTGTGCAGGGTGACAAGTATGGATCTATTTTCATTTTTCTACATGTAGACATCCAGTTAGACCAGCACCATTTGTTGAAGATGCTATCTTTTTTCCATTGTATGGTTTTGGCGTCTTTGTCAAAGATCAGGTGTCCATAAGTGTGTGGGTTTATTTCTGGGTCCTCTGTTCGGTTCCATTGATCCACCATTCTGTTTCTATGCCAGTACCATGCAGTTTTTTAAAACTGTTGCTCTATAGTACAACTTAAGATCAGGGATGGAGATACCTCCAGAAGATCTTTTATTGTAGAGGATTGTTTTAGCAATTCTGGGTTTCTTGTTATTCCATATGAAGTTGAGAATTTTCCTTTCCAGGTCTGTAAAGAATTGTGTTGGTAATTTGATGGGCATTTCATTGAATCTGTAGATTGCTTTTGGTAAGATGGCCATTTTTACTATGTTAATCCTACCAAGCCATGAGCATGGGAGATCTTTCCATCTTCTCATATCTTCTTCTAATTCTTTCTTCAGAGATTTGAAATTTTTTTCATACAAGTCTTTGACTTCCTTGGTTAGGGTTACTCCGAGGTACCTTATGTCATTTGTGGCTATTGTGAAGGGTGTTGTTTCCTTAATTTCTTTCTCAGCCCTTTTGTCTTTTGTATACAGGAGGGCTACTGATTTTTTTGAGTTAATTTTGTATCCTGCCACTTTGCTGAAGGTGTTTATCAGCTGTAGGAGTTCCCTGGTAGAGTTTTTGGGGTCACTCACGTATACTATCATATCATCTGCAAATAGTGATAATTTGACTTCTTCCTTTCCAATTTGTATCCCCTTGATCTCCTTCAACTGTCTTATTGCTCTAGCAAGGACTTTCAACACTATGTTGAAGAGATATGGAGAGAGTGGGCAGCCTTGTCTTGTCCCTGATTTCAGTGGGATTGCTTTAAGTTTCTCTCCATTCAGTTTGATGTTGGCTATAGGCTTGCTTTATATCGCCTTTACTATGTTTAGATATGTGCCTTGTATCCCTGATCTCTCCAATACTTTGAACATGAATGGATGTTGGATTTTGTCAAAGGCTTTTTCAGCATCTAGGGAGATTATCATGTGGTTTTTTTCTTTCAGTTTGTTAATATGGTGGATCACATTGATGGATTTCCGTATATTGAACCACCCCTGCATACCTGGGATGAAGCCTACTTGGTCATAGTGGATAATATCTTTGATGTGTTCTTGGATTTGGTTTGCAAGTATTTTATTAAGTATTTTTGCATCAATGTTCATAAGGGAGATTGGCCGGAAATTCTCTTTCTTTGTTGAGTCTTTGTGAGGTTTAGGTACCAAGGTGACTGTGGCTTCATAGAATGAATTTGGTAATATTCCTTCTGTTTCTATTTTGTGGAATAGTTTGAAGAGAATTGGTGTTAGCTCTTCTTTGAAGGTCTGGTAGAATTCTGCGCTGAAGCCATCTGGTCCTGGGCTTTTTTTGGATGGGAGACTTTTGATGACCGCTTCTATTTCTTTGGGGGATATAGGTCTATTTAGTTGATTTACCTGGTCCTGGTTCAGCTTTGGTAAGTCAAATCGATCAAGAAAATTGTCCATTTCATTTAGATTTTCAAATTTTGTGGCATATAGACTTTTGAAGTAAGTCCTAATGATTGTTTGGATTTCCTCAGTGTCTGTAGTTATATCCCCCTTTTCATTTCTGATTTTGTTGATTTGGGTGGTGTCTCTCTGCCTTTTAGTTAGCCTGGCTAAGGGTTTGTCGATCTTGTTGATTTTCTCAAAGAACCAGCTCTTGGTTTCATTGATTCTTTGAATTGTTTTATTTGTTTCCAATTGATTGATTTCAGCCCTGAGTTTGATTATTTCCAGCCGTCTACTCCTTCTTGGTGTGTCTGCTTCTTCTTTTTCTAGGGTTTTTAAGTGAGCCATTAGGGTGCTTGAATGAGCTGTCTCGAATTTCTTCTTGAAGGCACTTAGTGCTATGAACTTTCCTCTTAGCACTGCTTTCATTGTGTCCCACAAGTTCGGGTATGTTGTGTCTTCATTTTCATTGATTTCTAGAAAGACTTTAATTTCTTTCTTTATTTCTTCCCTGACCCAGCTGTCATTTAGTAACAAGTTGTTCAGTTTCCATGTGTGTGTAGGCTTTTTGTTATTTCTGTTATTGTTGAGGTCCAGCTTTATTCCATGGTGATCAGACAAGATACATGGGATTATTTCAATCTTCTTGTATCTGTTGAGGCTCGCTTTGTGACCCACTATGTGGTCTATTTTGGAGAAGGTTCCATGAGGTGCTGAGAAGAAGGTAAATTCTTTTGTGTTTGGGTGTAAAGTTCTGTAAATGTCTGTTAGGTCCATTTGATTCATGACCTCTGTCAGAGACATTGTTTCTTTGTTTAATTTCTGTTTGGTTGACCTGTCCTTTGTTGAGAGTGGGGTGTTGAAGTCTCCCACTATTAATGTGTGTGGATCTATATGTGCTTTAAATTTTATCAATGTTTCTTTCACAAATGTGGGTGCCCTTGTATTTGGGGCATAGATGTTCAGGATTGTGATGTCTTCCTGGTGGAATTTTCCCTTGATGAGTATGAAGTGTCCTTCCCCATCTCTTTTGATTAATTTTGGTTGAAAGTCTATTTTATCAGATATTAGAATAGCTACTCCTGCTTGCTTCTTGGGTCTGTTTGCTTGGAAAGTCGTCTTCCAACCCTTTACCCTCAGGTAATGTCTATCTTTGTGTCTTAGGTGTGTTTCTTGTATGCAACAGATTGCTGGGTTTCGTTTACGCATCCATTCTGTTAATCTGTGTCTTTTTATTGGAGAGTTGAGTCCATTGATGTTGAGAGAGATTAATGACCAGTGGCTGTTAGATCTCTTGATTTTGATGTTGGCTGTGGTCATCAGGTTGTGTGCTTGGTTGCTTTTTGTTTTACTGAAGTGAGGTTATTTATTTCCTGTGTTTTCTTGAATGTAGCTAGCTTTCTTGGGTTGTATTTTCCCTTCCAGTGTCTTCTGTAATGCTGGATTTGTTTGTAGGTATTGTTGAAATTTGTTTTTGTCATTGAATATCTTGTTTTCTCCATCTATGAGGACTGAGAGTTTTGCTGGGTATAGTAGCCTGGGCTGACATCTGTGTTCTCTTAGGGTCTGCATGATATCCGTCCAGGCCCTTCTGGCTTTCATAGTCTCTGTTGAAAAGTCAGGTGTGATTCTAATGGGTTTGCCATTATATGTTACTTGGCCTTTTTCCCTTGCAGCTTTTAGTATTTTTTCTTTGTTCTGTATACTTACTGTTTTGATTATTATGTGACGGGAGGATTTTCTTTTCTGGTCAAATTTGTTGGGTGTTCTGTAGGCCTCATGTATTCTTATTGGCCTCTCCTCTAGCTTGGGGAAATTTTCTTCAATGATTTTGTTGAAAATATTTTCTGGGAGTCTTCTTTTTCCTCTATACCTATTATTCTTAGGTTTTGTCTTTTCATATTGTCTTGCATTTCTTGGACGGTCTGTGTCAGGAATTTTTTGGATTTAACATTTTCTTTGACAGATACATCGATTTCTTCCATTGTATCTTCTACACCCGAGATTCTTTCTTCCATCTCTTTTAGTCTGTTGGTTATGCTTACCTCTGTAGTTCCTGTTTTCTTCCCTAGATTCTTCCTTTCCATTATTTCTTCCATTTGTGTTTTCTTTAATTTTTCCAATTCTATCTTCAGGTCTTGAGTTGTTTTGTTTACTTCCTTCACCTGTCTGATTGTACTTTCCTGTTTTTCTTTTAGTTCCTTCAACTCTGTTTCTATCATTTCATTCAGTGTTTTAAGCATTTCCTTTCTAAAGGCCATAAACTGTTTGGCTGCAGCTTCCTCTATTTCTTTACGGATGGCAATATTCTGTTTGAGTTTATCTTCCTCTATGTCTTTACGAATCTTATTTGTTTCCTCTGTTATCATCTTCATGAGCATACTTGTTAGGTCATCTTCTTGGATTTCAGTTATGGTGGGGTGTCCAGGGCTACTTGCCCCTGGGTAACTGGGTTCTGGAGATGCCATATTGCTCTGTCTTTTGTTGCTTGAGCTTTTACGCTGGCCTCTACCCATTGTGTTATCTTAGGAGTTTGGGGTTATTTTCTGGTGGTTCCTGGGGATCCTGTGGTGGAGAGAATCCCCTTTGCAGAAAGCTGGTTTTTCCTGAAGGATGTCTTCTCAGCTTTTTGGGTATAGTCCCTGGATGGCTGTTGTTTTTTCAGGAGTTGCTCACCTCAGGGATATAGACCTGAGTGGTAACTGTGGTCTTTGTTAGTCGAGAGGGTTCTCCTCTCAGCCAGGGAAGTCCTGAGGGCAGCTGCCCTGTTTCTGGGTTTCTTGTTGCAAATTTAATGATCAGCTGCTGTGACCCAGTTGGACATCAGGCGCGCCTCAACTGTTTGTGCTTGTGTCTGGAGCACAGCTGAGTGCTGGCGCCTCGGCCCCACTAGACTGCTAGACTTTTTCTAGGGAAGGATTGGGTGATTTAGATCAGTACAGTTTCCAGTACAGACACGGACTCCTAGTGTCTTTTTTTGCCCTGGTGCACACTGCTCAGTGTCCGCCAGCTGGCTGGCCACAGAAATTTGCCTGTGCCTGGAGCACAGCTGTGTGATGGCGGCTCAGTCTCTGCCAGCTGTCTGGTGCGCAGAAACTGCCTGTGTCTGCCTTTGCAGCTTTTGGGAGCCTGAGTGGCTCCCTAAGCTGGGTAATTTTCCGGGGACCTTTTCAGGTTGGGGGTGAGCTGAGTGCTCTGAGATCAGACCCGCCGTTTCTATCTCTGGCGGCGAATCAGGCGCGCAGGCAGGCAGGGCTCTGTGCCGGAACCTGGGTCCCCGGCTCTGGCTCAGGGCTGGCTCCTGGGGAGCCCGTGGAACCCGCCCGAGTCTTTTCCAGGGGATGTCTGGGTGACCTAAGGCCGGTCCCAATCGTTTCCTGTACCCTGGGGTTATCTCTCGACTGAAAATTCCAGTCTCTGATAGTGTGGTGCCCAAGGTTCAGTCTGGGACCGTGACCAGAGACACTGGCATGTGGCTCTGGGCTGGGGCTGGGGCTGGCTGCCGGCAGCCAAGCGTCTGGCGGAACCGGGATCTCTTCCGCGGTTAATCCCCCACCGTGGGGTATCCTCTCACCTGGGAAACACAATGACTGTGTTTTATGGCCGAGAGTTCTGATTGCTGTTCACTGTGCTGATCCTGCTGTGCTGCTGCTCAGAATGAGAGTCCTCCCGGCGCTGCCATCTTGCCCCTCCCCCCAGCTAAATGATTTTTACCCTTTCTTTTTGCTTTGTTTCTCTTTCCTTCCTTCCTTCCTTCCTTCCTTCCTTCCTTCCTTCCTTCCTTCCTTCCTTCCTTCTTTCCTTTCTTTCTTTCTTTCTTTCTTTCTTTCTTTTTTTCTTTCTTTCCTTCTTTATTTCTTTCTTCTTTCTTTCTTCCTCTCATTGAGATAAGGTTTTGTGGCAGCCCATTTGGAGTTATTGGCAAATTGGAATGCGCATCTGTGCAGTGGAACTCGGCCTTTCAGTCCTAGTTACTATCTAAGCTTGGAGGCTAAGAGATTGACTCTGGCAATTTCACAGCAGAGGTTCTGACCATGAGAACTAGATAGTAAATTCCTTGCCACTATGGTAACCAGACAGCAGGCTCTGTGTAGCCTTGAGTGAGCTCTCCTCTGTTTTGACCAAGTAAAGCTCCTACGTGAGAAACTGCTTGTACTTTTCTGCCTACTTAAATGTAAACCTGAAGTCCATTACACTGACACCTTGAGCAAAGCATAGACTTGGTGTCCCTCTTTTTGTCGCCTTTTCCCTCTCTCCCCAGCCTTCACTCAGGAGGTGTCCAGGTGTCACTGCTGGTCGGTGATAGTGGGTGCCAAAACCCGAGATTCTGAGATTGAGGACCAGCTGAGGCCAACTATACGCACCGCAGGTGCGCATGCTAAGCAACTGATTCAGGTACAATCAGGTGGCCATTATGGGGGCAAGGAACTAGTAAGGTGTGATTTATCAGATCTCTTAAACAGGGTCTTAAGACACGAGGAGTACATTTTAAAACAAAAGCTCTGCAAAACTTTTTGGATCAGGGAAGTCATTTTTGCCCATGGTTTCCAGAAAGTGGAAGTTTAAATTTAGCTATGTGGGACCGAGTTGGGGAAAAGTTAAAAGAAAAGGATGTTGGAGCTACAACTCTTGCATTATGGGCTTTGAAAAATGAGGCTCTTAAGGGAGAAAAATTAGATGAAAGTACTAAGGAGTCTATGAACTCTGTCAGAGTGCATTTATAAGAAGTTGGGGAAGAAAAAATTGTCTCAAAAAGAAGAAGGCAAAAAAGCGCCTCAGGGATCTTCTGATCCAGATGATTGGGTGGCTAAAGAGGAAGAGGAGCCTCGAATGAGAAAAAGGAAAAATTTGTATGGGTCAGTACAGAGAGCCTTACAAAAAATTCAGGAGGATAATACTAATGAGGAAAAAGATTCAGATACAGAGGATGAGGCTAAATTAGAGGAAGAGGCTGCTAATTCTGACTGGCCTCCTCCTCCTCCTGTATGGAGTTGGTTCCATTTAAACAAACTAAAAAGAAATATAACTTTATGTCACCTATTGAACAGGTTATGGACAGGGCAAGAAAAAGAGGAGAAGATTTTTCTGAGTTTCCTATGGCATACCCGATGATGGAAGTTGTGGATCCACAAGGTAACAGAGTTAGATAACATGTTAGTATTGAATTTAAATGGCTTAAAGAACTAAAGTCAACAGTTTCACTGTATGGGCCTACAGCTCCCTTTACTGTGACTCTTTTTGAAACCATAGCAGATAATAACTTGACTCCCTTACACAAGAAGACCTTTATTTGTGCAGTTCTATCCAGAGGAGATTATTTGCTGTGGTCAGCAGATTTTAGGGAATTCTCTCTCAAGACCGCTACACTTAATGTTCAATCTAGAAATCTTGCTTGGAATCAAGACATGTTATTAAGAGAAGGGCAATATGAAGGAAATCATAATCAAATTAATTACCCTCCTGCTGTCTCTACTCAAATTACAGCTACAGCCCGTCATGCCTGCAAAAATTAACTTCCAAAGGAGAAATGAGTTCAGCATTAGCCGATATTAAACAGGGATCTGATGAGCCTTTTCACAAGTTTGTAGACAGACTGTTAAAAGCTGCAGGCAGAATTTTGGGTGCTCCAGAAGGGGGAATCTGGTTTGTGCAACAACTGGCTTTTGAAAATGCCAATATAGCTTGTAAAGCTGCTATTCAGCCTTACAGAGCCCAATCTGATTCATCTGGGTATATTCTCCTATGCGCTGATATTGGTCCTGCTTACCAACAAAGATTTGCTATGGCTGGTGCTTTAAAGGGTATCACAGTTCAGGAAATGTTTATGCAAAAAGGCAAGCAATGAGGAAGTTGTTTTAATTGTGGACAGAATGGACATATTAAACAAAATTGTCCTTCTATGCAATCTCAACCTCGATCTCCAGGAAACTACCCTAAATTCAAGTGAGAAAAATATTGGGCCAATGAATGTAGATCTAAATTTGACAAGGATGGACAATTTATAACATGTTGGGATCCAGGTACTCCTCTCCTATTACTTGTATTTCAAACACAGTCAACTCCTACTAGATTATTATCGCAATCTAATCCTCTATTGTGGATCCACTTGTCAGCTAGTCCCAGTAAAGTCATTTTGCCTTATTATGAGGCTATTGTGTCATTGTGTCGGGACGCACCCAGAAGAGGGCTTACTTTGGAATTGAGCCTTCCAACATTATTATACCATATAATAAAGCTCAGACTAATTGGCTTTACACCAATTCAGATGAGTGGTTGCTTTCTTTGGCTGGATTTACAGGACAACTAGATAATCATTACCCTTCCAATAAGATTATTCAGTTTTTTACTTTACATAGTATTGGTTTTCCTACCATAGTTAAAAAAAAAAAAACTTTAAAAAATGCTTGCTCTATTTTTTTTTTTCCTGATGGTAAAGAAAAAGCTGGCTATACTGTTGATGGGTAAAAAGTTATTTTTCAAGTTCCAGGGTTATCTGCTCAACTTGCAGAATCGGTGGTTATCCACACAATGTTACAACATATTTTTGAGCCTTTTGAAGAGTTTAATTTAGCCAGAATATAACTCCATTTTGAAATTAAGATTTTGACTGGGAACTGAATTCAGGTACCAGGAAATATCACAGAGTGTACACTTGGCAGAAAACAAAGTTAACTCTCCTAGCAACAGCCTGCAGGAAATATCACAGAATAAATGCTTCATAGAAAATAGAGACAAACTCCCTGGCAATAATCAATGGGAATCGGTTAAAAATCGGGTGGGAAAATTCTCCCCAATGTTTCAGATATGGTTTAGAAAAATAGCCATTGTGATTATATGCCTTAGCCATTCTGATTGTGTGCCTCAGAAAAGGTCACCCTGCCCTGCTAAACTTCACCCAATTCTGTAACGCCAAGGCTTGTGCCCCCCTGCTTGCTGCCATGGAAACCCTCAGCTCACAGACTTTTCCTTTAAAAATCCTGTTCACTCAGAGCTCGGGGTCCCACTTCTCTACTGCTGCGCCAGCGAGACTTGGGTCCCGAGTTCGATCGCTCTCGTAATAAAGCTCTCTTGCAATTGCATCGAGTCATCTTCTGGTGGTCTCTGAGGGTCCCGTGAACATGGCATAACACTTTCAACTTACTGATAGTGTTTATACTGTTCAAGCTATTCCCAAGCTTGAAACAGCAATCAGATTCTTTCTACCACTCTGGCTAGTCAAATGTTTGCTCTGATTCATGGACTTATTCAGGTCTGTCATAATCCTTTCGATACTATTCATGTTAGAGCCCATTCTGGCCTCCCTGGACCTCTTGCTCTAGGTAATCAGACTATTGATAAAGCCTTAACCTTGGCTAAAAAACACCTATACAAAAAGCTCAAATGACTCATATATTGCATCATCTTAATAGTCACTCCTTATGTATAACTTATGGTCTTACCAAAAAACAAGCCAGAAAAATTGTTTAAAAAAATGTAACAATTGTGATACTTTCCATCCAGTACCTCATCTTGGGGTTAACCCCTGAGGGCTGACTCCAGGTCAGCTATGGCAGATTAATGTGACTCGTTTTATGAAATTTGGGAAATTAAAGTTTATTCATGTAACTATTGATACCTGTACAGGATTTATTTTTGCTACCTTGCATTCTGGAGAAGCTGCACGCCACATTATAGATCATTGTTTGGCTGCATTCGCTGTTCTTGGTGTGCCAAGAAATGAAATCTGACAATGGACCAGCTTATACCAACAAGCCCTTTCAAATTTTTTGTAAAAAAATAAATATTAAGCATGTGACAGGTATTCCTTATAACCCTATGGTCCAAGGCATAGTTAAACGTGCCCATGCCACCATTAAGATATATTTACAAAAGACAAAATTGGGGGAATTATGTCCTCTTTGTTCACCCAGAGTTCAATTAAATCATGTACTTTTTATTTCGAATTTTTTAACTTTGAACATCACAAATCTGAGGCTGAACGTTTTTGGCACCCTGAAATGGCATGTCATTATGCCATGGTGAAATGGAGGGACCCCTTAAAAAATACATGGCATGGACCCGATCCCGTTTTGATTTGGGGATGAGGTTATGTTTGTGTTTTTTCACAGGTTGAAGATGCTGCTCAATGGCTGCCAGAGAGACTGGTACAACAAGTGGATTACATCAAGAAACAAGATCATTCCCAAAGTTGCCACAGACTGATCCAGTTGGGGTCCCACAACCACAGGAAATCAGGGTTTTGGATAATCAGGAAGACAGAGGTTAGGCGAATTTGTCAGAGACGATACCAGAATGGCTTTGAATCTGCGGCGGTTTACTGAAATCAAGCCAACACTTTTATAAAGAAACACCTTAAAGTTGACATACCTCCTGGAACATTTACAAAGTTTACATTTTAACAAAAAGGGCGACCAGGTATAAAGTAGTCTCTACAAAAAAATCTTGGCCTAAAAGCTTTTAATCAAAGTAAACAAAGGGCATAAAACTTTAAACTCGTGGCTATTTACGAAGTTTTATTGCTAATAATTAGAGTGGAAAGCCAGGGACTGTTATGGCCCTCCGAGCCAAGTCAACTAAAGATTTGCAGTCCTCCTTAGAGATAAGACACTCGACCTAGCCTGTCCATAAAGCTCATAGTATAATATAAAACCTTCTGACCTCCTATGTTTACTTATCTTCTTTCTGCCTCATCATAAACACCCGTGTAAAGCTCTTACTCCTTTATTACCTACAATGTTTGGATTTTCTACAAGCAATTTCTGATACTGAATCTGACTCATTACTTTTCCTAAATTTTTATTTTTCTTTTACCCTGTTCTTGCTACAGCTTTTAATAATCTATCAGAAATATGTTTCCTTGAATAGTTAATTGTGCTGTTCCAAGAGAAACAACAAAAAGCTCATCAATCCAACTCTGCAAACAAGGAAGCATAGGAATCTCAGAATACGTCTGTTTGGTTTAGGTGGTCAGGGTGGACACTTTTCCAGGGACCTCCAGGAAGCTCATTCCCGAGGGAAACATATCTCCCATCTAGCAGCACAATCTATTGTTATGCTACACAGACAACACTAGAGTGGGTGTGGCACAAAGTGACGATATTGCTGATCCTGTTGCAGCTGATTCATCCAGTGAAGGCTGAATTACAACTTTGGGCTTTAGTGCCCAACCCCCCTCTTGATCTCCCTACACATGGTAGTGCACCTTTGTTTCCTGCCTTGTATTCTAATTATGATAGCTTAGGTTTACCTTTTTCTTCTGTAGATACTTCTACAGATATGTCTGGGTTTTATAATTTTACTGGCTCAGTTTGTTTTAGGATTACTGGTTCATTCATTGGGCGTTCTTACATTAAGCTTTATCTTCCTTGTGTTCAATTTTACTATGGAAGACATGCTGATAGTTATAGGCTAAAGCCAGATTTGGGAAATAAATTATTACTGACTAATATTTGAGTTGCCATTAGCTATTGTATAAATGATCAGCCTACCTTAGTAGATCTACCTAGTTGGCCTGAAGGGAGTATTTATTCTACCTCTGTAGGTCTTCCTTTACCCTGGGTTCATTGTTTACCTCCTCATCAGCCCTTGCAGGCATTAAATAAACCAGGATTATGGGTCAGACAACACACTGACCCTGTGGCTGATGCTAACGGCATACCTATGAAGTATCCATGGGTAATGGGCCCATATTACTTATGTGGAAAGTTGAGTTGCATGGACATTAGATCTCTCTGCTTTTTGAATACGACCATTGTAGAAAATGGTGCTATGCGTTTTAATGCTATTGCAGGCAAACCTTTATCAGTAACCCCAAAAGTTAGTCTTACTCTTTCTCCTGCTAAGGTTTATTTAAAGCCACCTTTTTTTCTTTTTACTAGTTAGCAGTCCATTGATATCTGAAGAAATTAATTGTTCTATAGCCTCTTGCAGAATTTCCTCCTGTTGGAATATCAAGTTTTTTGCAGGAGTTGTTAGGACACCTGCTAGCTTGTGGGTACCAGTTGTTTCCCCAGATGTTTGTCATAAAGTTGGACTTATGACTGTTACTAGATTTAAAAGAGATTTTGGCATTACTATGGCTATTACAGCAGCACCCTCACAGGAGGAATCACAGATGCAGTGGTTCTTTCTCAAAATACCATTACTGCTGCAGCATTAAATCAGTTAATACCACAGCTACTGCTTACCAAACTCAATTGCTTGTCAATAATCATTTTCATCAGGCATTCTGGTT
This sequence comes from Meriones unguiculatus, assembly GCF_030254825.1. Classification (NCBI taxonomy): domain Eukaryota; kingdom Metazoa; phylum Chordata; class Mammalia; order Rodentia; family Muridae; genus Meriones; species Meriones unguiculatus. The sequence goes on along the minus strand of NW_026843580.1, from coordinate 2,437,558 downwards.
TTGCAGCAACAAATAGATTTGTTGTCAGAAGAAATTAAAGTAGTAAGAAGCATGACTATATATTCCTGTGACCCTCATTATGGTAAATTCTGTCTTACTCCTTTTCCTGTCACTAACATGTCCTCAGCTAGACAACAGCTTTTCACTCTTATTAAGGGCCCATGGGATTCAAAGTATGTACGATTATCTGCTCAGCTTGCTAATGATCTTACTAAGTTACAGGAGATTGTTGTGGAGCCACTGGATATAGACTCTTCCTTCCTGACATGCATTTGGATACATTTGAAGAAGCTTCTTGATCCATCCTGAATGTTCATTTATGCATGTTTGGCTGGTCTGATACTATTTATCTTTGTAGTTGCCAGATGTGTCCACTTAGCTCCACAGCACCAAGCTAGATTTAATGAGACCATGCACAGAGTCCTTTTGGCCATCGAACAGAAGCATGCTGTGACTCCCTTGACCCAGGTAGGGGCTTAGCTTGCCCAGCTCACACATCAGCTTTAACCTCTCCTTTCCTGTGTGATGGGCCAGTTAGTTCTGGGTGATCGGATATATACCAACCAAAGACACAGAAATCCCCCTATAAGTGGGATTCTCCCATGACAGGTAAGACATTTATTGGGAATCACCCCCACCTAAGACAGACACGGTCCCTTTGTTTTAATTCGAAAGGGAGGAATTGTGGCAGCCCAATTGGAGTTACTGGCAAAATGGAAAGTGCATCTGTGCAGTGGAACTCGGCCTTTTGGCCCTAGTTACTATCTAAGCTTGGAGGCTAAGAGATTGACCCTGGCAATTTCATAACAAGAAGGTTCTGACCGGGAGAACTAGATAGGAAATTCCTTACTTCCATGGTAACCAGATAGCAGACTCTGTGTAACCTTGAGTGAGCTCTCCTCTGTTTTGACCAAGTAAAGCTCCTACATGAGAATCTGCTTGTACTTTTCTGCCTAATTAAATGTAAACCTGACATCCATTAAACTGACATCTTGATCAAAGCACAGACTTGGTGTCCCTCTTTTTGTCACCTTGTCCCTCTCTCCACAGCCTTCACTCAGGAGGTGTCCAGGTGTCACTGCTGGTCAGTGATAGGGTTTCCCTGTGAGACTTGTTTTCTTCTGTGCCTGCTGGTTTCCTTCCTTCCTGCCTATCTGTTTTTTTGTTTTGTTTTGTTTTGTTTTTATTCTTTTTTTCCTTTAAACAGGGTTTCCTTGTGAAACTAACTATATACACCAAGCTGGCCTTGAACTCAGATAAACAACTGCCTTTGCCTTTTGAGGCCTAGGATTAATGGTGTGTAGCATTCTAAGTTTTAAAAAGATAATAGTTTGCTTATGTTTTTAAATTTGCCTGTTTATTTTGTAAAAAGAGAGGAGTGCATGAATTTAGTTAGGTAAGATGGGAGGAAAAGCAAAAAGAAAAAAATGAAAAAATCTTTTCATTATACAAAAAAGACATTACCCATGTTCATGAACATATATAATATATATATATTAATCAAAATGAATGTTTAAACAATATATGGAATATAAATTTCAAATTGTGAAAAGAATAAGAAAGAATCAAATGAAATTATGTTGTATTTTAAACAGAGTTTAAAACATGAACATAATAAAAAGTCATTAATACATGAAATCTTGGCTGTAAAGTTTCCATTTCCTTGCTTTGTGTTTGGAGGCTTGGCGCCCCTCTTCTGCTTTCTCATGAAACATGTACTAGAGATGGTAGTCTATAATTTGTTCCAAGCCTTTGCTTACATGCATAAAGTTTTGAAAAATGACACATATCATCCAATATACAGATGCATTTTAATTGATTCTGTCTATTGGCAAACTTTATTTATTTCTTGTTTCTCACAGTTCTGAAAATTATTCTCAGACATAATTTTATTGTATATTTGAATTTAAATATTAACTTTTTAATTGTTTCATACAAATATTTTGATCATGTTCACCAATACCACCATATCTTCCAAGGTTCACTCTGTCCATCTTTAACCCCTTACTCAGCTAACTTTGAATTTCAACTACAGCCTGTGTTCCACCATTACTACTGTAACTTGTGCCTTCCCTTAAGTGTGGTTGACTTCCTAGGGGTTACAATAGTGAAGAAACTCTCTCTCTCTCTCTCTCTCTCTCTCTCTCTCTCTCTCTTAGTAGCCATCATATCTCAATAGGATCTCAGCTAAGGAAGAAATTTCCTGCCCATCACCCTCACATGCCGGCATTTTGTAGTGTTTGAGAATGGTCTTGTACATGATTTTATCATTACTGTGAGTTCAAACGTGCAACTAGCCTATCGTAGAAAGTAAATATTGTTTCCATGAGTTTATACACAGTCTCTGACCCTTCAAATCTTCCAACTTCTCTTCAAACAGGATGCTTCAGCCTTCATGATAGGGTTTATGACATGTATGCCTCATTTAAGGATGAATTTAATAGTCTATTATTGTCTGTACCATGATCAGTGATTTGTTTCTGTATTATGTGACATCTACTACAAAAAGAAACTCCTATGATGAGAATTGATGGATGTACTAATCCGTGGGCATAGCAATCAGTCATTAGTTGATTTCATAGTGGGCCCATTTAGCAGAATAAAAATATAAATTTCTCTCCTTGGGTCCTTTCCTTAGGCAAAGACACTGGTCATTTTTATAGTGCCAATATGTATTCCATACCATGGAGGGGACCTTATGTCAAATAAGACAAAGGGCAGCTCCACGTAACCTGTGTGCCCATTTTTGTACCAGAGAACATATCATATAAAGCCAGTCATTACTGGATCCCTCATGGTTCAGAGATGAGTGAGAGTGATGGTTGCTTTTATTTTCTTTGGTAGCATCCATAACACCTTTAAGCACTGTGAATCTAGGCAGCAGAGATAAAGCATCCAAGTGAGTACCAGCTAGATTTCTCCATGTTCTGTCATTCAAATATGTAGTGTCCTCAACAAAAGAGTCATACCATCATGTTCGGCAGGATCCAATCTTAGACCTTCTTGATACATATTCTAGATAATGAATATGAAAGATGTACGGTATTTGATATTCTTAACATTACTCAGAATCATTATTATAATTATATACAAGTTAACTGAGATGTACAGACTTCTGATCTGATTAATTTTGGCACCTTGCTGCACTCTGCCCAAAGTTTGGCTATGAGTCTCAGCATCTGCTTTGATATTCTGCTGGGTAGAGTCTTTAAGAGGCCCTCTGTTTTCTCCTTGATCCAATGTCCACCCTGTTTTTCTTTCTGAGTGAGGATTGATCCTCATGGACAGTTCTTTAAATGTTTTTCTGCACATAAAAGATTAAAAAAACAATTAAAAATTTTAATTGACCATAATTAATGAGTGTTAATACTGCAAGATCTTATCTGATTCTAGTTAAAATTCCCATTCTACTTTCAGTTACTCATAAAAAGATGTTAAAATATGAATTTTATAGAAGTATTGACATTTGAGTAATACAAGCCATTGCACTGAGTACTAAGATTGTAAGGTCTATGTTTTTCTCCTTTGTGATTTTATTATATCTATGCAGGTATGAGTTTAAGAACTACCAGTTTCTTCTGGCTCTGGTATTTGCCATTGAGGAAACCAATGGAAATCCTCATCTTCTACCCAACACAACCTTGGGCTTTGAGATACATAATATTGGATTTACTGAAAAGTATATCCTTATTTGCCCCTTTAGTTGGCTCACAAGAGTGAAGAATCCTGTACTTAATTACAACTGTGCAAAAAAGAGAATGTCACCTGCTGCACTCACAGGAACATCATGGGCAACATCTGCTCACATTGGGACATTACTACAACTCTACAAAATACCTCAGGTGAGGGATGAGGTGTGAAACCTAGGAGTCATGTATTCTTTGTTAACAGTATAGGTGTCTGAAAATGTGAAAAAGATGCATGAGATAATCCACTATCAAAGGCGAATGTGAAGGTCTTTGATGATAGATCCCTATTTCTAGTACTTGAAATACAAAGGAATAAGAGGTGGCTGAGCCTGTCAGTAATTTTTTTGTGAAAAACTCTGTATTTTTTTTTGCCTTTTAAAAATGATAAAACTATCTTCATCCTAACTGTTTACATTTGTTGATTCAAGATGGAAATTGTGTTTAATGCCAGTGTTCTTTATCTGGTTACCTTTTTTTTTCTACAGCTCTCTTTTGGGCCTTTTGATTCAACCTTGAATGAGCAAGGTCAGTTTAATTGTCTCTATCAGATGGCCGCCAAGGACACATATCTATCACTTGCCATAGTCTCTTTGCTGCTTTGTTTCAGATGGTCCTGGGTTGGTCTGATCCTCCCAGATGACCACAGAGGGAATCAGATGCTGTCAGACTTGAGAAAAAATGTGGAGAGTAATGGCATCTTCATAGCCTTTTTGAAATTGATCTCTGGCACCATGAATTCACTTTCCAATGAATTATGGAAAAATATGGAGAAGATTCGGGAATCCTCAGCAAATGTGATAGTTATATATGGAGACATTGGTTCTTCACAAGGCTTAATGCGACATATTGGGCACCTATTTGTGACATGGAAAGTCTGGGTCTTAAACTCTCAGTGGGATGCTGTCAGCCATGCTGATTATTTGATGGTAGACTCATTTCATGGGAGTCTTATTTTTACACACCACCATAAAGAGATGGTTGAGTTTATAAAATTCATTCAAACAGTTAATCCTTACAAATACCCTGAAAACAATTATCTTCCTAAGTTTTGGTACTTGTTCTTCAAGTGCTCATTTTCTGAGCTTGACTGTCAACTTTTGGAAAACTGCCAACCCAATGCTTCTTTGGAGTCACTGACCAGACACTTTTTTGACCCAGTCATGAGTGAAGAGAGCTACAATATATACAATGCTGTGTATGCTGTGGCCTACAGTCTCCATGAGATGAACCTTCAGCAAATAGAGATGCAACCATATGCTAATGGAAAAGAAACAAAATTCTTCCCCTGGCAAGTAATATCCCTTCTTGTGTGTTGTAATATCAGCAATGTGACATTTTTATTATTTTTTAAGTCACTCAAATTGGGTATCATAGGTCTTACATATGTTGTCATAAGCAAGGGACAAGATTTGTTTCCCTGTCTAGAGGACATAATAAAATCCTAAGTAAATCTCCTTTGTAAATGTTATGCTAGGAACAAAGAACAAACAAAAGTCAATATTAAATTCATATAACAAATTGGCTCACAGTCTTCTTCATAATGTCTGCAGTGTGAAAAGTGGGACTTTCCCATCAGTATTTCTCAGAGCAGAAGAACATGAAGTAATTTTTTACTGTTTGGAACACTTCTGAGCACTACCATAGGGTTATGAAATGAAGGGTCACCTTAAAGTGAACTTTAGACTTCAGGGCCCTCATTTGAAGAATGGAAGCTCTAAAGATATTCCAAACATTGGCTAGCTTTTTGAAACAATATAAAGGGTTTCAATTTACATAACATGTTGTCTTAGCTGTGATTTGTGCAATGATAGATATCTCCAGAACAGAATGGGATTTTCAAAACTTAATGCATTTCAATCCAAATATCATTCATTTGGCGGCTCCTTCAAATTTTCTTTTTAACATGAAGGGTTAAAACCACTGAGACTTCATTGTATTACCCTTTTAAAAATATTTGTATTTTATGAGATGTATTTCAGCATATATTTCTGAATCTCTCGTAGCTCCACCCTTTCCTAAAGAACACCCTTCTGGAAAATCATGTGAGCAGTGACACAGTAATGGATGAGGGAAGAATCTTAGACTCAGTGTATGATATTCTCAACTTTTGGAATTTTCCAAAAGGTCTAGGATTAAAGGTGAAAATAGGAAACTTTTCTCCAATTGCTCCCCAGGGGCAACAGTTGTCTTTATCTAATCAGTTGATTCAATGGCCAATAAGCTTTACAAAGGTGAGTTGTGATTCATCTTACTGCTTTGACTTTTCATGAAAACTAAAATAATTTTCAGGATGTAATGATCCTTGTACTGTCATTCAGTACCAATCAATATTTAACAAATATAGACTCCTTTCTCATTCCCTGCCTCTGATCAATGATCAATAGAAGAGCTCATTTAATTAGCTCATGAAGTTCTTTTTTCCTTTTATCTGTACTAATTTATTTATTAAAAGTTATTCAATTTGTATCCCCTGATGAAGCTCTCTCCATTATATTCTACCCACCCTTCTTATTTTCTCTCTATGCCCTTTCTTTAGGCACATGATAGGGCTGGTCCTCCTCCCCTTCTAACTGACCCTAGCCTATCAGGTCTCATCAGGGCTGGCTGCATCATCTTCCTCTCTGTCCTGGCAAGGCTGCAACCCACCCCCCAACCCTGGGAAGGTGATCAAAGAGCCAGACATTGCGTTCATGTCAGAGACAGCTCATGACCCCTTACTAGGAACCAACTTGAAATCTGAGCCCTCTATGGGCTTTCTCTGAGCAGAGTGTCTAAGTCTGCTCCATGCATGGTCCTTGGTTAGAGGATTAGTCATCTTTCCAGGTAACCCTGGCCCTAGGTTTTTGGCTATGTTTGTCTCCTTATTGAGTTCCTATCCTCTCAAGGTCTTTTTATTTATCTCTTCTTCCATAAGGTTCTCTGCACCTCACAGAAATGTCTGTATAAAACTCTTCACACATATGCCCAAAGATTCATTTCCATGGTGAAGCCAAGCCCTGTCAAGTTCTCAACATTCACAACCACAGTGGATATGAAAACTCACCCTAATAGCAAATATAGAGACCGCTTTCTAGAGCCATACTGTGACCTTTTAGAACATTACTTTAATGACATATTCTTAACTGCAGCTTAATGTATCGTACCAATATTTAAGCATTTAGTCTACGTAGAGCCAAAGCTGCCAAAATTAGCTACACCCAAATCGATTGTTTTCAATAGCATGTGTAATCATTTGAAAATTTACTATTCAGTGATACTCAGAAATTCTCTACTTTCTTGGATTTTTCACAAAAGATTGAGCATTTGCCAATAACTTTTATTTCCTTCAGATTCCTCGGTCTGTGTGCAGTGAGAGCTGTAGGCCAGGATTCAGGAAAGCCACTCAGGAAGGCAAGGCTGTCTGCTGCTTTGATTGCACTCCTTGTGCAGAAAATGAGATTTCGAATGAGACAGGTAAATACAGGCTTACAGAGGATTTTCTTATCTGTACACAGGTTATCTGCAATACCTAAGCAAATGGAACAGGACTGGAGAGAAGATAATGATCTTTTTCCTTGATTAGAAATTTAAACACTGCTGTTACTTTTATTTTCTTTTAGATAGATATAGATACACAGATAAATACATACCCAGATATATAGTTAATTCATAGATAGATAAAACACTGTAGGCATTAAAGTCATCCTTTACTCACATTGCTGATCCATTGCAAATATTCTTCCCTAAAGAGAACCACATTGACCAAAAATTAGCAGTCTATTTCTTTCCACCATAGACACAGTGTTTTGAGCCCCATTTCCTTATGGTCACATTTAAGATTCACTTAAGGCTTGGATTTCTCACAACCTATTTATGTTCATTCTTAGTACAAGTGTTTTTTAACATTGCAGGTGACTGAAGATTTGGATTTGACTTCCTTTGTACATGTATTTTATCTTTAGGATAAAGTTTCTTACTGAAAATCAATTACTTCATATAATTTGTTCTTTTGAATCTGCCTCACTTTTCGTAAAGACAGACTCTTTCTCACACAATATAATAAGAATAAATTTCCTCTCCCTCTACTTCTCTCAGTTTTCCCTTACCTTCGCTCTCATCCAGATTTATTCATTATCTCTGTTTCACTAGAAAAGAACATGCTTCTGAGAAATAATAACAAAACATAACAAATTAACATATAAATAGGTAAAATACAATGCATCATTTCAAAGTTGGAAAAGACAAGACAAAAGAAAAGAAAAAGCCCCAAGAGAGGGCACAGGAATCAGAGACTCACTTGTTTACACTTTCAGCAGTACAATAAAAGTGCTAAACCTCTTGTCTTGGCAGCAACCTGGTTTTCTGGGGATTTCCATGGCATCTTTTTAGGAAACAGCTCAAGTTCATGAAACCCAGTCCTGGTACTTGAAGCTGCATTAGTTGACAAGAGATGGCCAGTTGAGTTTCTTTCTGCCAGCTATTGGGAGACTTCATAAGGAGATTTCATTAGGACTTCTTTAGGCTAACCTCATTCAAGATAATCTTTTGTATCTCCATCCATTTGCCTGAAAATTTCACAGTATCATTTTTTAAATACCTTATTTATAGTCCATCATGTGAATGTATCATATAAGCTTTATTCATTCTTCTGTTGAGGGACATCTAGGTTGTTTTTAGTTTCTGGATTTGTGAATAGGGCAGCAGTGAACATGGTTAATAAAGCATCCCTGTGGTAGGATGAAGCATCCTTTGTGTATATTCCCAAGAGTGGTAAAAATGAATCTTATGGGAGATTGATTCTCATCGTTCTAAGAAAATAGTACACTAATTACAATGTGCTGTAAAAGTTTTCACTCCCACCAGTAATGGAGTAGAGTTCTTACTCCACATCCTTTCCAGCATGAGCTGGTACCTATATTTTTGTTCTTAGTCATTCTTAAAGGTGCAAGATGGGATGTCAGAGTAGTTTTGCTTATCCTCAGTTTGTGGAGAGCAACAGATGTCTTTGGCAATAGCCTAAGTTGTTTGGGAGTTCTCTAGGGCCCCATTAGCTAACAATTATATGTTACTCATTCTTCACACTAGATTGTTCATTTGGTGTATAGAGATGTCTAGTTGAAGTTGGGCTCCTCCATATGTATATTTAAGAGGCTTCTACTGTACTCCTGTCCAATACAACACCAGATGCACTTATTTTTACCTATTCATCCTCACATTTGCTTCTGTACTCCACTCTTTTCTCCATCCCTCATTTGATCTTCTAGTTCCTGTCTCACCTCATATTCTTCCATAAATATTAATTCTATTTCTACTTCCTAAGATTATTTTTCTCTCTTCTAGTCCCTTACTTTATACCTAAACTCAGTGACTATATCTAGTGTAGCCTGCTTATCAATAATTAACAGGTTAAAAGCCTCACATAAATTAATGCATGCTATATTTGTTTTTGGTTCTGGTTACTTCACTCAGAATTTTATTCCCTTAATTTTATTCCATTATTTCCATTAATTTACCCAGAAATTTCACAGTATGTTCGAAGTTCCAAGATCCCCTTAATGAGATTAATTTCTTTCTCATTGTCCTGATTCATGTGAGCCAAATCACAAAACTCAAGTTCATGAACTCAGTCTTCAATACAAAGATGTTCAGAAAGCTGCCATGTGATGCACATAATTCCCACTTGGAAACTATGTAGAAACATAGTCATGATGTCATACATTATGAAGAGATATAAAGATTTCTGTATCTATTATGGTTAATCTATACTTTTGTTATTTCTGTAATTTCTATAACTAAACTCAAATATACTGGTGAAGATTTTCAGACCTGAAAGAATGTGACAATAATCATTAGCTCATCTAGACCAAATTGCCTATGACTTTTAAACAGTATTAATGGATCATTTGCCATATATGAAAAAGATTAATGTGGAATCATGTCTTGTGACAACTAGCCAAAATTGCAATTATATCATATACTGCTTAATTAAATGTTAGTTGAATGAGTAACCAGAGAGATATGAATGTATCTGATCTAGTAATAAACACGGCGAATTAGGAGCATCACTAGTTCCTGGTCAGGATGTAGAAATTAGAAAATTCTTGTATCAAAATGAATTCTGGGAAATAAATCTGGCACAGTGTAAGTGAATTCATGGAACTAGAAAATGAGAATTGAGGTAGAATATTGAATAGAGACAGAAAAACATAAGTCAAACATAAATAAGATGTAAGTCACTAATCAGATTGGATATTTTGACATTGAAATTTTCTGTAAGAATTATCTCTTTGGAAAACATATTTTAAAATAAAAACACATTTAAAAATAGGTGTTTCCTTTTCTATATTGTTAAATATATATTTATGAACAAAAATTCTACCTCGCAGGTGCATGTTGAACTATCAACTGGTGTTGCCATTGTGCAGGTCTCAATTAGATCACAATGTTGTATGGAATTTTGTCTATGTGATCTTCTGTTAAAAGTGCTGCATTAAAGTCAATTGTTATTACTATATTAAGGTAAACCTGTGGTTTTAGATCTGTAGAATTTCTTTTAAGTACTTGGGAACATCACTTCTGGATATATCTCTGTGAAATCTGGTGCGCATCTTGGGACCTCTGCTTCTGCTCAACTAATGTGTTTATTTTTCATTTTCGCTATTTCTTATTCTAAAAATTATACTAGAACTTCATAATCCCCAAGTCCTTCCATAAAGATTTCATTAATTTATTTCAACTTTATTGACTATTTTTATTTTTTATTGAAAACAATTATTTTTCATACAAGATATCCTGATAGTAGTTTCCACTTCCTCTATTTCTAATCCCCAGAATTCCCTCCGTTTCTGTTACCATTGTTGATTTTATTTCCATTTGTAGTTCTTGGACACTTTTATTTGTTTACTTCAACTGTTTGAGATTTCTTGGCTTTCTTTAAGAGATTTGGTCATTCCCCCCCCCCTTTTTTTTTAGTTTTCATCTATTGCTTCATGAGATTTATCCTTTTTCACCTTAAGGACCTCTACCATCTTTACAAAATTTGTTTTAAGGTCTTTTACTGGTGCATCAGCTATGTTGGAATATTCTGGGTCTGCTGTTTTAGCATACCTAAGTGGTAGTGTAAACATGTTCCCTTGGCTGTTATTGATTTTGGTGTTATACCATCACCTAGGCATCTTGATATGGGGTGATTACATGTCTAGGAGAGGATTTCTGGATATTTGTCTTTGTTGAGTGGGTGTTTTGTTCCTTGGCTTTTGTTATCTTTCTGGATTTTGGAGAGTGTGGAGGCTGTGTGTTGCCTGTTTTACAGGGTGTGTTCACGGGGAATGCTTCCTGGTGTTGGGGCTGACATTCTGGAATGAGTAGGGGGAAGAAAAGTTGGAGGAGAAAGTCCATGTGATCTGTAATGGATGGAATCAGAGAAGGGGGAACAAAAATTTTCTGCTCAAGACAGGAAAATAGACAGGGGAATAAGATCTCAGAAGTGTGAGTGTGTGGGTCTATGTTGAAGGATATTGAATTGCATTATGAACCCTTAGTTTATGAACTATAAAAAAAATCTTTTTCTAAATGGCTCAAGTTTTGATCCTAGAGCTTTAAGCGTACTGTAAAAGTACTTCTGGTGTGGTTCAGCCCTAGAACACACCTTTTAATTAATTTAAATTATTAATTTAAATTAATTAAATTTCTGCTTTTTGTAAACAGAATTAAATATAATTAACCCTAGGTAAAGAAGTGGAACAAGAAACCAGCTGACATGGGTTAAACACAAAGAAAGGACTTCAAGTTGTAGTATATTTATGAATGGAGAAGAGACTAGTCCAGCTAGTGGGTGTCCTCTTCTGTCTCTATGACCTCTACTACTAGGATTTCCTGCTTGAGTACACATCATATCCTCCAATGAGCCTACCCTGTTTTAGATCTCCAGCTTGTCACAGAGAAACACCTACCCTCAGTTTCTCTTTGTCTACTGGCATTCTGTCTTACTCTCATTCTCCCCAGGTCTGATCTTCACCCTCTTAACTCTCTGTGTCTGTTTCCTAACTTGTTCCCTCACTTCAACCACTATCTTTATCTGTATTATATCCCTTCTGAGTGAGATTTATGCATCCTTCCTTGAATCCTCAATGCCACTTATTGTCTTTGTGTCTGTGCTTCGTAGTATGCTTACCCTGTACTATATGGCTAAATTCCACTAATAAGTGAGTGCATACTAGGTGTATCATTGTGGGTCTGGATTGCCTGACTCAGGATGATCTTTTTTAGTCGCATCCATTTGCCTGCAAATTTCATTATTTCTTTGGTTTTAATAGCTGAGTATTATTCTATTGAGAGACGGGAACACCAATCACACACAAAATATTTGACCCAAAGTTTCCCCCCTCCCTTACAGGATTTGCAGGGATAAAAATAGAGCAGAGTTTGAGGGAATGCCTATCCAATGCCAGTCCCAAGCAAACACTCACCTAATCAGAGAGTGTTAACCCCTGACACTACAAAGGAAGCTCTGCTAAACTTGCATACCACAGCCTGACAGAGTTGTCCTCTGACAGGTGCTACTTAGCAGTATCTCAAAACAGATATCCACAGTCACATCGAAACATTGGATGATACATACAAAGTCTTGTGGAAAAGTGGGAGGAAAGAGAAAAGGACCTGACAGTGACAGGAGCTCCACAAGAAGACCAACAGAGTCAACTATTTAGGGCCCAGAGGTGCCTGCTGAGACTGAAGCATCAACCAGAAACAATGCAAAAACTGAACCTAGGCTCCCTATAAAGATTAGAAGATGGGCAGCTTAGACCTCCTATGGGTCCTCTAGTAAGGAAAATGGAGATGTCATTGGACATGGACTCACTTGCCAGCTTTTTGATCACTTTCCCCTGACAGGACTGTCTGTTCAGGTTTTGGCAGAAGAGACATGCTCAGTCCTGATGCAATTTGATGAGCTGTGAGGTTAGGAAAGGGAGATTTCCTTTTCTGAGAAAAAGGGTAGGGAAAGGGAAAGAGAGTAAGGGTAGGACTGGGAGGGGAAAAGTGACGGGGTTACAAGAATGTAAGGTGAATAAAAATAGATAGAATAAAACAAAACATACACCCTTTCACGAGAAGGGGAAAAAAGAATGGAGAAGGGACCTCTTCCTTCTGGCACATGAGTTGTGCGTGAAAGGTTTGTTTCCATATGAAATGTAGGCTGAGTGTAGGCTGAGTAAAAAAGTCAGCTGGGTGATGTCTCTGCTACCCTAGACCAAAAGGATTTCACAACAGCATGTGACTCCTCTTTCTTGGTAAAATTCAATGATTGGGATTTTTCCATGTGGGTTCCCTAGTAATGAGAAACTGTCTCTGACATGAATTGATTGGGCTGCTCTGTGATCACCTCCCCCTGAGGGAGATGCAGCCTTACCAGGCCACTGAGGAAGACAATGCAGGCACTTCTGATGAGAACTGATATAATAGGATCAGATAGAAGGAGTGAAGGACCTACCCTAGCAGTGGACTCGGAGAGGGGCATGGGTGGAGAAGAGGGAGGACTGTGGGATTGGGATGGAAAGAGGAAGGGAACTACAGGTGGGATACAAAAGGAATAAAGTGCAATTAATAAATACAATATATTATAATAAAAATAGACCTACTTTAGACTTCTTGTTTCCCTGAAGAGAGCCTGTCTTTAGTTATCAGGGGTGCATGATGGATTTGGGATCTGAGACAAAGCAAAAAGTGAGGAGAGAAAAGATAGTGGGGGAAGATTTGTGAAATCCACAGGAGATAAGAGGTGCCTGGATATATACCACAGGCAAACCAAGGAGACCAACACCAGAAGGCCTGCTAACGCTCCCATGCCCGCCCATTCCTTCAGATGATTCATGGCTGCAGCAATCCATGTTGATAATCCTGTGGCTAGTCCTGCGTCCACTCTGGTAGAATTTACTGTGACAATGGCCACTCTCAGCTGCTCCATCGTAGTATCGAATTCTCCAGTCCAATTACCTAAAATATAGCTCGACAATTGTTTAGACAGATTTGCAACACAGGAAAAATTCTCATGTTGTATGCTAGTAACACAAAGTCCAGCATACTTTCATTGACAGCCAAGTTGAGCGATTTGCCATAGGGTATCAATTTGCTCCTGCAAGAGGTCAATCCTCTGATTGACCACCATCAAGCTTCCTTTTAGTTGAGCACTAATTCCTTTATGTACAACTAAGGCATGAGCTACATTGGCTAAAAGATTATTCAGGGTCTGAGCAGTCTGCCCAGTATGACTCATAGCTAATGCCCTGGTGGTAGCTCCACCAGCCGCCAATGAGATGGTAGTGACAATGGTGGCTGTAGTTCCAAGATCCCTTTTCTGTCTGAAGAGAGTCATAGCGTGAGGGGCATCAATGGGCACAGGCACCCAGTGAGGCATGCGAGTAACCAGGGCATACCTAAATTTACTAGCATTCCAGCATTGAGTCTCACAACAGTGTGATGCAGCCATGATCATTCAGGCCTTTACAGCCATTGAAGCAGGACATTCTCCCCAAGCATGGTTGGATACCATAAAAAGCTAAAATGATACGCTCAGGATGCGAGGCTAAGCACTGCACTCAGGGTCAGCAGCTTTCGACCCAGAGAAGAGCATGTCTGATTGCATGCAGGTTGATGCCCCAGGTCCCGCCTCTGAGAAAAAGGTATCAGACAGGTCTGATGCTCTTTGGGTGGATGACACCTAAATGAACATCAGTACAAAGTCCCAATTTATTTCTAATATCAGAGATCAGACCTCTACTCTTGCCTGATGCGTCTAAAACAAAAAGGGGGAACTGTAGAGAGCTGCAGAATGCTATGCCTTAAAGATGGAGCTGGTTTTCGCCTTCCACCTTCCCGATGGTGAGTGCTCTCTGTCATGAACAATTCCACATTTGGCTAAGGCTGAGGATCTGGCTTGCTTCCATGTATGTGGACCTATCTGCATTGCCCCCGTGGCACGCCTGGGTTGGCTACCCAGAGGCTATTTAAGCTGTGGGCTGGCTTTCCCCAGGGTCTGAGGATTGTTCAAGGTTCCTGAATAAACTGCATTGAAAAAAAAAAAAAAGAGGTGCCTGGAAAGCTGCCAAGGCGGGTCTGCTTTGAGGCTTAGGATGATAATGGGGCATTTGATCTAGGAGAAGTCTGTGGGCAGCCTGCCTGGTTTTCTGGCAGGAATGACCAGTGGTTTCCTAGGGTTTTCCTTCTGGAGTTGAAAGCTGGGACATAGCAAGGAGTAGGGAGAGGTAAAATAGGAGGGGAATGTCTGTGGAACCCACAGGAAATGTAGGCAGGGAGCAAGAGAGGCTGCAGCAGGTGTTCTGCTGAACCACTAAGGATGAGGTCTGGAAAAACAGGAAGAAAAGAATGTTGCGGGCAGTCTATCTGGTTCTCTGGCAGGCATGGTTTCCATTTGGCTTTTTGTCAGCATCTCTCCTTTACAATTTTCCACATGTGTTCAATGTATCACAGGTATGCTGCCCCCTACCAACACTTCTCAACACTAATCCTTAACCATCTCTTTAACAGTTTCTTTTTTTTTTTTTTTTTCATTTTCGTGTATGTCCTATTTTATTTCATCATGGACCATTGGATTCAGACTGTACTTGAGCAAAGTGTTGTCTTCAGTTGTGACACAAGCAAAATTATTAACTTGTTCTTTCTTTGGATATCTTTGCAGGACATAGTTTTAGCAGGGAAAGGAAGACAATCCCCTCACTTTTCTTCAGCTCATACTTAACAGAACCAACCAGGAAACTTATCCTTATTTGTTGATGTAATTGTTAATGCAATACATGTGTAGCCTGGAAGCAGGCAATTCACAGTCCTCATTTTATATGTATTTTGCCTTCATTTCCGTTACATTTCTTGAGTGTTGAAGCAGATGCTTTAGAAGTCCTTTTTTATTGATGGAGATTAAGGCAAAACTTCTTCTCAGAATATTCCACAGTCACACTTCTCTGCCCTCAGCACAGATCACTGTGAAAGGCTTCTTTGAGTAAGGACAGTGTTACTTTGCAATGTGTGTAAACACAAACATTCAGAAGATTGTTTGACAATAAGTAGATTGAGCTGAATAATCTTAAGCTGATTTCCTCCTTATATAATATGACCTCCCTCCCCCCAACCATGAAATTTCATGTGGGCTTATAAAACCAGGAATGAATTAATCTTTGTAAATATTCCTCCTGTTCATCTTAGTTACATTGTTTGTCCATAAATATATTCAATATACAAAAGTAGGAGCACTTCAGTCATGAATATAAAAAATCATTCACAGTTTTCTCTTAGTGACTATATTTTGAAACAATATATAAATCAAAATATGATAAACACATGATAAAAATAAAAATTCAAAGATTCACTGATTCAATATTAAAGAATAAACAAAGCCTATTTTTAGAAAGAAGTGTTATTTTATATAAATTAATTAATTATCATATATCATGTAGCTCAATTAAATCAGAGATAGACTTCTATGCCTAAAGCAAACATTTTACAATAGAAAATAAAAAACAAATCACTCATAACAGAAGCAAACAGATAAGTTGTGAATGTTGAAAACAGTTGAGAAAATACCTTGAGAAAAGGAAAAGAAACAAGAGAGTAAAACAGAGATTTTATTGTCCTGAAAATACACTGGATAAATATTCAACTAAAATGTTAAACATGAGAAAATCCATTGATGTGGTGTTGGTTGTCAGAAATTCACAAAGTTTTAATTTATGTAAATGAATATGGCATTAAAAAAGAATTGTATATGTTTTTAATTCAAGATGGAAGACACAAATGTTTAGGAGCAAAGTATTCAATATTCTTTTTTGAATGACTAGAAATATTTCAAAAGGTCTCTCAAAATATGGCAAATTTTCTGTAACTAAATATAACAATGTATTAGTAGTGCAGAATTTAAGCTTTATGAACAAAATGGTATGTTTTATTCCAAAATTATTAACAGTATGAAACAAACTAGAGAATTATTGGATTATGAGAAAATACATAAAGGTAAGTCTCATAGTTGAGAATAATACTTTTTGTTAATTAATTTTTTTAATTAATTTCAAACACTGTTGTACATATTGTACAAAATACAAGACCAGAATTAGAGATTATTTTCACAAGGGGATGTAAAAATGCAATTAGAATTATACACTATAATTCAGTAATCTTATTACTGAATAAGCAACCTACACAGAGGAGTAACATTGAGCTTCTTTGATTTTTGTCACCATAGATAAAGATGGCTTTATAGATTTGAAATGATTCATAGAGTATTTAAATATATGTTTCTGAAACAATAAAGGAAGGTGAGTCAAGGAACATTCAATGAGCTGAGGCTGAGTAACAACTTAGGGAGGAAGGGGACTACCTGAGGATTGAATCACAGACACTTCATTTCTAAACAGATATGGAGCATTGTGTAAAGTGTCCAGAAAGTCACTATGCAGACCCAAACAAGAACGACTGTCTCAAGAAAACTGTGAGCTTTTGGACCTACGAAGACCCCTTGGGGATGGCTCTCACCATCACAGCACTGTGCTTCTCTGCACTCACAGCTGCGGTCCTAGTAGTCTTTGTGAAGCACAGAGGCACAGCTATTGTCAAGGCCAACAATCGGGCTCTGAGCTACACCCTGCTGTTGACACTCATCATCTGTTTCCTCAGTTCCTTGCTCTTTATTGGCCACCCCAACACAACCACCTGCATAATGCAGCAGACAGTGTTTGGGATTTTGTTCACTGTGGCTCTCTCCACAGTGTTGGCCAAAGTTATCACAGTGGTTATTGCATTCAAAGTCACTGTTCCAGCTAGACTGGTAAGGTGGTTAACGGTATCAAGAGCCCCTAATTTCATCATTCCTTTCTGCACACTGATCCAACTTATTCTCTGTGGAGTCTGGTTGTTTTCCTCTCCACCCTTCGTTGAAAAAGATGTTCATGCAGAACATGCCCACATCATCATTGTGTGCAACAAGGGTTCAGCAGTTGCTTTCCACTGTGTCTTGGGATACCTCTGCTCCTTGGCACTTGGGAGTTACACCATGGCCTTCTTGTGCAGGAATAGGCCTGACACATTCAATGAAGCCAAGTTTCTGTCATTCAGCATGCAGGTATTCTTCTGTGTGTGGGTCACCTTCCTCCCAGTCTACCACAGCACAAAGGGGAAGGTCATGGTGGCTATGGAAGTCTTCTCTATTCTGGCCTCCAGTGCAGCACTGCTTGGCTTGATCTTTGCCCCCAAGTGCTACATCATTTTGATAAGGCCAGATAAGAACTGCTGTCTCGACATCAGGCACAAAACCCATTCAAGAAGAAATTTTCATTTCAAATGTAATTTAAAAATTAAAATTATTCTATGTTAGTGAATTAAATATAATGGCTGAAACAAATATCCCACCATTCTTAACATATTATTCAGTGTCTTGCCATCTCTTAATCTCTAATAATATGATGTGATTTTGTTGGTTCATAATTCTTCATTTAATTTCATTAAAGTGTGCTAGTTTTGACAGCACATATGCTAAAATTGGAATATATATATAGAAAATTCGCATGGCCCATCCACAAAGATGACATGCAAATTTGTGGAGCATTCCATATTTTTTGAAATCAGGATCCTTCAATTTGCTGGATACAATAAAGATAAACATTACCTCAGAGTAAAGGGTTGGAAAAAGGTTTTCTAAGCTAACAGACACAAGAAGCAAGTTAAAGTAGACATTCTGGTATTTAGTAAAATAGACTTTCAAACAAAATAATCAAAAGAGATGGGGAAAGGCACTTCATTGTCATCAACTGTAACATACCAAGCTGAGGTCTCAATTCTGCATATCTATGCACCATACACAAGGACATCACATTCATAAAAGAAACATTACTAATATAAATCACACATCAATCCACACAAGTTAATAGTTGAAGATTTCATCATCCCACTCTCACCAATGGACAGATCATCAGTACTGAAACTAAACAGAGAAATAATAAAAATAACAGACATCATGAATCAAATGGACCTAATATTTATCTACAGAACTTTTTACCTAACACAAAAGAATATACATTCTTCTCAGCACCTCAGGGAATATTTTCCAAAATTGACCATATACCTGGTCATAAAGCAAGCCTCAAGAGATATAAAAAAAATGAAATAACCCCTTGTATCATATCAGATCACCATGGATTAAAGCTGGACCTCAGAAACAACAGAAAGTCTGCAAACTCATGGAAAATGAACACTCCCTGCTCAATCACCACTGTTTCAGGGAAGAAATGAGGAAAGGACTTAAAAATTTTCCTAGGGTCCAATGAAAATAAAGACTCAACTTACCCAAACTCATGGGCTATATTAAAGGCATTGCTAGGAGGAAATTTCATAATATCAAATGACTTCATGAGACAACTGGAACCAAGAGCTTATTCTTTGAGAACCAAGAGCTTGTTCTTTGAGAAAATCAACAAGATAGACCCCTAGCCAATAACTACAAAGCAGAAGGAGAGTTTTCAAATTATCAAAATCAGAAATGAAATGTGGAACATAACAACAGACCCTGGGGAAATCCACAGAATCATTAGGTCTTACTTCAAAAGCCTGTATTCCATGAAATATGAAAACCTAAAGAAAATTAATTATTTTCTCAAAAGATTTCACTTACCAAAGCTAAATCAAGAGCAGGTAAAATATTTCTACCGTCCAAAAATACCAAAGGAAACACCTAAGGAAATAGAAACAGTCATCAAAAGTCTTCCAACCATATAAGTGAGTATATCCCATGTTTGTCTTTCTCCTTCTGGGATATTTCACTCAGAATGATCTTTTCTAGATCCCACCATTTGCCTGCAAATTTCATGATTTCCTCCTTTTTGATTGCTGAGTAGTATTCCATTGTATAAAAATACCACAATTTCTGTTCCTATAAGATATGATAAACATAATGAAATCTATACACCTAAAAAAGATAATCAATTGAGCGGACATGGGGTAAGATGATCAATCCTCATTTAGAAAGACAGATGGGATGTGCATTGAACGTATGACAGGAGTCTACTGAGCGCATCTGAAAGACTCTTAACTAGCAGTGTTTTCAAAGCAAAGACTCATGACCAAACCTTTGGCAGAGTACAGGGAATCATAAGAAAGAAGGGGAGTTAGTCTGATGGGGAAAGGATAGGAGCTCCACAAGGACCAAATATATCTGGGCACAGGGTCCTTTCTGAGACTGACATTCAACCAAGGACCATGTATGGATATAACCTAGAACCTCCACTCAGATGTAGCCTGTGGTAGCTCAGTAACCAATTGGTTTCCCAAAGTGAGGGGAACAGGGACTATTTCTAACAGGAACTCAATGACTGGCTCTTTGGTCTCCCCACCCCCGAAGGGAGGAGCAGTCCTGTTAAGCCACAGAGGAGGGCTTTGCAGCCAGTCCTGAAGATACCTGATAAAACAGGATCAGATGAATGGGTGGAGGTCCCCCCTATCAGTGGACTTGGAAAGGGGCACGGTGGAGATGAGGGAGAGAGGGAGGGACTGGGAGGGAATGAGGGATCGGGACACGGCTGGGATACAGAGTTAATAAAATGTAACTGATAAAAAAAAAGTCTTCCAACCAAAACAATGCCAAAGTCCAGAGGTTTCAGCTCAGATTTCTATCCGACTTTTAAAGAAGAGATAATAACATTTTTCCTCAAATCATTCCACAAAATAGAAACAGACAGAACTTTGTTATAATCATCCTATGAAGCCACAGTCTCTCTAATTCTGAAACCACACAAATACTCAACAAAGAAAGATAATTTCAGAGCAATCTCCCTCATGAGCATTGATGCAGAAATACTCAATAAAATTCTTTCAACCTGAATCCAAGAACATATTAAATATATCATCTATCATGATCAAGTAACCTTCACCCCAAAGATGCAGGGATGGTTCAGTAAATGAAACGCCATCAAGGCAGGGGTTGGAGAGATAGCTCGAGTTTCAGAGCACTAGCTGCTATTCCAGAAGTCCTGGGTTCAATTCCCAACAACCACAGGGTCGCTGATAACCATATATAATTTGATCTCATGCCCTCTTCTGGTGTGTTGTTCTACATCCAGACAGAACATTGTATACATAATAAAATAAAAATACTTAAAAAAATCCATCAATGTAATCGAAAATGTTAACAAAGTGAAAGAAAAAATAATCACATGATAAACTCATAAGATGAAAAAAAAAAACCAAAAAACCCACAAACATTTGATCAAAACCAAAACCTTTTTCATGTTAAAAGTCTTGAAGTTATCAGGGATACAAGGTGAATACCTAAGTGAATAAAGTCAATATACAGCAAGCCAATAGACAACATCAAATTACATGGAGACTCAAAGCAATTCCACTAAAATCAGAGACAAGAAAAGGCTACCCACTCTCTCCATATCTTTTCAATATAGTACTTGAAATTCTAGCTAGAGCAATAAGACAAGGAAAAGAGATCAAGAAGATACAAATTGGAGAAAAGAAGTCAAAGTATCATTATTCACAGATGATATAATAGTCTATATGAGTGAACTCCAAAATTCTATGAGGGAAATCCTACAGCTGACAAATATCTTCCACAATTGGCTGCATATAAATTTTTAAAAACATCAGTAGTCCTCCTGTACAAACAACAACCGAGCTGAGAAAGAAATTAGGGAAACAACACCTTTTACAATGTCTGAGAAGAAATGAAGTAACTTGATGTAACTCTAACCAAGCAAGTGAAAGACCTGTAGGTCAAGAATGTCAAGTCTCTAAAGAATGAAACTGAAGAGGATATCAGAAGATGAAAAGATCTTTCTTTTTTTTATAATTTTATTTTTCTCATTAGTTAAATTTTGTTAATTCTGTATCCCAGCTGTATCCCTCATTCCCTCCCCAATCTCACCCTCCCTCCCTCATCTCCTCCCTGCCCCTTTCCAAGTCCACTGATAGGGGAGGACCTCCTCCCCTTTCATATGACTCCCTTTTGTCAGGTATTTTCGGGACTGGCTGCAAAGTCCTCCTCTGTGGCCTAACAGTACTGCTCCTCCTTTGGGAGGTGGGGAGGTCAAAGAGCCAGTCATTGAGTTCCTGTTAGAAATAGTCCTTGTTCCCCTTACTATGGGAAACCAATTGATTACTGAGCTATCAGGGGTCACATCGGAGCAGAGGTTCTAGGTTTTATCCTTTCATGGACTTTGGTTGAGTGTCCATCTCAGAAAAGATCCTGTGCCGAGATACGTTTGGTCCTTGTGGAGCTCCTACCCTTTCCACATCAAACTCCCCTTCTTTCATATGATTCCCTGCACTCTGCCGAAGGTTTGGTTATGAGTCTTAGTATCTACTTTGGAACACTGTTAGGTAGAGTCTTTCAGATGCTTTCTGCGGTAGACTCCTGTCATTGGTTCAATGCATATCCCATTTGTCTTTCTAAATGAGGATAGATCATGATACCCCATGTCAGCTTTCCTGATTATCTTCTTTAAGTGTTTGTCTCTGCCATTCTATATTCCTCTACAGAGAATTCTCTGTTTAGCTCCGTTCCCCATTTTTTAATTGGATTACTTAGTTTGCCGTTTTTCAGTTTCTTTAGTTCTTTGTATATACTGGATATTAGCCCTCTGTCAGATAAAGGGTTGGTGAAGATTCTTTCCCAATCTGTAGGCAGTCGTTTGGTTTTGATGACGGTGACCTTTGCTTTACAGAAACTTTTCAGTTTCATGAGGTCCCATTTATTGATTGTTGCTCTTAGAGCCTGTGCTGTTGGAGTTCTGTTCAGGAAGTTGTCTCCTGTGCCAATGAGTTCTAGGCTGTTCCCCACTTTTTCTTCTAACAGATTTAGCGTATCTGGTTTTATGTTGAGGTCTTTGATCCACTTGGACTTTAGTTTTGTGCTGGGTGATAAATGTGGATCTATTTTCATTTTTCTGCATATAGAAATCCAATTAGACCAGCACCATCTGTTGAAGATGCTATCTTTTTTCCATTGAATGGTTTTGGCTGTTTTGTCAAAAATTGAGTATTCATAGGTAAGTGGGTTTATTTCTGGGTCTTCTATTCGGTTCCATTGATCCTCCTTTCTGATTCTATGCCAATACCATGCAGTTTTTATTACTATTGCTCTGTAGTACAGCTTGAGATCGGGAATGGAGATACTTCCAGATGATCTGTTGTTGTACGGGGTTGTTTTGAAGATTCTAGGTTTTTTGTTTCTCCATATGAAGCTGAGAATCTTTTTTTCAAGGTCTGAAAAGAATTGAGTTGATATTTTGATGGGAATTGCTTTGAATCTGTAGATTGCTTTTGGCAGGAAGGCCATTTTCACAATGTTAATCCTACCAATCCATGAGCACGGGAGATCTTTCCATCTTCTGAGATCTTCTTCAATTTCTTTCTTCAGAGACTTGAAGTTTTTCTCAAACAGGTCTTTCACTTGCTTGGTTAGTGTCACCCCAATGTACTTTATGTTATTAGTGGCTATTGTGAAGGGTGTTGTTTCCCTAATTTCTTTCTAGGCCCTTTTGTCTTTGGTAAACAGGAGGGCTTCTGATTTTTTTGAATTGATTTTGTATCCAGCCACTTTGCTGAAGGTTTTCATCAGCTGAACGAGTTCTCTGGTTGAATTTTTGGGGTCACTCATGTATACATTTGACAAAGTCCAACACCCATTCATGTTTAAAGTATTGGAGAGATCAGGGATACAAGGCACATACCTAAACATAGTAAAGGCAATATACAGCAAGCCTACAGCCAACGTCAAACTCAATGGAGAGAAACATAAATCAATCCCACAGAAATCAGGGACAAGACAAGGCTGCCCACTCTCCCCATATCTCTTCAACATAGTCCTTGAAGTCTTAGCCAGAGCAATAAGACAACTAAAGGAGATCAAGGGGATACAAATTGGAAAAGAAGAGGTCAAAGTGTCACGATTCGCAGATGATATGATAGTATACATGAGTGACCCCAAAAATTCAACCAGAAAAATCTTTCATGCTCATGGATTGGTAGTATTAAAATAGTAAAAATTGCTATCTTACCAAAAGCAATCTACAAATTCAATGTAATTCCCATCAAAATACCAACACAATTTATTTACAGATTTGAAAGAAAAATTCTCAATTTCATATGTAAAAAACACCAAAAAAACCAGTAGAAGAAAAACAATATTGTACAATAAAAGATCTTCTGGAGGTATCCCCATCCCTGATTTGAAGCTTTAGTACAGAGGAATAGTACTAAAATCTATATAGTACTGGCATAGAATAGGACTGGCTGATCAATGGAATCTAAAAGAAAACACAAATATGAACCCACACAACTACTATCACCTGATTTTTTACAAAGGAGCCAAAAGGATGCAGTGGAAAAAAAAACAGCATCTTCAACCAATGGTGCTGGTCTAACTGGATGTCTACATGTAAAAAAAAAAAAAAGAAAAGAAAAAAAAGTACATCCATATTTATCACCCTGCATAAAACTAAAATACAAGAGAATCAAAGACTTCAATATGAACCAGACACCCTAAAACTGTTAGAAGAAAAATTGTGAAGAGCCTTGGACTCATTGGCACAGGAGACAACTTCCTGAAGAGAACACCAACAGCATAGCTTCTAAGTTCAACAATCAATAAGTGGGACCATATGAAAATGAAAAGCTTCTGTACAGGAAGGGGCAATGTTGTCAGAACAAAAAGCTTGACTAGAGGTTGGGAAAGGATCTTCACCAACCCTCTATCTGACAGAGGGCTAATATCCAGAACATATAAAGAACTCAAAAAGTTAAACAGCAACAAATCAGTAATCCCATTAAAAAACGGGGTATAGAGCTAAACAAAGAATTCTCAATAGAGAAAAATCAAATGGTAGAGAAACACTTAAAGAAATGCTCAACATCTTTAGTCATCAGGGAAATGCACGTCAAAACGACCCTGAGATTTCAGCTTACACCCATCAGAATGGCTAAGATTAAAACTCAAGTGAAAACACATGCTGCAGAGGATGTGGAGAAAGGGGAACCTTCCTTCACAGCTGGTGGGAATATAAACTTCTACAGACACTTTGGAAATCAATCTGGCACTTTCTCAGACAATCAGGAATATTGCTACCTCAAGATTCAGCTATGGCACCCCTCGCCCTATATCCAAAAGATGCTCAAGTATATGACAAGGACATTTGCTCAATGATGTTCGTAGCAACTTTATTTGTAATAGCCACAAGTTGGAAACAACCCAGATTCCCCTCATTTGAGGAATGGATACAAAATTTGTGGTACGTTTCCACAATGTAGTACTACTAAGCAATTAAAAACAAGGAAACCATGGAATTTGCAGGCAAATGGTAGGATCTAGAAAAGATCATCCTGAGTGAAGTATCCCAGAAGCAGTTTGTAAACCCAGGGTTTACAATCAATCTTTAGTGGATATTAAACATATAATATAGGGAAAACATACTAAAATCTGTATACCTAAGTAAACTAATCAAGAAGGAGGACTCTGAGTAAGATGCTCAATCCTCATCCAGAAAGGCAAAGAGGATGTACATCAGAAGAGGGAGAACACAGGAAACAGGACAGGAGCCTACCACAGAGGGCCTCTGAAAGAGTCTGCACTGTAGGGTATCAAAGCAGATTCTGAGACTTAAAGCCAAACATTGGGCAGAGTACAGAGAATCTTATGAAAGAAGTGGGAAATAGTAAAACCTGGAGAGGACAGCAGCTCCACCAGGAGAGCAACAGAACCAAAACATCTGGGCAAAGGTTTTGTTTTTCTGTTTTTTTTTTTTTTTCCGAGACTGATTTTCCAACCAAGCACCATTTATGGAGAGAAACATTGAAGAAAAATAATTTAGTTCCTTAGTAAGCACATGATATTGACTGAAAAAAATTGGAGGAATGCAAATATTTCAATCTGAACTCAAGGATAAACACACCCAATATGTCAAAAGTGAAAAATAAATTTTGCAAACACAATCTGTATTTATTAAAATAGATCCAGAAAACAGCATGAAGTCAAATAAATGAAAAGAATCAATACACATCTTTCAATAATAACTATATTACTGGTCTCAGTTTCTCACTGAAGACACACTAACACATTTAGAAACAGGGTCCATGTGTTTTCTGTGCCTAATAACCTCCCCTCAACAACAGACATAGATACCTACAGTAAATGGACAATATTTTTTCCAAGCAAATGGAACCAGAAAACTACCATAGTCTTATCATGTATTTGATTTCATGCTGGTTTCTTGGATTTATTTTAATAAATACAGATTGTGCTGGCAATGTTATTTGTCACTTGTGACATCTTGGGTGTGTTTATCCTTCACATCAGATTGAAATAAATTAGCATACCTATTTTTTCTATTAATATCATCTGCTTACTAAGAAACTAACTTATTTTCTTCCATGTTTATCCTTAAATACTTGTGAGAAACTAATTTTCTTCACCTTATCTTCTTTTCAGACTGTGATGTCTGTATTATCCATTAAGTGATTGTATTTTTTTTTTCAATGCAGTTTATTCAGAAACCTTGAACAATCCTCGGACCCTGGGGAAAGCCAGCCCACAGCTTAAATAGCCTCTGGGTAGCCAACCCAGGCGTGCCACGTGGGCAATGCAGATAGGTCCACATACATGGAAGCAAGCCAGATCCTCAGCCTTAGCCAAATGTGGAATTGTTCGTGACAGAGAGCACTCACCATCGGGAAGGTGGAAGGCGGACACCAGCTCCATCTTTAAGGCATAGCATTCCGCAGCTCTCTACAGTTCCCCCTTTTTGTTTTAGATGCATCAGGTAAGAGTAGAGGTCTGATCTCTGATATTAGAAATAAATTGGGACTTTGTACCGATGTTCGTTTGGGTGTCATCCACCCAAAGAGCATCAGACCCGGCCGATACCTTTTTCTCAGAGGCGGGACCTGGGGCATCAACCTGCATGCAACCAGACATGCTCTTCTCTGGGTCCAAAGCGGCTGACCCTGAGTGCAGTGCTTAGCCTCGCATCCTGAGCGTAACATTTTAGCTTTTTATGGTATCCAACCATGTTTGGGGAGAATGTCCTGCTTCAATGGCTGTAAAGGCCTGAATGATCAAGGCTGCATCACACTGTTGTGAGACTCTAATCTTGCATATATACCACAGGCAAACCAAGGAGACCAACACCAGAAGGCCTGCTAACGCTCCCATGCCCGCCCATTCCTTCTGATTGGCCTGCTCTTTGATCACCTCCCCCTGGAGGGGGGGGGGAGCAGCCTTACCAGGCCATAGTAGAGGACAATGCAGCCACTTTTGATGTGAACTGACAGACTAAGATCAGAAAGGAGAGGAGAACCTCCCCTATTAGTGGACTTGGGGAGTGGCATGCAAGCAGAGGGAGGAGGGAGGGTGGGATTGGGAGGGGAGGAGGGAGGGGCTTATGGGGGGATGCAGAATGAATAAAGTGTAATTGATGAAAAATTTAGAAAAAAAGGGAAAAAATAATTTAAGAACCCTAAATGACTTTCAAAAGTGGAGGAAAACATGGAGTTAGTCAATTGGCATGGAGCACGTCTTGCCCCTGGGGGCAATGGTCTCCTGAACCTACTCAGACCTCGGACACCACCACTGCTAGTTCTAGAACTGATGCAGGAAGTTCCAACGAGGGGGTTAAGGCTTCTCATAATATTTCCTATAAGCCCACACCTGTTTGTCTATATCCCCCATTTTTATTCATTATTAGCCAGATAGAGCCAAGTAATTGTGGTGATGATACTTGCTTTTTTGCCCAATGCTGGAATGCTAGTAAATTTAGGTATGCCCTGGTTACTCGCATGCCTCACTGCGTACCTGTGCCCATTGATGCCCCTCACGCTATGACTCTCTTCAGACAGAAAAGGGATCTTGGAACTACAGCCACCATTGTTACTACCATCTCATTGGCGGCTGGTGGAGCTACCACCGGGGCACTAGCCATGAGTCATACTGGGCAGACTGCTCAGACCCTGAACAATCATTTAGCCAATGTAGCTCATGCCTTAGTTGTACATAAAGGAATTAATGCTCAACTAAAAGGAAGCTTGATGGTGTTCAATCAGAGGATTGACCTCTTGCAGGAGCAAATTGATACCCTATGGCAAATCGCTCAACTTGGCTGTCAATGAAAATATGCTGGACTTTGAGTCACTAGCATATAACATGAGAATTTTTCCTGTGCTGCAAATCTGTCTAAACAATTGTCGAGCTATATTTTAGGTAATTGGACTGGAGAATTCGATACTACGATGGAGCAGCTGAGAGTGGCCATTGTCACAGTAAATTCTACCAGAGTGGACGCAGGACTAGCCGCAGGATTATCATCATGGATTGCTGCAGCCATGAATCATCTGTATTTTTATAATCACTCATTTCACACATTATAAAAATGATTTATGTCAGAAATTAACAAGAATAAAAAGCTATTTTAAATGTCCAGTCCTGTTACCAGGACATTTTCTCAAACCCATGTGTTTAAGTGTCATGGATATTCTGAACGAAAGAATATTGTTGCATAATTTGTCAATAAACTTCTTATTTCTCAGACTGAGTTCTCTGTGTCTAAGAGAGGAGCAGTTTTGCCTTGATTGAATCACTAGTTTGCTTTGTTATCCAGGATTGCACTGAAATGTGACTTACTGAACACCAGGTTTTTCTATGCATTTTCATAACATACAGTTTTATAATAGATAGTTTCTGCTATTATCTACTCAATGCATGTTGTTAATCTGAAGCAAAAAAATAGAGTCCCAACAAACTACGGTTTTGAAGACTTTAAGTTAGCTTGGATGACTCCAATTTGAAATGAGAAACCATTTTGACCAAGGGCTGAACTCAGGTACTGGGAACTATCACAGAATGTGCACTTGACAGAAAACAAAGTTAAATCTCCCAGCAATATCTTCCAGGAAATATCACAGAATAAATACTTGGTAAAAACAAACAAACAAAGAAACAAAAAACATCGACAATCTCCCTGGCAACAATCAATGACAATCAATGATTATGTGCCTTAGATAGAGGGTTATCTAGCAGTATGAATTTTACCCAATCCTGTAACACCAAGGCATGAACCCCCTGTTTGCTGTCATGGAAATATCCTGCTTGCATTTTTTTTCCCTTTAAAAGCCCTTTTCACCCAGGGCTCAGGGTCCCACTTTTCTACTGCTGCATCAGTGAGATTTAGGTCCCAAGTTGGATCTCTCTTGTAATAAAGCTCTCTTGCCTTTTCATCTAGTCATCTCCTGGTGGTCTCTGAGGGTCTCGTGATCCTGGCATAACAGTTTGACCTGTTAACATTTCTTGATATAGTGCTTTTTGTTTCATTTTGTGTTATTGTCACTCTACTCACCCATCCTTTTCTCAGATGAGTGAATTTATTTTGGGGGCCAATCATTCGTTACTACATCACAATACACTGCAGTACATTCACTGCCCTAAACTACTGGTGGCTAGAAAATAGAGTCCTACTCAAGATAGCTTTCCTCAGAGTACTAGGTAAAAGAAGACAGGGTAATGCTTTCAAATTATTATACATTTTTAAATAGAGAAGGATTTCTAAAACACCCTGAGGATTTCAGAGCATGGTAAGCAGTTGGTGAGCACACTGACTTAGGTGCAGGGATTGATTACAATGATGCCTCTACTCAAAGATTAACCCCGAAAGGAATTTAAAAAAAAAGTCTAAGAGTCCAGAAGTTTAAATCTCAAATTAAGTAGATAATTTGGAAATGGGGAATACAGCAGGACTATTTTTTTTCCAAAGTGATAAATAAGCTGATTGTGTTGTGTGCATTAATCATATTGTTCTGCATGTACAAGTGTGTTGGGGCTGGACAGATGGCTTAGAGGGTAAGACTTTAAGAGGACTGGCTTTTCTACCAAGGGTCCTGAGTTCAATTCCCAGCAACCATATGGTGGTTCACAACCATTTATAATGAGATATGTTGCCCTCTTCTACCATGCAGAACACTGTATACATAAGTAATAAATAAATCTTAAAAATTTGTAATAAGAAAAAAAATGAATGTGTAATAGAAGAAAGTTCTGAGGCACATATAGTCAGCACAAAGAGTAGACTGCATTGGTTGTCTTATACTAAAAAAGATTGGACCCCTTATTGTTTTTTTGTACATGGCAGGAACATTTTCAGGCCTTCTCCTGATTCCCTTATCACAGGAACCTCTGATGTAGCATGTTTTCATCAGCTGAAGGTGTTTTCATAAGAAAAGTTCCTTGTTTCAAACTTGGCCAAAACAGCCCAATCAGAAAGTTGATCCCTTAAGTACAGCTGTCTACATTCTTGGCTGAATCATGGTGCCTGTGGTTAGAACAGAAGATCCAAAACATATTTTCCAATTTGTTTTCAAGCATAAACCAGGATCCCAGATGCAGAGCCTAAGGGAAGAAAGAATTTCAGAACTCTAAAAGGCAGTGCAGGAAGTGTCAGGAAGAACTTGGGGTGATTAGTGTGACAGCTGCACTCAAAACAAAGGGAAAAACACACATGATCACAAAAACTTGAGGTGAATATATACCTGCTGGACATTGTTAAATTTGTATTCACTACTCTTATGCTGAGTCTATATGTATGTTAACATGATGTTCTGGATTTTTATCTTCTGGCTCTTGTATATTCCCAATTTTGTCTCAGCCTTTTCTGACAATGATTGCTATGTAGCCATAAAGGACAATTTTTACCATCAAGGAGATCTGATGATTGGTGCATTTTTTCCTCTTCATATTTATTACACACGGAATCATGTTCCTGATATAAAGAACCCATATTTTTTTCAGGATATTCATGTACAGTAAGTACAAGTATTCATTGTACAAGTGCAGAAATCTTGTGACTTAAAGGATTTATAGATTGAAACTTCTTTCTTTTTTGCAAATTCACTGTTTCCCATTCTCAAATCTCTTCAAGTATATTTTCCACTTTTTGTTTCAAAGGAAAAGAAATAACTTTCATGGTATTCATTTTGCTTTTTTCATATGATAGTGGAATTTCATGATCTTTTTTTCATACTTGTAATGCCAGACTAGTTAAATATTTTCAGTGTTGTGATATTAGAGTGTGGATAATTTAATATAATAATGACCTGGTACTTCTAGGCTTTCTTTAAGTGTAAATATGCTCTTGTGAGAAGAGTCAATGTTGCTAAATGCAGAGACTCCTGAGTGCCTGGAATATTGCTAGACTGACAAGCCTTGATTATGTTTCATGCAGCTGATTTCACAACAAGACAGCCACCATGAAATTTTGGGAGCAATTTTCTACTCCACAAATATCTTTGTATATCTGATATCTTTTTTGCATGTTTTGGTTTTGGTTTTCTATCTTTTTTTTATTTTTTTGCTAATCTTTTTATTCTCAGACTGATTTTTAAAGTTTACCTGTTTGCCATGTTTTCAGTGCTTTATCTCATTTACATGGATGTGCTCACCAAGACTGTCTTTCTGTGAGGGTGGCAACTTAAGTGTGTTTTACTTTTCATAAATATGCAAGATTATGGAATAGTATCAGAAATGGGTGGTTCTCTTACACAATTTAATGACAAATATTCAAGTGTGTCTCTCTATAGAGGAAATAAAATGAGATTACCCTTATAACCATCCTGAATCTTTATAAATCAGTTCAAAACACTTTGAAATAGAGCAATAGAGTTTGTAAATATATGAATACCCAAGAAAACCAGTAGAAAGAAATTTACAACATAAAATATACTTATGAAGGTGAATTGTGCTTGGTGTGACATTATTGTGTATTTGTTAAAGCCATTGTGGGGCGTTAATAAAAAAATCAAGGACAGTGGAGGAAGAAATATTTTCAGATAATAAAGAAATCATCAAAAATTTGAGGGTGGTGACACATTAGTTTTTAAATAAAATAGCACAGACCAACACAGATTCAAAATTTGATATATAAATTTAATAATTCATATCTTGATGCAGTAGTGCAAGGTAAATATAATTTTTTAAGAATCATATTTTATCTCATAAAAACACAAATTTGTCTCATAGAAGACTATGGGCTTTGGATGCTGAACAGAACTTCTTTTACTTCATCATAACTAACCCTTTGTTACTTTCCTCTTTATCTGCTCTGCTCAGGTGTCAATGTACGTGTATATGTGTTTTTCTTTATATGATGCAGCAACAAGCCTGTATGTGAAAAGACTATACTTTTGGTTACATGACTATACTTTTGGTTATCTGGCTTGTCCATGATGAATGAAATGATTATAACATGTAAAAAAATTCAAATTTTTATATAGAAAAAAGGAGTCAAAGTGGTTCATGTCAACAAAACAGCATTTTTACTATGGAAGTTTAAAAATCTTGTCTTATACAATGCAGTTCTCAATCTTATTTTTTTGAATAAACTTAAAAATTTTTCGTATTATATATTTGTTTCTAGAATATGCAAAATAGATCAAACGGAGCAACTTCAAGTGTTCTAGGATGTTGATCCAATGTCTAAAAATCATCCTGGATTGTGTTTTCCATTGTTCAATTCTCTTGTATATTAGCAGTGAAAATGGTTCCTTCTCTAACTCTATGTTGATCCTGAGCACTTTCCTCCATTCTTGCCTGTAGCCTTATTAATTGAGATCTTTCTAAGAATTATAACCATGTGACCTTTTCTTTGTACACAGTCAGAATGGCCACTGAGTGTCTTCTAAATCATTTCATGAAGGTCTATAGTGTAACTGGCCTTCATTTATTTAACTGAGAAATATACCATTGGTGTCTGTTCTTCTGTTTCCACTGATCTTTATTCATCTCCAGAATCATCTTTGAATTGGCATTCTGTTCTTATTTGATAACTTGCCTTTTCTTGGGACAACTAACAAAGATTATGTAATATACAGACATATTTTCAGCACCACCAGAGACACAAGCAGCTCATCAATTTTATAACTTCTCTGATATAAGGGTTTTAGTCAGTCTGGCTGAGGTGAGTGCAGACGGCAGTTATTGTCAGCACTGTGCGGATTGTTCTACAGCTTCTTGCAGACCCTCACTTACAGAAATAGATGTGAACCCAGAACCCTGAAGATCAATTTTCTATTCAATTACTGGATTAAGACATTATTTAATCATATGCTATTTCAACGTTAATTGAATGAGTAAATAATTTGTAAAATAATCTCTGATTTTCATTCTAAATTATCTGATGAGTAGACATTTAGAAATAACACAGAAAATTTCTCAGATTTATGTTCTTCAAAACTGACTTGTCTGCCTATTCTGGACCTTCATTATCCTAATAAGAATATTGTAAATAGCCACTTACTGAGAGTTTTGGGGCATTCATTAGCTCATACTTTTATAAAAATATTACTACCACTTTCTTAACATTTTCATATAGCCTAAAACATTTGTAGACTTTTTGTCTCATATTTATTCACCCTTCTGGAAAGTTTTCTGTGAAATAGACACAAATATGAGGCATTGGAGTGGAGGAAGACTCAACTGAGTAATGCCCTAAAGTAGCATTACTCAATTGGCAAGCTAGTAAGGTATATCATTGAACATGGGAGATCTTTCCATCTTCTAATATCTTCTAATATTTCTTCATTCAGTGACTTGAATTTTTTTTCATACAAGTCTTTCACTTGTTTGGTTAGAGTTACACCAAGACACTTCATGATTTTTGTGGCTATAGTTTAAGGGTATTGTTGCCCCAATTTCTTTCCCAGCTCATTTGTCTTTTGTGTGCAGCAAGGCTACTGTTTCACTTGTCCTTTCTTTCTTTCTTGAGTTAATTTTTTTTATACAGCCACTTTTATGAGGGTGTTTATCCGCTGAAGGAGTTCTCTGGTAGAATTTTTTGCATCACTTATGTATACTACCATATCATCTGCAAATAGTGATACTTTCACTTCTTTCCAATTTGCATCCCTTTGATCTTCAGTTGTCTTACTGCTCTAGCTAGGACTTCAAGTACTCTGTTGAAAAGATAGAAAGAGAGTGGGCAGCCTTTCTTTGTCCCTGATTTCAGTAGGATTGATTTAAGTTTCTCTCCATTCGATGTTGGCTTCTTTACTATTTTTTTAGGTACCTGCTTTGTATCTCTGATGTCTCCAGGACTTTAAACATAAATTGGTCTTGTATTTCGTCAAGTGCTTTTTTCAGTATCTAGGAAAATGATCCTGTGGGTTTTTTTTTTAGTTTGTTTATACAGTGGTTTGCATTGATGGTTTTCTGTCTATTGAGCCATCCTTGAATGCCTAGGATGAAGCCTACTTGATCATCATGAATACTATTTTTGATGTGTCCTTGGTTTTGGTTTGTGTGTATTTCATTGAGTATTTGATCATCAATGTTCATAAGGGAGATTGGTCTGAAACTCTGAAACTCTTTCTTTGTTGGGTCTTTGTGTAGTTTAGGTAACAAGGTGACATAAACTAGATGAGTTTGCGAATGCTCCTTCTGTTTCTATTTTGTGAAATAATTTGAAGAGTATTGATATTAGCTATTTTTGAAAGTCTGGTAGAATTCTGTGCTAAAACCATTTGGCCCTGGACAATTTTTGGATGGGAGACTTTTGGAGACTTATTCTATTTCCTTTAAGGATACAGGACTGTTTAATTTGTTTAACTGATCTGGATTCATGGCAAGTGGAATCTATCAAGAAATTGGCAGAGTGCAGGGAATTGTATGGAAGAAGGGGAAGTTAGTAAGACCAGGAGAAGACAGGAGCTCCACAAGGACTAAATATATCTGGGCATAGGGGTCTTTGTGAGACTAATTCTCCAACCAAGGACCATACATGGATATAACTTATGCTCAGACATAGCTCATGGCAGCTCAGTACCCAAGTGTGTTCCCAGTAAGGGGAATAAGGACTGTCTCAGACATGAACTCAGTGGCTGGCTCTTTGCTCTCTCTCCCCCAAGGGAGGAGCAGCCTTCCTAGGCCACAGAGGAGGATATTGCAACCAGTCCTATTGAGACCTGATAAGCTAGGGTCAGATGGAAATGGAGGAGGACCTCTCCTATCAGTGGATTTAGAGAGGGACAAAGAGGAGATGAGGGAGGGAGGGAGGGTGGGATTGGGAAGGAATGATTGAAGGAGTTACAGCTGGAGCACAAAGTAAATAAACTGTAATTAATATAAAAATAAAATTAAAGTAAAAAAAGAAATTGGCCATTTCATTTAGATTTTCAAATTTCCTGGCATATAGGCTTGTGAAGTAAAACCTAATCATCTTTTTTATTTCCTCAGTGTCTGTTGTTATATCCCCTTTTCATTTCTGATGTTGTTGATTTGCATAATGTCTTTCTGCTTTTGGTTAGTTTGGCTAAAGGTATGTCTATCTTGTTGATTTTCTCAAAGAACCAGCTCCTGCTGTAATTTATTCTTTGAGTTGTTCTCTTTGTTTCTAATTTATTGATTTCATCTCTGAGTTTGATTATGTCCAGCTGTCTACTTCTTCTGAATATGTCTCCTTTTTTTCTAGGGCTTTCAGGTGTGACATTAAGTTGCTTGTGGGAGGTGTTTCCAGTTTCTTTATTAAGGTACTTTGGGCTGTGTACTTTCTTCTTAGCACTGCTTTCATTGTGTCCTATAAATTTTGGTACATTTTGCCTTCAGTTTCATTGAATTATAGGAAATCATTAATTTTTTTCTTTATTTCTTCCCTAACACAGCTTTCATTGAGTAGAGAGTTGTTCCATTTTCATGTGTGTGTAGGCTCTTTGTTATTTCTGTTGTTTTTGAAGTCCAGCTTTAGTCCATGGTGGTCTGATAAGATACAACATATTATTTCAGTCTTGTATCTGTTGGGGCATGCTTTGTGACCTACAATATGGTCAATTTTGGAGATGGTTCTATAAGCTGCTTAGAAGAAGGTGTGTCCCTTTGTGTTTGGGTGAAAAGTTCTGTAGCTATCTGTTGGGCCCATTTGATTTATGACCTGTTATTCTCATTGTTTCTCTATTTAATTTCTGTTTCATTGATTTCTCTTTTGATGAGAGTGGGGTGTTGAAGTCTCCAACTATTAATGTGTAGAAATTGATGTGTGGGTTAAGTTTAACTATGTTTCTTGTACAAATGCCGGTGCCCTTGTATTTGGGACATAGGTGTTCTGAACTGAGATGTCATCGTGGTTTATTCTTCTTTTGGTGAGTATGAAATGTCTTCCATCTCTTGACTAATTTTGGTTGAAAGTCTATTTTGTTAGATATTAGAGTGGCTATTCCATCTTGCTTTTTGTATCTGTTTCCTTGGAAATGCATTTTTACAGCTCTTTACTTTCATGTAAATGTCTTTGTGGCTGAGTTTTATTTCTTGTATGCACAGAATGATGTGTCCTGTTTACATATGCATTTTGTTACTTTGTGTCTTTGTATTTATATACTGTACTTTTGAGGGGTGTAGTTACCTTCTTGGGTGGGAGTTTTCTTTCTGGTATCCTCTCTAGGGCTGACTTTGTGCATAGATATTTGATTTTGGTTCTTTTCTCCATCTGGGGTGAATGAAAGGTTTGCTAGGTATAATGAGTAGTCTGATAATTTTATATCATTTTCTGATACCCAATGTTGTGTGAAGGAAGTAACATTCAATGAAGTAATGAAGAAAATGCTTCCATAATATTGGGCTGTAAGGAAGCTTATAGGGCAAATTCTCTATTAGTTATTGATGGAGGATGGCCCAGCTCATTGTGAGAGGGGCCATTCATGGACTGGTAGTTCTGACTTCTACAAGAAAGCAGGCTGAGAAATCCATTATGAGCAAGCCAGGAAGAGGAAGCCCTCTGTTGCATCTGTTTTACTACCTTCTTCCACATTTTTGCCCTGTTTGAGTTCCCTACCAAACTTCTTTCAGTAATGGACTATGATGTGGAAGTAGAAGCCTAACAAAAATTTTCCTCCACATCTTTCTTTTGCTCATTTTAATATTATCTAAATTCCAGCTCTGACAGTCCTAGAAATTACTATGTAGACCAAGCTGGCCAAACCCTTTCTGAGAACTGCCTGCCTCTGTCTCCTGAGTGCTGGGATTAAATGCATCCACTACCATTCCATTATTTCATCATGGCAATAGTAAATATTAAAAATACACCAAATAAACACTTTTCTCACCAGTTTGCTTTTGGTCATGCTCTTTCATCTAAGAAATAATAATCTAATCTAATACACTTTGTTTAGGTTCCTTTCTTTTACTTTATGTGTTTCATGTCCTGTTTCATTTTTTATTTTATTTTATTTTATTTTATTTTATTTTTGAGACAGGATCTCTAACATAATGTAGTCCTGACAGTCCTGGGCTGTAGGTCAGACTAGGCTGACCTACAGCTCTCAGAGATTCCTGCCTCATGAATGCTGGAATTAAAGGAATGCTGAATCATTCCAAGCTAAATGATTTTTACTCTTTCTTTTTTATTTCTCTTTACTTTCTTCCTTCTTGCCTTCCTTTCTTTTTCTTTCCCTTGATTTCTGTTTCCTTCCTTGCTTTCTTCCTTGACTGCTACCTTCCTTCCATGCTGTCTATCTATCTGTCTTTTCTTTCTTTCTTTCTTTCTTTCTTTCTTTCTTTCTTTCTTTCTTTCTTTCTTTCTTTCTTTAATTGAGACAGGATTTCCCTGTGAAACTTGTTTTCTTCCTTGCTTTCTTGCTTCCTTCCTTCCTGTTTGTCTTTTTTCTTTCCTTGAGGCAGGGTTTCCTTGTGAAACTTACTATATACACCAAGCTGGCCTTGAACTCAGCTATACAACTGCCTTTGCCTTTTGAGGCCTAGAATAAATAGTGTAGCATTCTATGTTTTTAAAAGATAATGGCTTTTTAGTGCTTTTAAATTTGCCTGTTTATTTTGTAAAAAAGAGAAGGGGTGTGAATTTGGATGGGTTAGAAGATGGCAGGAAAAACAAAAAGAAGAAAAAATAAAAAAATCCTTTCATTATACAAAAAAGATATTATACATGTTCATGAACCTATAGAATATATATTAATCAAAATGAATGTTTAAACAATTTATGAAATGCAGATTTCAAATTGACTACGTGAAAAAATAAGAAAGAATCAAATAAAATTGTGTTGCATTTTAAACAGAGTTTAAAATATGAATATAATATAAATTCATAAAGTCATGAAATCTTGGTTTTAATGTTTCCATGTCCTTATCATTGCTTTGTGTTTGGAGGCTTGGAGCCCCTCTTCTGCTTTTTCATGAAAAGTGTACTAGAGACTGTAGTCTAAAATGTGTTTCAAGCCTTTGCTTATGTGCATAAAGTTGTGAAAATGACACATATCATCGTATACACAAATGCAATTTAATTTATTCTGTCTATTGGAAAACTTTATTTCTTCTTTCTCACTGTTCTGAAAATTACCCTCAATTAGATATAATTTAATTTCATTTTTTAATTTAAAGTATTCATTACTTTTTAATTGTTTCATACACAAATATTTTGATCATATTCACCAATACCACCATATCTTCCCAGATTCACTCTCTCCATCTTTAACCCCTTACTCAGCTAACTTTGAATTTCAACTGCAGTCTGTGTTCTACAATTGCTACTGTAACTTGAGCCTTCCCTTAAGTGTGGTTGCTTTCTTAGTGGTTACAATAGTGAAGAAACTGTATCTCTCTCTCTCTTTTTCTTTGTCTCCTAGTATCTCAGCTAGGGGAGAAATTTCCTACCCATTCCCCTCACATGCTGGTATTTTCTATTGTTTGAGAATGGTCTTGTACATGATTTTATAAACACTCTGAGTTCAAATGTGCAACTAGCCTATCATAGAAAGTCCAACTTCTCTTCAGATAGGATACTTCAGGCTTCATGATAGGGTTTATGATATATATGTCTCATTTAAGAATGAACTTCATAGTCTGTTATTGTCTGTACCATGATCAGTGATTTGTTTTTGTATTATGTGACATTTACCACAAGAAGAAACTCCTATGATGAGAGCTGAGGGATGTACTAATTCGTGGGCACAGCAATCAGTCATTAGTTGATTTCATAATGGGTCCACTTAGTAGAATAACAGCATTAGGTTCTTCTCTTTGTGTCTATTCCTTAGTCAAAAGCACTGGCCATTTTTATAGTGCACAACTATGTACTCCATACCATGGAGGGGACCTTATGTCAATAAGACAAAGGGCAGCTCCACATAACATGAGTGCATGCCATTTTTGTACCAGAGAACATATCATATAAAGCCAGTCATTACTGGATACCCCATGGTTCACAGGTGAGTGAGAGCGATGATTGCTTTTATTTAGTTTGGTAGCATGTATAACACCTTTATGCACTATGAATCTAGCCAGGAGAGATAAAACTTCCAGGTGAGTACCAGCTAGATTTCTCCATGTTCTGTAATTCAAGTATGTAGTGACCTCAGCAAAGGAGTCATACCATCAAGTTCTGCAGGATCCAATCTTAGACCTTCTTGATACATATTCTAGATAATGAATATGAAAGATATATTGTATTTGATTTTGTTAATGTGATTTGGAATTGTTATTATAATTTTATACAAGTCCACTGAGATGTACAGACTTCTGGTCTGATTAATTTTGGCATCTCATGTTGATTTGAACGTTCTTTCTGATGAATTTTTTAACTAAAATATTTTTATTGGTAGCCTTTGTATTCCGTCTTTCTTCTTTGTAGAAGATTATGCTGCTCCTAAATTTTGTGTGATTTTATTAATTCCCCATGTTAAATACAATTGCATTTTTACTAATTGGCTATAATTTATATATACGAAGTCTTTTGTTTCTTTGAGATTGTGTGAAGTTTCTTGATAAATCCATTTGGTTTAAAAGAAATACACCTGAGTATGCAAGTTATAAATTTCAGAAGCATCTCAAAGAAGAAGTGTAGAGGAGAAAAGAAAATAATACAAGGTTCTTTGAGCCAACATGCATATCAGATTTTTGGCAGACCAGCAGCTGTGCTAAAGGAAAAAAAAGTTTTGGAAAAAGAGTAAGGAAGAAAAAGAGACAGATATGCAAGCATATAATGACCAAAAACAAAACAAAACAAACAAAACAAAACAAAAACAAGAAAAACCTATGTGACTAAAAGGCCAGAACTCTGCAGTAAAAATCCCCATCTAAAGATGCCCTGTTTGTTTCCTTTCCTTTCCAAGTATGCTTAATGTAACATTAGTCTACTTCCCTAATTGTTATATAAATTATACAAAACAATATTTCTTCTCTATAAATCCCTAAAAAATGTCTTAATATAAAGTATTTCTATATCCAAGTGAAGAACAATTTACTAAGTATAAACTGAAAGAAAGAGCTTGGGAACAGCACATATTGAGACTAAAATGAAATTATATTCCTTTGTGTAGGGGGCTTTTGGTATCATTAAGTGTGTAGTTTTTCCGAGTAAATCATGAATTTTGCAGGAAAATGGTGGTAAAAGATCATTCTGAGTGAGGTATCCCAGAATGAGAAAGACACACATGGTATATACTCACTTATAGAGACCTATAAGGTATGATAAACATAATGAAATCTATACACCCAAAGAAATTAAACAAGAAAGAGTACCCGGGGTAAGATGATCAATCCTCACTTACAAAATCAAATGGGATGGACACTGGACGTAAGAGAAAACAAGTAACAGCACAGGAGCCTACCACAGAGGGCCTCTGAAACACTCTACCTAGCAGTGCATCAAAGCAGATACTAACACTCATAACCAAACCTTAGGCAGAGTGCAGGGAATCATGTGAAGGAAGGGGGAGTTAGTATGACATAAAGAGGATAGGATATATCTGGGCACAGGGGTCTTTTCTGAGACTGATATTCCACCAAGGACCATGTATGGATGTAAACTATAGCCTCTGCTCAGATGTAGCCCATGGTAGCTCAGTAACAAATTGGATTTCCATAG
This sequence comes from Meriones unguiculatus, assembly GCF_030254825.1. NCBI lineage: Eukaryota > Metazoa > Chordata > Mammalia > Rodentia > Muridae > Meriones > Meriones unguiculatus. The sequence continues at coordinate 2,396,991 of NW_026843580.1, read as the reverse complement.
TAAGGGGAACAGGGATGATTCCTGACATGAACTCAATGGCAGGCTCTTTGACCTCCCCACCTCCCAAGGGAGGAGCAGTCCTCCTAGGCCACAGAGGAGGACTTTGCAGCCAGTCGTGAAGACACCTGATAAACCAGGGTAAGATGAAAGGGGAGGGTGTCCTCCCCAATCAGTGGACTTGGAAAGGGGCAGGGAGGAGATGAGGGAAGGAAGGTGGGATTGAGAGGGAATGAGGGAGTGGGATATAGCTGGGAAACAGAGTTAATAAAATGTAACTAATAATAAACAGTAAAAGAAAATGGGGTACAGGGAAAAAAGAGTGTAGTTTTTCTTCACAACATTATTACACAGATCAAGAGTTGCCTAATAAGGCAAAAGGCTTTAGGTGCAAAAATGAGGACCTGAGGTCAGATCTCTCAAAGAACATGAACCTACTCTTATAATCCAGTAATCATATGGAAGGCAGAGCCAGGGAGAGATGACTCCCTACATTTTTGCTGACCAGAATGCCACACCAGTTGTTATGGTACATTCTCCTCCTTGCAGTGCTGGGGAAGGAGATGCAGAAAAAAATTAGTGATTGAAAGACCAGATTTTTTTAAAGAATTTATTCCCGGACAACAATATCTATATGGTCAAACTGTCTCTGTCAATAAAAAAAAAAAAGTCACTCAGTCTCTGATTAATGAAATAAGTGATGAAGAGACACTGTGTGAATAAATGTGGATAGCTTGGACTGACACTGGAGGGCTTTAATGTCTTGCACTTAAAGTTCTTGAGACTCCTGAACCTGTACCTGAAAAGAGGCTCACAGCCTCGTAAATGATGCACACAGCTCATAAATACACACTAAGGTAAAATAAACTCAAGTGATAATACACTTGATTTATCCCAGAAATGCAGAGGGGAAGATAGTAAAAGACCCTTGAGTCCAAGCCCAGCCTAGTCTACATAGTGTGCTCTTGGACACCCCATTAAAAATATCATAAAATGACAACTATAGTATTATATGATTTGAATTAAATTTGTGATATTCCTTACATATGATGTTCTCCCCAAAACACTGGGTGATTGAATAATCAAGATATAATCTCTTTTCATAATCATGGAGGCTGAAAGACCAAGGTCCAGACATCAGGAGTTCTGATGAATTGTCAGAACCTAATTCCTTATACATGAAGAGTTTTCCCTTCAAAATGAACACATTAACTTAATTTCTAAAGAAAAAAAATTATTTTGCTTTTAAAATATGCTTCGTAAAATCCTAGTGATTATAGGCAACCCAAAGACCAAGCAACTTGAAGACTGTTCACACTTCTCTCTAAATGATGTTAGGTCGCATAAAATATATCCCATATGAGATTAAATACTTTTCAATATAAATCATACCATTTAAGTTTTTAAATACATTTTTATTTTTTATATATTAATTACAGTTTATTCATTTTGTATCCCAGCTGTAGCCCCTCCTTTAATCCCTGTTCAACCTACCATCCCTCATCTCCTACAATTTCCCTCTACAAGTCCACTGATAGGGCAGGTCCTCACATTCCATCTGACACTAGCCTATCAGGTCTTATCAGGACTGGCTTTATTATCTTCCTATGTGGCCTGATAAGGCTGCTCCCCCATCAGGAGAAGGTGATCAAAGAGCCAGCCACTGAGTTCACATCAGAGACAGTCCCTTTTCCCCTTACTAAGGAACCCATTCGCATACTGAGCTGCCATGGGCTACATCTGAGCAGGGGTTCTAGCTAATATCCATAAATGGTTGGAGTATCATTCTCAGAGAAAACCCCTGTGTCCAGATTTTTTGGTTCTGTTGCTTTCCCTGTGGAGATCCTTACCTCTCCAGGTCTTACTACCAACCTGTTCCTTAATAAGATTCACTGTACTCTGTCCAAAGTTTGGTTACAAACCTCAGCATCTGCTTTGATACACTGCTGGGCAGAATCTTTCTCCTGTCCTGCGTTCTGTTCTCTTCTTCCTCCAATGTCCTGCCTGTCTGTCTTTCTGAGTGAGGATTGATCCTCATGGACAGTTTTTTGAATGTTTTTCCTCACATAAAAGATAAATAAAACAATTAAATAATTAATTATGCTGACCATAATTAATGAGTGTTAATAATATAGGATCTTACCTGATTCGAGATAAAATTCCTGCCCTACTTTCAACCACTCCTAAAAAGGTATTAAAATATGGATTTTATACAGACATTGACATTTCAGTTGAGTTATAAAAGCCATTACACTAAGTATGAAAGTTGTATGGCTTATGTTTTTCTCTTTTGTGACTTTATGAAAACTATGCAGGTATAAATTTAAGAACTACCAGTTTGTTCTGGCCCTGGTATTTGCCATTGAGGAGATCAACAGAAATCCTCATCTACTACCCAACACAACTCTGGGCTTTGAGCTACGTAACATTGGATTTATTGAAAAGAGTATACTTCTTGGCCCCTTTTTTTGGATCACAAGGATGAGCAAACCTCTACTTAATTACAATTGTGTAAGGAAGAGAATGTCACCTGCTGCACTCACAGGAACATCATGGGCAACATCTGCTCACATTGGGACACTACTACAAATCTACAGAATACCTCAGGTGAGGGATGGGGCGTGAAAACTAGGATTCATGTATTCTTTGTTAACAGTACAAGTGTCTGAAAATGCAAAAAGGAGGCACTAGATAATCCAATATCAAAGGAAAGTATGAAGGTCCTTGATGAGAGATCCATACTTCCAGTACTTGAAATAAAGAGGAAGAAGAGGTGGATGAGCCCATCTAGCTTATTTAAACTGGAGACCTGTCAGTAAATTTTGTGGAAAACTGTGTATTTTTTTCCTTTTAAAATATGGCAAAACTATCTTCATCTTGACTGTTTACACCTGTTGATTAAAGATGGAGATTGCGTTTGATACCAGTGTTCTTTATCTGGTTTCCAATTTCTTTTTTCTACAGTTCACTTTTGGGCCTTTTGATTCTACCTTGAATGACCAAGGTCAGTTTAATTCTCTCTATCAGATGGCTCCCAAGGACACATATCTTTCACTTGCCATAGTCTCTTTGCTGCTTCATTTCAGATGGTCCTGGGTTGGTCTGATCCTCCCAGATGACCACAGAGGGAATCAGATGCTGTCAGACTTGAGAAAAGATATGGAGAGTAATGGCATCTGCATAGCCTTTTTGAAATTGATCTCTGGCACCATGAATTCACTTTCTAAGGAATTATGGAAAAATCTAGAGGAGATTCAGGAATCCTCAGCAAATGTGATAGTTATTTATGGAGACATTGGATCTTCACAAGGCTTAATGCGACACATTGGGCATCTGTTTATGACAGGGAAAGTCTGGGTCTTAAACTCTCAGTGGGATGCTGTCAGCCATGCTGATTATTTCATGGTAGACTCATTTCATGGGAGTCTCCTTTTTACACACCATCATAAAGAGATGGTTGAGTTTACAAATTTTATTCAAACAGTTAATCCCTACAAATACCCTGAAGACACTTATCTTCCCAAGTTTTGGTATTTGTTCTTCAAGTGCTCATTTTCTAAACGTGACTGTCAACTTTTGGAAAACTGCCTGCCCAATGCGTCTTTGGAGTTACTGCCTAGACACATTTTTGACCCAGCCATGAGTGAAGAGAGCTACAATATATACAATGCTGTGTATGCTCTGGCCTACAGTCTCCATAAGATGAACCTTCAGCAAATACAGATGCAACCATATGCTAATGGAAAAGAAATGGAATTCTTCCCCTGGAAGGTAATATCCCTTCTTCTGTGTTGTAATATCAGTCATGTAACATTTTTATTATTTTTTAAGTCACTCAAATTGGATATTACAGGGTTTACATATGTTGTCATAAGCAAGGGAGAATATTAGTTTCCCTTTCTAGAGGGCAGTGCAAAATCCTAAGTAAATGTACTTTGTAAATGTCATGCCAGGAACAAAGAAAAACAAATTCAATATTAAATGCATATAACAAGTTGCCTCATAGTCTTCATCATAATCTCTGCACTGTGAAAAGTGGGGATTCCCCATTTGCATTCCTCAGAGCAGAAGCAGGTGAAGTAAATGAGTTATGAAATTGGATATGTAATGAAGGGCCACTTTAAAGTGAATCTTAGATTTCAGGACCCTCGTTTGAAGACTGGAAGATCAAAATATATTCTAAACACTGCATAGCTTTTTAAAGCAATGTGAGTGATCTCAATTTACATTTCATGTTGTCTTAGCCATGCCTTGTTCAGTGATTTCTCTGAACAGAATGGAATTTTCAAAGCTTAATGCATTTCATTCCAAGTATCATTCATTTGATGCCTCCTTCAAATTTGTTTTTTATCCTGAGGGGTTAAAAACACGGAGATTTCATTGTATTACTTTTTTAAAAACATTTGTATTATCTCAGATGTATTTCAACATATGTTTCTGAATCTCTTATAGCTTCACCCTTTCCTAAAGAACACCCTTCTGGAAAATCATGTGAGCAGTCACACATTTATGGTTGAGGGAAGAAACTTAGACTCAGTGTATGACATTCTCAACTTTTGGAATTTTCCAAAGGGTCTTGGATTAAAGGTGAAAGTAGGAAACTTTTCTCCACATGCTCCCCAGAGACAACAATTGTCTTTATCTGAACAGTTGATTCAATGGCCAACAAGGTTTACAAAGGTGAGTTGTGATTTATCTCATTGCTTTGATTTTTCATGAAAACTAAAATAATTTTCAGGATGTAATGATTTTTAGACATTCTTTCAGTACCAATCTATATTTAACTACCATTAAAGAACTTCCCATAATTACAGCCAATATAGACTATTTTCACATTCCCTGCCTCAGATCAATAGAAAAGCTTATGTTTATAAAACAGACTTCAAGATAAGCTTTCTTTTTAAAAATTATTCAAGTTAAAAGTAAACAGAACCTCTGTATTGTAAATAATGCTCTGCAAGTCAATAAGCATGCAGATTATTAAATGAATTTTCATGTTTGTTTTTTCTTTTATATTCTTTTTTCTTTTAAGTTTTTTATTAATTACATTTTATTTACTTTGTATCACCCCTGTACTTCTCTCACCTCTCAATCCCTCTCTTCCTCCTTCTTCTCCACACATGCCCCTCCCCAAGTCCACTGTAGGGGAGGTCTTCTTTTCCTTCCTTCTGATCCTAGTCTGTTAGGTCTCATCAAGAGTGTCTGTACTGTATTCCTCTGTGACCTGGTAAGGCTGCTCTCCCCTCAGGGGGAGGTGATCAAAGAGTAGGGTAATCAATTCATGTCAGAGACAGTCCCTGTTCCCATTACTATGGAACCCAGTTGGACACTGAACTGCCATCTGTGCAGGGGTTCTAGGTTATCTGAATGCATACTACTTGGTTGTGTAGGTATTGTTTGAATTTGTTTTTGTCATTGAATATCTTGTTTTCTCCATTTAGGATGACTGAGAGTTTTGCTGGATATAGTAGCCTGGGCTGACATCTGGGTTTTCTTATGGTCTGTATTATATCCGTCCAGGCCCTTCTTGCTTTCATAGTCTCTGTTGAGAAGTCAGGTGTGATTTTCTGATGGGTTTGCCATTATATGTTACTAGGCATTTTTCTCTCACAGCTTTTAGTATTTTTTTCTTTGTTCCTATTTTGATTATTATGTGACAGGAGGGTTTTCTTTTCTCGTCTAATTTATTAGGTGTTCTGTAGGCCTCTTGTATTCTTATAGACCTCTCCTTTAAGTTGGGGGAATTTACTACTATGATTTTGTTAAAAATATTTTCTCTTCCTTGGAGCAGGGAGTATTCTTTTTCCTTTATTCCTATTATTGTTAGGTTTTGACTTTTCATATTGTCTTGGATTTCTTGGATGATCTGTGTCATTGGATGATCTGTGTCTGTTAAATGTTGGATTTAACATTTTCCTTGACAGATACATCTATTTCTTCCATGGAGATTACATTTGATTAAAGCTCAATCAGTTCGTTTTTTCTTTTATCTATCTATCTATTTATTTATTACAATTTATTCACTTTGTAACCCTGATGTAGCCCTCTCCCTCATCTCTTTCTAATCCCACTCACACACCCTATTTTCTCTCTATGCCTTTTCTTTCGGCTCCTGATAGGGAAGGAACTCCTCCTCTTTTATCTGTCCCTAGCCTATCAGGTGTCATTAGGGCTGTCTGCATCCTCTTACTCTGTGTCCTGGCATGGCTGCACACTCCCCCAAGGTGAAGGTAATCATGAAGCCAGCCACTGAGTTCATGTCAGAGACAGCCCATGACCTGTTACTAGGGAACCTACTTGGAAACTGAGCAGTCTATGGGCTTCCTCTGAGCAGGACATCTAAGTCCTCTCCATGCATGCTCCTTGGTTGGAATACCAGTCTTTGCAGGTCCCCTTGGGCCCCTGCTTTTGTGGCTCTGTTGGTCTCGTTGTGCAGTTCCTGTTGCCTCCAGGTCTTTCTATCTCTCTCTTTTTCTATAAGTTTCACTACACTCTGCCCAAAGTTTGGATATGAGTCTCATTATCTCCTTTGATACCCTAGTGGGTAGAAGCTCATGAAGTTTTTATGAACAGAGTGTCTGTTACATTTTTGTCATTGCCTCCAAACATTAAAAGGAAGTTATTTGGTTATGCAGACTAAGAAAATTCAGTGAGAGAAAATGTGGCGCTTTTTTTGCCAGCCACTCCAAAGATAGAATTGCATGACAGGTGTGTGTGTGTGTGTGCGTGTGTGTGTGTGTGTGTGTGTGATATTGTGATATTTGGTTTGCTTGTACAGGTAAATAGTTGAGAAAACCAACTGAAGAGAGAACACTGAGCATGGCTGAACTGTGAGCATGAAGTAGATCGTGTTGGGAAAAGTATGTTTTAGGAGACAAATTGGATGATGACATCAGATTCACAGAACAAAATCAGAGATTAAAGAATGTAGTTGTTCCCCTTCTATCTTCTTTTTATTCTATTTGTGATAGTAGCCAAGGAAATATTGGCCTCATTTTGGGATGGATCTTTCACCTCACATAAAGCTCTTCACAGAAATGTCCAAAGATTTGTTTCCATGATGAAGCCAAGCCCTGCCAAGTTCTCAGCATTCACAACCACATGGGATATAAGAGCTCTCCCTATTAGCAAGTATACAGTCAGCTTTCAAGAGCCATACTGTGACATTCTAAAACATTACATTAATGACCTACTCTTATCAGCAGCTTTATGTATTGTATCAAGATTTAAACATGTTGTCTAGGTAGTCCCAAAGCTGCCAAAATCAGCAATACCCAAACCCAATGTTTTCAATAGTATGTGTAATCATTTGCAAATTTACTGTTCAGTGATACTAAGAAAAACTCTACATACCTGGACTAAGCATTTGCTAGTAACTTTTATTTCCCTCAGATTCCTCAGTCTGTGTGCAGTGAGAGCTGTAAACCAGGATTCAGAAAAGCTGCCCAGGAAGGCAAGGCTGTCTGCTGCTTTGATTGCACTCCTTGTGCAGAAAATGAGATTTCAAATGAGACAGGTAAATACAGGCTTACAGAGGATCTTCTTATTTATACACAGGTTATCTGCAATACCTAGGCAAATGCAACAGTACTGGAGAGAAGATATGAACTTTTTCCTTCATTAGAAATTTAAGTATTGCTGTTATTTTTCTTTTCTTTTAGATAGATAGATAGCATATACATAGGCACATACCTAGATACATAGATGCACAGATGATAGGTACACAGATGATGCATAGATAAAGCACTCTAGACAATAAAGCCATCCTTGACTCACATTGCTGATCCATTGCAAATATTCTTCCTTAAAAAGACCCACATTGCCCAGAAATTAACGGTCTATTTATTTCCACCATAGGCACAGTATTTTGAGCACCATTTCTTTATAGTCACATTTATGAATCACTTAAGGCTTGGATTTCTCATATCCTATTTTTGTTTATTCTTAGTACAAGTGTTTTTCAACACTGCAGCTGACTGAAGTGATGGATTTGAATTTTCTCGTACATGTACTTTATCTTTATGATAAAGTTTCTTACAGAAAATCAATTATTTCATATAATTTGTCCTTTTGAATCTGCCTCTCTTTTCCTAAACATAGACTCTTTCTCAGACGATATAATATGAATAAATTTCCCCTCCCCCTCCTCCCTGATTTTCTCCTTACACTCTCTCTCATGCAGATCCACTCCTTATCTGTGTCTCACTAGAAAAGTAAAAGCAATATATAGCAAGCCTATAGCCAACATCAAACTCAATGGAGAGAAAATTAAATCAATCCCACTGAAATCAGGGACAAGGCAAGGCTGACCACTCTCTCTCTATCTTTTCAAAATAATACTTGAAGTTCTAGCTAGAGCAATAAGACAACTAAAGGATATATAAGGGATACAAATCAGAAAGGAAGAGGTCAAAGTTTCACTATTCCCAGATGATATGATAGTAAATATGAGTGACCCCAAAAATTCAACCAGAGAACTCCTTCAGCTGACAGACTACTTGAGAAAAGTGTCTGGATACAAAATCAACTCTAAAAAATCAGAAGCCCGGAGGGAGCCAAGATGGCGGCACCGGTAGAGCACCGCGTTTCAGAAGCAGGACAGCACTCGCCTTGCAGAGACCAGGAGACTGAACTCTGGGCCCTGAAACTACATAAATCGTGTTTCCCAGGTGAGGGGAGGCTCCCATGGTGTGGGAATCGGTCGGGTCCACTCATGCTACCCAGCCAGAACCCAGAAGAAATCCTGGGTAATGCTGGCTTTGTGTCTCCGGGCTTGAGCCGCAAACGTTCGTGTCCCAATCACTTTCCCAGGCTGATCCGTGAGCACAAGGGTGCCTGAGGCTGGGTGTCCCAGTCACGGGGGGACCCCACTGGGAAGCAAAGTTGCCAGACTGATCACGGGTCACCCAGTCTTTCCCCAGAAGGTCTCTAGGATGGTGGGTACCCACCGCCAACACAACTGAGCTCCTGCTGCTCAGAGAGCTACTCGTTCAGCTCAGTGGTACAGACAAGCTGCGCGCCCCAGTACAACAGGGACTGGGAACCCCTGTCCAGAGAGGACCCCACAGGGAAGGAAGAAACCATGCTGCTGTGGTCACCTAGGGAAAGTCTAGCAGCCTGCAGATCGCAGACAGGTGAGTACGCCCAGTCATCACAGATCTGGGCCCAAACAGGGAGCACAGAGTGATCGGAAACTCAGCTCCTGCAGACTAGCAGGGGGGCACATGCTCCACCAGCCCAGAGGCCTGCATTGTACCAAATACACCTTACAGGCAGAAATGTGCACCCCAAGACACCAGAGCAGTACTCACCCGCCACAGATTACCTCTTGGGTACTGGGGCACAGAGCCCCAACCTCAGACCTACAAAAGACTGGGAACCCTGAGATCAAACCCCCAGATACTGCTCCAAGGGGCAACCAGTTATCCCTAACAAAACTGACCAAACCACGGGACACACAGGTTATAGCAGTTGATCACTAAATTTACAGCAAGAAACCCAGAAGGAGGGCAGCTGTCTTCAGGCTTTCTCCCAGTGAGAGGAGAGCCCTCTCGGCTAATCAGGACCACAGTTACTACCCAGGTCTCTATGCCTGAGGTGAGCTGTAGCAACTCCTGAAAACACCGGACATCCAGTGATTATACCCAAAAAGCTGGAAAGGCTTCCTTCAGGAAAAACCGTCTTCCTGCCATAGGAATTCTCTCCACTACAAGAGTCCAGGAACAACCAGAAACTAAATTCAAACAACTAAGATAGTCCAATGGATAGAGGACAGCATAAAAGTTCAACCAACAAAAGCCAGAGCAATATGGCATCTCCAGAACCCAGTTATCCATGGGCAAATAGGCCTGAACATCCCAGCATAAATGAAATTCAAGGAGATGACCTAACATCTATGCTCATGAAGAAGATAACAGAGAAAACAAATAAAATACAAAAAGAATTAGAGGAAAATAAAAACAAACAGATCAAGGCTATCCGTAAAGAAATGGAGGAAATTAAAGACAAGGAGATTATGGCCATCCGTGAAGAAATACAGGAAGCTGCAGCCGAACAGTCTGTGGCCTTTAGAGAGGAAATGCTAAAATCACTGAATGAAATAAAAGAAACAGTGGATTGTTCAAACAAACAGCTGAAGGAATTGACGGAAAAACATGAAAATACAGTCAGACAGGGGAAGGAAACCAACAAAATAGCTCAAGACCTGAAGATAGAATTGGAAAAATTAAAAAAAAACACAAATGGAAGAAATTGTGGAGAGAAAGAACTTAGGGAAGAAAGCAGGAACTACAGAGGTTAGCATAACTAATAGGCTACAAGAAATAGAAGAAAGAATCTCAGGTGTGGAAGATACAATGGAAGAAATAGATGTATCTGTCAAAGAAAATGTTAAATCTAAAAAATTCCTGACACAGACCGTCCAAGAAATTCAAGACAACATAAAAAGACAAAACCTAAGAATAATAGGAATAGAGGAAAAAGAAGATTCCCTGCACCAAGGCCCAGAAAATATTTTCAACAAAATCATTGAAGAAAATTTCCCCAACTTAAAGGAGAGACCAATAAGGATACAAGAGGCCTATAGAACACCCAATAAATTAGACCAGAAAAGAAAATCCTCCCGCCACATAATAATCAAAACCGTAAGTATACAGAACAAAGAAAAAATTCTAAAAGCTGCAAGAGAAAAAGGCCAAGTAACATATAATGGCAAACCCATTAGAATCACATCTGACTTTTCAACAGAGACTATGAAAGCCAGAAGGGCCTGGAAAGATATCATGCAGACCCTAAGAGAACAAAGATGTCAGCCCAGGCTACTATACCCTGCAAAACTCTCAGTCCTCATAGATGGAGAAAACAAGATATTCAATGACAAAAACAAATTTCAACAACACCTACAAACAAATCCAGCATTACAGAATACACTGGAAGGGAAAATACAACCCAAGAAAGCTAGCTACATTCAGGAATACACAGAAAATAAATAACCCCACTACAGTAAAACAAAAAGTAACCAAGCACACAACCTGATGACCACAGCCAACATCAAATTCAAAGGATCTAACAGCCACTGGTCATTAATCTCTCTCAATATCAATGGACTTAATTCTCCAATAAAAAGACACAGACCATCAGAATGGATGCGTAAACAAAACCCAGCAATATGTTGAATACAAGAAACACACCTAAGTCACAAAGATAGATATTACCTGAGGGTAAAGGGATGGAAGACGGCTTTTCAAGCAAATGGATGCAAGAAGCAAGCAGAAATAGCCATTCTAATATCTGATAAAATAATATTTCAAGCAAAATTAATCAAAAGAGATGGGGAAGGACACTTCATACTCATCAAGGGAAAATTCCACCAAGAAGACATTACAATCCTGAACATCTATGCCCCAAATACAAGGGTACCCACATTTGTGAAACAAACATTAATAAAACATAAACCACACATAGATCCCCACACACTAATAGTGGGACACTTCAACACCCCACTCTCAACAAAGGACAAGTCAAATAAACAGAAATTAAACAAAGAAACAATATCTCTAACAGAGGTCATGAATCAAATGGACCTAACAGAAATTTACAGAACCTTACACCCAAACACAAAAGAATTTACCTTCTTCTCAGCACCTCATGGAACCTTCTCCAAAATAGACCACATGGTTGGTCACAAAGCAAGCCTCAACAGATACAAGAAGATTGAAATAATCCCTTGTATCCTGTCTGATCACCATGGAATAAAGTTGGACCTCAGTAACAACAAAAATAGCAAAAAGCCTACACATACATGGAAACTGAACAACTTGCTACTAAAGGACAGCTGGGTCAGGGAAGAAATAAAGAAATTAAAATCTTCCTAGAACTCAATGAAAATGAAGACACAACATACCCAAACTTGTGAGACACAATGAAAGCAGTGCAAAGAGGAAAGTTCATAGCACTAAGTGCCTTCAAGAAGAAATTTGAGACAGCGCATTCAAGCAACTTAATGGCTCACTTAAAAACCCTAGAAAAACAAGAAGCAGACACACCAAGAAGGAGCAGATGGCTGAAAATAATCAAACTCAGGGCTGAAATCAATCAATTAGAAACAAATAAAACAATTCAAAGAACCAATGAAAACAAGAGCTGGTTCTTTGAGAAAATCAACAAGATAGACAAACCCTTAGCCAAGCTAACTAAAAGGCAGCGAGACACCATCCAAATCAACAAAATCAGAAATGAAAAGGGGGACATAACTACAGATACTGAGGAAATCCAAACAATCATTAGGACTTACTTCAAAAGTCTATATGCCACAAAATTTGAAAATCCAAATTAAATGGACAATTTTCTTGATTGATTCCACTTACCAAAGCTAAATCAGGACCAGGTAAATCAACTAAATAGTCCTATATCCCCCAAAGAAATAGAAGCAGTCATCGAAAGTCTCCCATCCAAAAAAAGCCCAGGACCTGATGGTTTCAGTGCAGAATTCTACCAAACATTCAAAAAAGAGCTAACTCCAGTTCTCTTCGAACTATTCCACAAAATCGAAACAGAAGCAACATTACCAAACGCATTCTATGAAGCCACAGTCACCTTGATACCAAAACCTCACAAAGACCCAACAAAAAAAGAGAACTTCAGGCCAATCTCCCTTATGAACATTGATGCAAAAATACTCAACAAAATACTCCCAAACCGAATACAAGAACACATCAAAGATATCATCCACCATGAGCAAGTAGGCTTCATCCCAGGTATGCAGGGGTGGTTCAATATATGGAAATCCATCAATGTGATCCACCATATTAACAAACTGAAAGAAAAAAAAAACTCATGATAATCTACCTAGATGCTGAAAAAGCATTTGACAAAACCCAACATCCATTCATGTTTAAAGTATTAGAGAGATCAGGGATACAAGGCACATATCTAAACATAATAAAGGCAATATACAGCAAACCTATAGCCAACATCAAACTGAATGGAGAGAAACTTTAAGCAATCCCACTGAAATCAGGGACAAGACAAGGCTGCCCACTCTCTCCATATCTCTTCAACATAGTTCTGGAAGTTCTTGCTAGAGCAATAAGACAGTTGAAGGAGATCAAGGGGATACAAATTGGAAAGGAAGAAGTCAAATTATCGCTATTTGCAGATGATATGATAGTATACGTGAGTGACCCCAAAAACTCTACCAGGGAACTCCTACAGCTGATAAACAATTTCAGCAATGTGGCTGGATACAAAATTAACTCAAAAAAAATCAGTAGCCCTCCTCTATACAAAAGACAAAAGGGCTGAGAAAGAAATTAGGGAAACAACACCCTTCACAATAGCCACAAATGACATAAGGTACCTCGGAGTAACCCTAACCAAGGAAGACAAGACTTGTATGAAAAAAAAATTCAAGTCTCTGAAGAAAGAATTAGAAGAAGATATGAGAAGATGGAAAGATCTCCCATGTTCATGGCTTGGCAGGATTAACATAGTAAAAATGGCCATTTTACCAAAAGCAATCTACAGATTCAATGCAATTCCCATCAAATTACCAACACAATTCTTTACAGACCTGGAAAGAAAAATTCTCAACTTCATATGGAATAAAAAGAAACCCAGAATTGCTAAAACAATCCTCTACAATAAAAGATCTTCTGGAGGTATCTCCATCCCTGATCTTAAGTTGTACTATAGAGCAACAGTTTTAAAAACTGCATGGTACTGGCATAATAACAGAATAGTGGATCAATGGAACTGAACAGAGGACCCAGAAATAAACCCACACACTTATGAACACCTGATCTTTGACAAAGGCGCCAAAACCATACAATGGAAAAAAGATAGCATCTTCAAAAAACAGTGCTGGTCCAACTGGATGTCTACATGTAGAAAAATGAAAATAGATCCATACTTATCACCCTGAACAAAACTGAAGTCCAAGTGGATCAAAGACCTCAACATAAAACCTGACACATTAAATCAGCTAGAAAAAAAATTGGGGAATACCCTAGAACTCATTGGTACAGGAGAAAACTTTTTGCACAGAACACCAACAGCACAGGCTCTAAGAGCAACAATCAATAAATGGGACCTCATGAAACTGAAAAGCTTCTGCAAAGCAAAGGAGACCATCACCAAAACAAAGCAACTGCCTACAGATTGGGAAAGAATCTTCACCAACCCTTTATCTGACAGAGGACTCATATCCAGTATATATAAAGAACTAAAGAAGCTGAAAAGCAGCAAACCAAGTAATCCACTTACAAAATGGGGAAGAGAGCTAAACAGAGAGGAATACCGAATCGCAGAGAAGCACTTAAAGAAATGCTCAACCTCACTAGCCATTAGGGAAATGCAAATCAAAACAACCCTGACATTTCACCTTATACCCATGAGAATGGCCAAGATCAAAAACTCAAGTGACAACACATGCTGGAGAGGTTGTGGAGAAAGGGGAACCCTTTTCCACTGCTGGTGGGAATGTAAACTTATACAACTACTCTGGAAATCAATCTGGTGCTTTCTCGGACAACTAGGAATAGGGCTTCCCCATGATCCAGCCTTCCCATTCCTAGGCATATATCCAAAAGAGGCTCAAGTACACAAAAAGGACATTTGCTCAACCATGTTTGTAGCAGCTTTATTTGTAATAGCCAGAAGCTGGAAACAACCCAGGTGCCCCTCAACTGAAGAATGGATGCAGAAATTGTGGTACATCTACACAATGGAATATTAATCAGCAATGAAAAATAAGGAAATCATGAAATTTGCAGGAAAATGGTGGGATCTGGAAAGGATCATCCTGAGTGAGTTGTCCCAGAAGCAAAAAGACACACATGGTATTTACTCACTCATAAAGACATACAACATAGGACAAACCCACTATAACCTGTGCATCTAAAGAAACTAAGCAAGAGAGAGGACCCTAACTAAAATGTCCAATCCCCATCCGGAAAGGCAAAGAGGATGGACATCAGAAGAAGAAGAAAACAGAAACAACCTAGGAACCTACCACAGAGGGCCTCTGAAAGCCTCTGCCCTACAGACTATCAAAGCAGATGCTGAGCCTGATGGGCAACTGTTGGGCAGAGTGAATGGAATTTTATGTAAGAACTGGGAAATAGTAAGAGCTGGAGAGGACAGGGTCTCCTCAAGGAGAACAACAGAACAAGAAAATTTGAACACAGGGAACCTCCCAGAGACTCATACTCCAACCAAGGTCTATTCTTGGAGATAACCCAGAACCCCTGCACAGATGTAGCCCAGGGCAGTTCAGAGTCCAATTGGGTTACATAGTAATGTGAGGAGGGACTGCCTCTGACATAATCTGATTGGCCTGCTCTTTGATCACCTCCCCCTGGGGGGGAGCAGCCTTACCAGGCCATAGTAGAGGACAATACAGCCACTTTTGATGTGAACTGATGGACTAAGATCAGAAAGGAGAGGAGAACCTCCCCTATCAGTGGACTTGGGGAGTGTCATGCATGCAGAGGGAGGAGGTAGGGTGGGATTGGGAGGGGAGGAGGGAGGGGCTTATAGGGGGATGCAGAATGAATAAAGTGTAATTGAGGAAAAATTAAGAAAAAAAAGGGAAAAAATAATTTAAGAATCTTAAATGACTTCCAAAAGTGAAGCAAAACAAGGAGTTAGTCAATTTACATGGAGCACGTCTCGCCCCTGGGGGCAATGGTCTCCTGAACCTACTCAGACCTCGGACACCACCACTGCTAGTTCTAGAACTGATGCAAGATGTTCCAACGAAGGGGTTAAGGCTTCTCATAATATTTCCTACAAACCCACACCTGTTTGTTTATATCCCCTATTTTTATTCATTATTAGCCAGATAGAGCCAAGTAATTGTGGTGATGATACTTGCTTTTTTGCTCAATGCTGGAATGCTAGTGAATTTCGGTAAGCCCTGCTTACTCGCATGCCTCGCTGGGTTCCTGTTCCCGTTGATGCCCCTCATGCTATGACTCTCTTCAGACAGAAAAGGTATCTTGGAACTACAGCCACCACTGTTACTGCCATCTCTTTGGTGGCTGTTGGAGCTACCACCACGGCATTAGCCATGAGTCATACTGTGCAGACTGCTCAGACCCTGAATAATCTTTTAGCCAATGTAGCTCATGCCTTAGATGTACAAAAAGGAATTAATGCTCAACTAAAAGGAGGCTTGATGGTGTTCAATCAGAGGATTGACCTCGTGCAGGAGCAAATTGATACCCTTTGGCAAATCGCTCAACCTGGCTGTCAATGAGAGTATGCTGGACTTTGTGTCACTAGCATACAACATGAGAATTTTTCCTGTGCTGCAAATCTGTCTAAACAATTGTCGAGCTATATTTTAGGTAATTGGACTGGAGAATTCGATACTACAATGGAGCAGCTGAGAGTGGCCATTATCACAGTAAATTCTACCAGAGTGGACACAGGACTAGCCACAGGATTATCACCATGGATTGCTGCAGCCATAAATCATCTGAAGGAATGGGCGGGCATGGAAACGTTAGCAGGCCTTCTGGTGTTGGTCTCCTTGGTTTGCCTGTGATGTATATGCAAGATTAGAGTCTCACAACAGTGTAATGCCGCCATGATCATTCTGGCCTTTACAGCCATTGAAGCAGGACAGTCTCCCCAAGCATGGTTGGCTACCATAAAAAGCTAAAATGTTATGCTCAGGATGTGAGGCTAAGCGCTGCACTCAGAGTCAGCCGATTTCGACCCAGAGAAGAGCAAGTCTGATTGCATGCGGGTTGATGCCCCAGGTCCCGCCTCTGAGAAAAAGGTATCGGACGAGTCTGATGCTCTTTGGGTGGATGACACCTAAATGAACATCAGTACAAAGTCCCAATTTATTTCTAATATCAGAGATCAGACCTCTACTCTTGCCTGATGCGTCTAAAACAAAAAGGGGGAACTGTAGAGAGCTGTGTAATGCCTTGCCTTAAAGATGGAGCTGGTTTACACCTTCCACCTTCCTGATAGTGAGTGCTCTCTGTCACGAACAACTCCACATTTGGCTAAGGCTGAGGATCTGGCTTGCTTCCATGTATGTGGACCTATCTGCATTGCCCATGTGGCACGCTGGGGTTGGCTACCCAGAGGCTATATAAGCTGTGGGCTAGCTTTCCCCAGGGTCTGATGATTGTTCAATGTTCCTGAATAAACTGCATTGAAAAAAAAAAATCAGAAGCCCCCCTGTATATCAAAAACAAAAGGGCCAAGAAAGAAATAAGGAAAACAATACCCTTCACAATAGCCACTAATAACATAAAGTACGTTGGGGTGACTCTAACCAAAGAAGTGAAAGATCTATTTCAAAAAAACTTCAAGTCTCTGAAGAAAGAAATTGAAGAAGCTATGAGAAGATAGAAAGAGCTCCCGTGCTTATGGATTGGTAGGATTAATATAGAGAAAATGACCATCCTCCCAAAAGCAATCTATAGATTCAATGCAATTCCCTTCAAAATACCAACAAAATTCTTTACAGAACTTGAAAGAAAAATTCTCAGCTATATATGGAGAAATAAAAACCCAGAATTTCCAAAATGATCCTGTACAACAACAGATCATCTAGAGGTATCTGAATCCCTGATCTCAAGCTATAATACATAGCAATAGTATTAAAAACAGCATGGTATTGGCATAGAAACAGAAAGGAGGATCACTGGAACCATATAGAAGATCCAGAAATAAACCCACACACCTACGGATACTTGATTTTTGGCAAAGAAGCCAGAACCTTTCAATGGAAAAAAAAAAGCATCTTCAATAGCTGGTACAACTGGATGTTTTTGTGCCAAAAAAATGAAAATAGATCCATACTTATCACCCTGCATAAAAATAAAGACCAAGTAGATCAAAAACGTTAACATAATACCAGATTCTCTAAACTGCTTAGAAGAAAAAGTGGAGAAGAGCCTAGAACTCATTGACACAGGAGACAACTTCTTGAACAGAACACCAACAGCACAGTCTCTAAGAGCAACAATCCATAAATGGGACCTCATGAAACTGAAAAGTGAATGTAAAGCAAAAGACACTGTCATCAGAACAAAACGACAGCCTACATAGTGGGAAAGGATCTTCACCAACCCTATATCTAACAGAGGGCTTATATCCAGAATATATAAAGAACTAAAGATGTTAAAAAGCAATTAATCAAGTAATCTAATTAAAAATGGGGTACAGAGCTAAACAGAATTCTCTGTAGAGGAATATAGAATGCCAGAGAAACATTTAATGAGATGTGCAATATCCTTATCCACCAGGGAGATACAAATCAAAACGACCTTGAGATTTCAACTTATACCCATCAAAATGCTAAGATAAAAAATTCAAGTGACAACACATGCTGGAGAGGTTGTGGAGAGAGAGTAACCCTCCTCCCTTGCTGGTGGGAATGTAAACTGGTACAACCATTTTGGAAGTCAATCTGGCACTTTCTCAGACAATTAGGAATAGTGCTTCCTCAAGACCCAGCTATACCACTGCTAGGTATATACTCAAAATTTGCTCAAGTACACAACAAGGACATTTGCTCAACCATGTTTGTAGCAGCTTTATTTGTAATAGACAGAACCTGGAAACAACCCAGATGCCCCTCAACGGAAAAATGAATATAGAAATTGTGGTATTTTTACACAATGGAATACTACTCAGCAATGAAAAACAAGGAAATCATGAAATGTGCAGAAAATTGTGGGATCTAGAAAAGATCACTGTGAGTGAGGTATACCAGAATGAGAATGGCGCACATGTTATATACTCACCTATAAAATAGGATAAACATACTGAAATCTATACACCTAAAAAAGATAAACAAGAAGGAGAAACAGGGGTAACATGCTCACTCCTCATTTAGAAAGACAAATGGGATGGACATTGGATGTTGGAGAAAACAAGGAATAGGATGAGAGCCTACCACAGAAGGCCTCTGAAAGACTCTACCTAGCAGTGTATCAAAGCAGACACTGAGACTCATAACCAAACCTTTGCAGAGTGCAGGATATCATATTAAGTAAGGAAGAATTAGTATGACCTGGAGAGGACAGAAGCTCCATAAGGACCAAATATATATGGTCACAGAAGTCTTTTATGAGACTGCTTTTCCAAACAAGAACCATGTATAGATATAACCTAGAATCCCTGCTCAGACATAGCCCATGATAGCTCAGTATCCAAGCGAGTACCCTAGAAAGAACAGGGACTATTTATGACATGAATTCAATTGCTGACTCTTTGACCTCAACCCCCAAAGGAGGAGCAGCCCTGCTAGGCCACAGAGGAGGTTAAAACCTGGGTCAGATAAAAGGGGAGGAGGTCCTCCCTTAGCAGTAGACTTGGAAAGGGGCAGGGAGGATTTGAGAAGGGAGGGTGGGATTAGGAGGGAATGAGGAGGAGGGATACAGCTGGGATACAAAGTGAATGAACTGTAACTAATATTAAAAAAGAGAAAGAAAGAAAAGAAGAGGCTTCAGAGAAATAGTAACAAAACATAGCAAATTAACATATAAATAGGTAAACTAAAACCTATAATATCAAAGTTGGAGAAGACAAGACAATAGAAAAGTAAAAGCCTCAAGAGAGGGCACAGGAATCAGAGACTCACTTGTTTACACTTTCAGGAGTACAATAAAAGTACTAAAATGGAAGGTATAGCATATGTGCCGTGGACCTAATGTAGACAAACATGGGTCTGAGATTCCTGATTTAGAGACTGAATAAGGGCCTGGTCTGTGAGTATGGCAGAATATAATTAAGCATAAATTTTTTTAGAACAATAGTATTGGTTTTATTAAAAGCCTCTGTATTATCTAGTCTGATCCTTGGTAGGTCAAATAGTATCAGGAATTTGTTCCATGTCATGGAGAGATTCATGAGGGAAATCAGACATTGGTTGCTTGGAATGACAGTGGGGCATTTGGTCTAGGAAATCAGAGAGAGAAGTCTGTGGGCAGCCTACCTAGTATTCTGGCAGGAATTGCCAGAATCTCCAGGAAGAACACCTTGGGAAACCACTGGCAGTTGGAAGCTGGCATATAGCAAGGAGTAGGGAGAGGTAAAAAAAAAGAGAGGAATGTCTGTGGAATCCACAGAAAATGGGGCAGGTAGAAAGAGAGGTTGCAGCAGCTGTTCTGTTACACCACTAAGGATGAGGTTGAGGAATTGGGTCTGGAGAAACAGGGAGAGAGGAATGTTGCAGGCAATCTCTCTGCTTTTCTGGAAGGCGTGGCTTTCATTTGTCTTTTTTTGGTCATGTTCACTCCCTTGCAATTTTCCACATGTATTCACTATATCGCAGGTATGTGCCCCCTACCAACACCTGTCAATACGAATCCTTAACCATCCCTTTAATAGTTTCAAATTTTCATCATTTTGTGTGTGTCCTATTTGGTTTCATCATGGTCATCTCCATGACCATTGGATTTAGGCTGTACCTTGGAACATAGTATAGTCATCATTTTTTACACAAGGAAAATCATTAACTCATCCTTTCTTTGGATATCTTTGCAGGACATAGTTTAGCACAGAAAGGAAGACAATCCCCTCATTTTTTTCAACTCATGCTTAACAGAATCAACCAGGAATCATATCCTTAATCATTGATATAATTTTTAAAGCACAGTCACACTTCTTGGCCTTCAGCACAGATCACTGTGAAAAGGCTTCTTTGAGGAAGAAGGAGAGGGTTACTTTGCAATGTGTGTAAACAACAACATTTAGAAGGTTGTTTAACAGTAAGGAGATTAATCTAAATGGCAGCACCGATTACTCTTTATATGATATTACCTCCCTCCTCACAACCATGAAATTTCATGTGGGCTTATAATACAAAGAATGAAATAGTCTTTGATAAATATTCCTTCCATGCATTTTAGCTACATAGTTTGTCCATGAATATATTCAATATGCACAAAGTAAGAGTACTTCAGTCATGAATATACTAAATCATTCAGTTTTTTTAGTGACTATATTTTGAAACAATACAGAAATCAAAGTATGATAAACACATGATAAAAATTAAAATTCAAAATTTCACTGATTAATTTTAAAGAATAAGCAAAGCCTGTTTTTAGAAAGATGTGTTATTTTTATATAAATTAGATAATATTCATATATCTTGTAGGTTAATTAAGTCAGAGATAGAATTCTATGCTTAAAGCATACATTTTATAATAGGAAATCAACAACAAATCACTCATAACAGAAGCAAACAGATAAGCTGTGAATGTTGAAAAAAGTTGAGAAAACATCTTGAGAAAAGAAAAACAAGATACTTAAAAAAATTTTATTGTCCTGAAAATAAACTTGATAAATATTAGGTGAAATATTAAATACGAGAAAATCCATTGATGTGTTCATGGTTGTCAGACATATACAAGGGTTTAATGTATGTGACAGAAATATGGCATTAGAAACCAAGGTGTGTTTGTTTTTAATTCAAGATAAAAGACAAAAATGTTTAGGAGCAAAGTATTCAAAGTTTCTTTTTTGAATGTGTCTAAATATTTCAAAAGTTCTCTCCCTGTATGTTAAAATTTTCTATATCAAAATATAACAACATAATAGTAGTGCATAACTCAAGCTTCAAGAACAAAATGGTATGTTACATTTCAAAATTATTAAGCATATGGAACAAACTACAGTATCATTGGATTATAAGAAAAAAGTAAATGTGAATCCCAAGTTTGAGAACAAAATTTTTTGGTAATTAGTTTTGTTAATTAATTTCAAACACTATTATCCATATTGTACATAATACATGTCCAGAATTAGGGAGTATTTTCATAAGGAGAGGTACTATGCAAATTATTAGTATACACTATTATTCACTAATCTTATGAATAGAATTGAGCTTCTTTAATTTTTGTCATCATAGATAAAGAGTTTTATAGATTTGAAATGATTCATAGAGGACTTAAATATATGTTTCTGAAAAAAAAAGTAAGGTGAGTCAGGGATCATTTTAATGAGCTGAGGCTGAGTAACAACTTAGGGTGAAGGGGACTGAGGATTGAATCACAAACACTTCATTTCTGAACAGATATGGACCAGTGTGTGAAGTGTCCAGAAAGTCACTATGCAGACCCAAAGAAGAACCACTGTCTCAAGAAAACTGTGAGCTTTTTGGCCTACAAAGACCCCTTGGGGATGGCTCTCACCATCACAGCACTGTGCTTCTCTGCACTCACAGCTGCGGTCCTAGTAGTCTTTGTGAAATACAGAGACACAGCCATTGTCAAGGCCAATAATCGGGCTCTCAGCTACACCCTGCTCTTGACACTCATCATCTGTTTCCTCAGTTCCTTGCTCTTTATTGGCCACCCCAACACAGCCACCTGCATAATGCAGCAGACAGCATTTGGGATTTTGTTCACTGTGGCTCTCTCCACAGTGTTGGCCAAAGCTATCACAGTGGTTATTGCATTCAAGGTCACTGTACCAGCTAGACTGGTAAGGTGGTTAATGGTATCAAGAGCCCCTAATTTCATCATTCCTTTCTGCACACTGATCCAACTTATTCTCTGTGGAGTCTGGTTGTTTATCTCTCCACCCTTCCTTGATCAAGATGCAAATGCAGAACATGCCCACATCATCATTGTGTGCAACAAGGGTTCAGCAGTTGCTTTCCACTGTGTCCTGGGATACCTCTGCTCCTTGGCACTTGGGAGTTACACCATGGCCTTCTTGTCCAGGAATCTGCCTGACACATTCAATGAAGCCAAGTTTCTGTCATTCAGCATGCAGGTATTCTTCTGTGTGTGGGTCACCTTCCTCCCAGTCTACCACAGCACAAAGGGGAAGGTCATGGTGGCTATGGAAGTCTTCTCTATCTTGGCTTCCAGTGCAGCACTCCTTGGCTTGATCTTTGCCCCCAAGTGCTACATCATTTTGATAAGGCCAGATAAGAACTGCTGTGTTGACATAAGGCACAAAACTCATTCAAGAAGGAATATTCATTTCAAATGTAATTAATAATTAAAATTATTCTATGTTAGTGAATTAAATATAATGGATGAAGCAAGTATCCCACCATTCTAATATATTATTCAGTGTCTCACCGTCTCTTAATCTCTAATAATATGATGTGATTTTGTTGGTTCATAATTCTTCATTTAATTTCAATAAAGTGTGCTAGTTTTGAAAGCATATATGCTAAAATTGGAATATATATAGAAGATTCCCATGGCCCATCCACAAAGATGACATGCAAATTTGTGGAGCATTCCATATTTTTTGAATACAGGATCCTTCAATTTGCTGGATATAATAAAGATAAACATTACCTCAGAGTAAAGGGCTGGAAAAGGTTTTCTAAGCTAACAGACACAAGGAGCAAGTTAAAGTAGACATTCTGGTATTTAGTAAAATAGACTTTCAAACAAAATAATCAAAAGAGATGGGAAGGGCACTTCATTGTCATCAACTGTAACATACCAAGCTGAGGTCTCAATTCTGCATATCTATGCCCCATACACAAGGGCATCCACATTCATAAAAGAAACATTACTAATATAAATCACGCATCAATTCACACAAGTTAATAGTCGGAGATTTCATCATTCCGCTCTCACCAATGGACAGATCATCAGTTCTGAAACTAAACAGAGAAATAATGAAAATAACAGACATCATGAATCAAATGGACCTAACATTTATCTACAGAACTTTTTACCCAACACAAAAGAATATACATTCTTCTCAGCACGTCAGGGTATATTTTCCAAAACTGACCATATACCTGGTCACAAAGCAAGACTCAAGAGATATAAAAAAATTGAAATAACCCCTTGGATCTTATCAGATCACCATGGATTAAAGCTGGACCTCAGAAACAACAGATAGTCTGCAAACTCATGGAAAATGAACACTCCCTACTCAATCACCACTGGTTCAGGAAAGAAATGAGGAAAGGACTTAAAAATTTTCTAGGGTCCAATGAAAATAAAGACTCAACTTACCCAAAATTATGGGCCACATTAAAGGCATTGCTAGGAGGAAATTTCATAATATCAAATGCCTTCATAAGACAACTGGAAAGTTCTTTTACTAGCAATGTAAAACCTCACCTAAAAGCAAACAAACCCAAGAGGAGCAGATTTCAGGAAATAATCAAACTCAGGGCTGAAATCTATAACTTAGAAACAGAGAGAACAATACAATCAAATAAACCAAGCACTTATTCTTTGAGAAAATCAACAAGATAGACCCCTAGCCAATAACTACAAAGCAGAAGGAAAGTATTCAAATTATCAAAATCAGAAATGAAATGTGGAGCATAACAACAGACCCTGGGGAAATCCACAGAATCATTAGGTCTTACTTCAAAAGCCTGTATTCCATGAAATATGAAAACCTAAAGAAAATGAATTATTTTCTCAAAAGATTTCACTTACCAAAGCTAAATCAAGAGCAGGTAAAAGATTTCCACTGTCCAAAAATACCAAAGGAAACACCTAAGGAAATAGAAACAGTCATCAAAAGTCTTCCAAACAAAACAAAGCCCAGGTCCAGAGGGTTTCAGCTCAGATTTCTATCTGACTTTTATAGAAGAGATAATAACAATTTTCCTCAAGTCATTCCACAAAATAGAAACAGAAAGAACGTTGTCATAGTCATCCTATGAAGCCACAGTCACTATAATACCGAAACCACACAAATACTCAACAAAGAAAGATAATTTCAGAGCAATCACCCTCATGAGCATTGATGCAGAAATACTCAATGATATTCTTGCAAACTGAATCCAAGAACATATTAAATACATCGTCTATCATGATCAAGGAACCTTCAACCCAAAGATGCAGGGATGGTTCAGTACATGAAACACCATCAGGGGCTGGAAAGATAGCTCTAGTTTCAGAGCATTAGCTGCTATTCCACAGGTCCTGCTTTCAATTCCCAACAACCACAGGGTGGCTGATAACCATATATAATTTGATCTCATGCCCTCTTCTGGTGTGTTTTTCTACATGCAGACAGAACATTGTATACACAATAAATTAAAAATACTTTAAATATCCATCAATGTAATTGAAAATGTTAACAAAGTGAAAGAAAAAATAATCACATGATGAACTCATTAGATGCAAAAAAAAAAAAAAAAAACAAACCCACAAACCTTTAACCAAAACCAAAACCTTTTTCATGTTAAAAGTCTTGAAGGGATCAGGGATACAAGGTGAATACCTAACTGAATAAAGTCAATATACAGCAAGCCAATAGACAACATCAAATTACATAGAAAG
This sequence comes from Meriones unguiculatus, assembly GCF_030254825.1. Lineage (NCBI taxonomy): Eukaryota > Metazoa > Chordata > Mammalia > Rodentia > Muridae > Meriones > Meriones unguiculatus. Next base: position 2,371,741 of record NW_026843580.1, on the reverse strand, counting down.
ACATTCAAAGCAATTCCACTAAAAAGATAGACAAGGAAAGGCTACCCACTCTCTCCATATCTTTTCAATATAGTACTTGAAATTCTAGGTAGAGCAATAAGACAAGGAAAAGAGATCATGAAGAAACAAATTAGAGAAAAAGAAGTCAAAGTATCATTATTCACAGATGATATAATAGTCTGCATGAGTGAAACACAAAATTCTATTAGGGAAATCCTACAGCTGACAAATATCTTCCACAATTGGCTGCATACAAATTTTGAAAATCATCTGTTGTCCTCCTGTACAAAGAACAAACAGCCTGAGAAAGAAATTAGGGAAACAACACCTTTCACAATGTCTGAGGAGAAATGAAGTCACTTGATGTAACTCTAACCAAGCCAGTGAAAGACCTGTAGGTCAAGAATGTCAAGTCTCTAAAGAATGAAACTGAAGAGGATATCAGAAGATGAAAAGATCTTTCATGCTCATGGATTGGTAGTATTAACATAGTAAAAATTGCCATCTTACCAAAAGCAATCTACAGATTCAATACAATTCCCATCAAAATACCAACAAAATTTATATACATATTTGAAAGAAAAATTCTCAATTTCATACTTAAAAAACACCAAAAAAACAGAAGAGGTAAGACAATCCTGTACAATAAAAGATCATCTGGAGGTATCCCCATCCTTGATTTGAAGCTTTACTACAGAGGAATAGTACTAAAAACTATATAGTACTGGCATAGAATTAGATTGGCTGATCAATTGATCAATGGAATCTAAACGAACACTCAAATATGAACCCACACAACTACTATCATCTGATATTTTACAAAGGAGCCAAAAGGATGCAGTGGAAAAAAAAACAGCACCTTCAACCAATGGTGCTGGTCTAACTGGATGTCTACATGTAAAAAAAAAGAAAAAGAAAAAAAAAAAGAATGTACATCCATATTTATCACCCTGCATAAAACTAAAATCCAAGAGAATCAAAGACTTCAATATAAACCAGACACCCTAAAACTGTTAGAATAAACAGTGGTGAAGAGCCTTGAACTCATTGGCACAGGAGACAACTTCCTGAACAGAACACCAACAGCATTGCCTCTAAGATCAACAATCAATAAGTGGGACCTTATGAAAATGAAAAGCTTCTGTAAAGGAGGGGGCAATGTTGTCAGAACAGAAAGACTGTCTACAGATTGGGAAAGGATCTTCACCAACCCTCTATCTGACAGAGGGCTAATATCCAGAACATATGAAGAACTCAAAAAGTTAAGCAGCAACAAATCAGTAATCCCATTAAAAAAACGGGGTAAAGAACTAACCAAAGAATTCTCAATAGAGAAAAGTCCAATTGTAGAGAAACACTTAAAGAAATGCTCAACATCTTTAGTCATCAGGGAAATGCACATTAAAACAACCCTGAGATTTCAGCTTACACCCATCAGAATGGCTAAGATTAAAAACTCAAGTGAAAACACATGCTGCAGAGGAAATGGAGAAAGAGGAACCCCCCTCCACAGCTGGTGGGAATATAAACTTCTACAGACACTTTGGAAATCAATCTGGCACTTTCTCAGAAAATCAGGAATATTGCTACCTCAAGATTCAGCGATGGCACTCCTTGCCATATATCCAAAAGATGCTCAAGTATGCAAGGACATTTGCTCAATGAAGTTCGTAGCAGCTTTATTTGTAATAGCCAGAAGCTGCAAACAACCCAGATGCCCCTCATTTGAGGAATGGATACAAAATTTGTGGTACCTTTACACAATGTAGTACTACCTAGCAATTAAAAACAAGGAAACCATGGAATTTGCAGGCAAATGGTGAGATCTAGAAAAGATCATCCTGAGTGTGGTATCCCAGAAGGAGAAAGACACACAGGATATACACTCAATCTTTAGTGGATATTAAACATATAATATAGGAAAAACATACTAAAATCTACGTACCTAAGTAAACTAATCAAGAAGGAGGACGCTGTGTAAGATGCTCAATCCTCATCCAGAAATGCAAAGAGGATGTACATCAGAAGAGGGAGAACACAGGAAACAGGACAGGAGCTTATCACAGAGGGCCTCTGAAAGAGTCTACACTGTAGGGTATCAAAGCAGATTCTGAGACTTAAAGCCAAACATTGGGCAGAGTGCAGAGAATCTTATGAAAGAAGTGGGAAATAGTAAAACCTGGAGAGGACAGGAGCTCCACCAGGAGAGCAAGAGAACAAAAACATCTGGGCACCTGGGCACAGGTTTGTTTTTTTTTTTTTTTTTCTGAGACTGATTCTCCAACCAAGGACCATTTATGGAGAGAAACATTGAAGAAAAATAGTTTAGTTCCTTAGTAAGCAGATGATATTGACTGAAAAAAATTGGAAGAATGCTATTATTTCAATCTGAACGAAGGATAAACACACCCAATATGTCAAAATTAAAAAAAATTTATCTGGGCACAGGGTCTTTTCTGAGACTGACATTCAACCAAGGACCATGTATGGATATAACCTAGAACCTCCACTCAGATGTAGCCTGTGGTAGCTCAGTAACCAATTGGTTTCCCAAAGTGAGGGGAACAAGGACTATTTCTAAAAGGAACTCAATGACTGGCTCTTTGGCCTCCCCACCCACGAAGGGAGGAGCAGTCCTGTTAGGCCACAGAGGAGGGCTTTGCAGCCAGTCCTGAAGATACCTGATGAAACAGGATCAGACGAATGGGGAGGAGGTCCCCCCCATCAGTGGACTTGGAAAGGGGCACGGTGGAGATGAGGGAGGGAGGGAGAGAGGGAATGAGGGATCGGGACACGTCGGGGATACAGAGTTAATAAAATATAACTGATAAAAAAAATAAAAATAAAAAAATTGCCAACACAATCTGTATTTATTAAAATAGATCCAGAAAACAGCATGAAGTCAAATAAATGAAAAGAATCAATACACATCTTTCAATAATAACTATATTACTGGTCTCAGTTTCTCACTAAAGACACACAAACTAACACATTAAGAAACAGCGTCCACGTGTTTTCTGTGCCTGAGAACCTCCCCTCAACAACAGACATAGATACCTACAGTAAATGGACAAAAATTTATTCCAAGCAAATGGAACCAGAAAACTACCATAGTCTTATCATTTATTTGATTTCATGCTGGTTTCTTGGATTTATTTTAATAAATACAGATTATGCTGGCAATATTATTTGTCACTTCTGACATCGTGGTTGTGTTTATCCTTCACATCAGATTGAAATATTAGCATACCTATTTTTTCTATTAATATCATCTGCTTACTAAGATTATTTTCTTATTTTCTTCAATGTTTACCTCATTTTCTTCAATGTTTATCCTTAAATACTTGTGAGAAACTAATTTTCTTCACCTTATCTTCTTTTCAGACTGTGATGTCTGTATCATCCATTAAGTGATTGTATTTTTATAATCACTCACTTCACACATTATAAATATGATTTATGTCAGAAAATAACAAGAATAAAAAGATATTTTAAATGTCTACTCCTGTTTACCAGGACATTTTCTCAAACCCATGTGTTTAAGTGTCATGAATATTCTGAACCAAAGAATATTGTTTCATAATTTGTCAATAAACTTCTTATTTTTCAGACTGAGTTCTCTGTGTCTAAGGGAGGAGCAGTTTTGCCTTGATTGAATCACAAGTTTGCTTTATTATCCAGGATTGCACTGAAATGTGACTTACTGAACACCAGGTTTTTCTATGCATTTTCATAACATACAGTTTTATACTAGACAGTTTCTGCTATTTTCAACTCATTGCATGTTGTTAATCTGAAACAAAAAATAAAGTCCCAACAAACTATAGTTTTGAAGACTTTAAGTTAGCTTGGTTGACTCCAATTTGAAATGAGAAACCATCTTGACTGAGGGCTGAACTCAGGTACCAGGAAATATCACAGAATGTGCACTTGACAGAAAACAAAGTTAACTCTCCCAGCAATAGCTTCCAGGAATTATCACAGAATAAGTACTTGGTAGAAATCATCCAAAATCTCCCTGGCAACAATCAATGAGAATCAGTTGGGAAAATTCTCCCCAACGTTCCAGATGTAGTTTAGAAGAATGGCAATTGTGATTATGTGCCTCACATAGAGGGTCACTGAGCTGTATGGCTTTTACCCAATCCTGTAACACCAAGGCATGAACAACCAGTTTGATGTCATGGAAATATCCTGCTTACATTTTTTCCCTTTAAAGGCCCTTTTCACCCAGGGCTCAGGGTCCCACTTTTCTACTGCTGCATCAGTGACACTTGGGTCCCGACTTGGATCTCTCTTGTAATAAAGCTCTCTTGCCTTTTCATCTAGTCATCTCCTGGTTGTCTCTGGGGGTCTCGTGATCCTGGCATAAGAGTTAACGTGTTAACATTTCTTAATGTAGTACTTTTTGTTTCATTTTGTGTTATTGTCACTCTACTCACCCATCCTTTTCTTAGATGAGTCAATTTATTTAGGGGGCCAATCTTTCATTACTACATCACAATACACAGTACATTCACTGCCCTAAACTACTGGTGGCTAGAAAATAGAGTCCTACTCAAGATAGCTTTCCTCAGAGTACTAGGTAAAAGAAGACAGGGTAATGCTTTTAAATTATTATACTTTTTTTTTTAAAAAAGAGAAGGATTTCTAACACACCTTGATAATTTCAGAGCTTGGTAAGCAGTTGGTGAGCACACTGACTTAGGTGCAGGGATGGATTACAATGATGCCTCTACTCAAAGATTAACCCCGAAAGGAAATTTAAAAAAAAGTCTAAGTGTCCAGAAGCTCAAATCTCAGAAAGTAAATAGGGGACTTGATTATTTTTACTGAAATTAAGTAGATAATTTAAAATGAGTAATACTGCAGGACTATTTTTTTCCAAAGTGATAAATAAGCTGATTATGTTGTGTGCATTAATCATATTGTTCTGCATGTACAGGTGTGTTGGGGCTGGACAGATGGCTTAGAGGGTAAGAGGTTAAGAGGACTAGGGGTTCTACCAAAGATCCTGAGTTCAATTCCCAGCAACCATATAGTGGTTCACAACCATCTATGATGAGATATGTTGCCCTCTTCTGGCATGTCAGCATACACACATGCAGAACACTGTATACATAAGTAAGAAATGAATCTTAAAAAAAAAAACATGTAATAAGAAAAAAAAAAAACGAATGTGTAATAGAAGAAATTTCTGAGGCACATATAGTCAGTACAAAGAGTAGACTCCATTGATTGTCTTATACTGAAAAAGCATGAACCCCTTATTTTCTTTGTGTGTAGATAGGAACATTTTCAGGCCTTCTCCTGATTCCCTTATCACAGGAACCTCTGCTGTAGCATGTTTTCATCAGCTGAAGGTGTTTTCCTAAGAAAAGTTCCTTGTTCCAAACTTGGCCAAAACAGCCCAATTAGAAAGTTGATCCCTGAATTACAGATGTCTACTTTCTTGGCTGAAATCATGCTGCCTGTGGTTAGAACAGAAGATCCAAAACAAATTTTTCAACTTGTTTTCAAGCATAAACCAGGACCTCAGATGCAGAGCCTAAGGAAAGAAAGAATTTCAGAACTCTTAATGGCAGTGGAGGAAGTGTCAGGAAGAACTTGGGGTGATTAATGTGACAGCTGCCCTCATTAACAAAGGGAGAAACACACATGATCACAAAAACTTGAGGTGAATATATACCTGCTGGACATTGTTAAATTTGTATTCACTAGTCTTTTTTTTTTTTTTTTTTTTTTTTGCATAGTCATTTGAGCAGGGGAGGGAGTGAAACAGTGCTGGTAGAGAGAAAAATCTCACTCAAGGGAGAAGGTCCTAGATGAAGGGTTTAGGATGTAGGTTGGTGAGAATGGTAGGAAGCATTTATGCCAAGCAGACAGGAAGACTCACTAATCAGCTGGTGTTGGGGACAGGAATGTAGCAATCAGCCTAGAAAAGAGAAGTCTGAAAACTAGGGAAAAGGGGAGGAATCTCACCCTCTGAGACAGGCAGTAGGTGTGAGACTGAGGCTGTTGATTGGTAGTACTTATCTGGATTCCATTTGAGCTGAGAGGTGGATTCAGGTGGATTTTCTGCAGCTAACAAGAATTCCTGCTAAGTTTTACAAAGCAGATAAACTTTAGACTTGTTGGCATGATCATTGTAATGTGCAGTGAAATATACATTGTAGAAAAGGCAGTAGATGTTCACCTTTGTCTTACCAGCATAAACACTCTTATTTAAGGTGAGCTCTGGAAAGGCAGAAGCCATCCATAAAGTAGAAGGGGCAAAAGCTCACATGATCTCAACTTTCAGTATGAATGCACATCATAGAAAGGAGGCTTCTCTCTATCCAGAAGACTGGATATATATAAGGCTAGCACAGTAAGAGACGACTTTAAAGTCTACACTTAAAAGACAAACCAAAGGAGATTTAAAATCTTGTTGAGGCAGCTGCAGGACGGGTATCCTTCCTGGCTGCATTTAAACCAGGACCCTAACAAAACTGACTTAGGTTGGATCCCTGTGGGATGGGGCATCACAGCCATTTTGTTTCCTCTGTGGGAATGCTGACAGCCTCAGGGCAGCAGCCAAGGCCTGGCGCATAGTTTTCTGCTGTCGCAGAGTCTGTTGGGAAGGCTCCTCTTGGGCTTTAAAGACTTTAAAAAAATCATTTTTACAAACTTCTGTATGGGGGCTCAGGAATCATCATCAGCTGTTTAGTTATGATGGCAGTGAGACTGTGTCTGCATCTGTAGGAGTATGAATATATTTTTGGACATTTTAGAGGACTTGATCATCTACAAGATGACTATTAAATTGCATTTCTTAATTATCAAATATTAGGACTTTAAGTTTCATCCCTGTTAAGTTGGAACCTTAAAAAAAAACATAAACATAGTCCATAAAGACGGAGTTTAACAGTTTCCTCTATGACTTAGTTTATAAAAAATCCATAGTTTATAAAAGTCCACGGCTATAATTCAGAAAACAAGACTAAACACATTTATGAGGCAGTGATTTTTTAACCTTTTTGAGAGTGAAGATAGAACATAATGTCCAAGTTTTAGCATTGCAAACAAATGAATGTCTCTAAAATCAATATTTCACATAGTTAAAGGGTATCTAGGCAAAAACTTTTATCTATTAACTCATGAGTTATTAGTTTTAGAACCAACAATATAGTAGAGCAATTTAAAATAACTTTAAAATTTGAATTTATTATACTAAATCTATTAGCCAGAAAGCCTAGTGGTGAATCCAGAACATAGGCAGCTGATGGCAAGAGAAACAGCATTCATTCATTCATTCATTCATTCATTTAGGAACTGGTAAAGACATAGGCAGTTAGATATACTTTTTTTTTCAATGCAGTTTATTCAGGAACATTGAACAATCCTCGGACCCCGGGGAAAGCCAGCCCACAGCTTAAATAGCCTCTGGGTAGCCAACCCAGGCGTGCCACGGGGGCAATGAAGATAGGTCCACATACATGGAAGCAAGCCAGATCCTAGGCCTTAGCCAAATGTGGAGTTGTTCGTGACAGAGAGCACTCACCATCGGGAAGGTGGAAGGCGGAAACCAGCTCCATCTTTAAGGCATAGCATTCCGCAGCTCTCTACAGTTCCCCCTTTTTGTTTTAGACGCATCAGGCAAGAGTAGAGGTCTGATCTCTGATATTAGAAATAAATTGGGACTTTGTACAGATGTTCATTTAGGTGTCATCCACCCAAAGAGCATCAGACCCGTCCGATACCTTTTTCTCAGAGGCGGGACCTGGGGCATCAACCCGCATGCAATCAGACTTGCTCTTCTCTGGATCCAAAGCGGCTGACCCTGAGTGCAGTGCTTAGCCTCGTATCATGAGCGTAACATTTTAGCTTTTTATGGTATCCAACCATGCTTGGGGAGAATGTCCTGCTTCAATGGCTGTAAAGGCCTGAATGATCATGGCTGCATCACACTGTTGTGAGACTCTAATCTTGCATATATACCACAGGCAAACCAAGGAGACCAACACCAGAAGGCCTGCTAACACTCCCATGCCCGCCCATTCCTTCAGATGATTCATGGCTGCAGCAATCCATGTTGATAATCCTGTGGCTAGTCCTGCGTCCACTCCGGTAGAATTTACTGTGACAATGGCCACTCTCAGCTGCTCCATCGTAGTATCGAATTCTCCAGTCCAATTACCTAAAATATAGCTCGACAATTGTTTAGACAGATTTGCAGCACAGGAAAAATTCTCATGTTGTATGCTAGTGACACAAAGTCCAGCATACTTTCATTGACAGCCAGGTTGAGCGATTTGCCATAGGGTATCAATTTGCTCCTGCAAGAGGTCAATCCTCTGATTGAACACCATCAAGCTTCCTTTTAGTTGAGCATTAATTCCTTTATGTACAACTAAGGCATGAGCTACATTGGCTAAATGATTTTTCAGGGTCTGAGCAGTCTGCCCAGTATGACTCATGGCTAATGCCCTGGTGGTAGCTCCAACAGCCGTCAATGAGATGGTAGTAACAATGGTGGCTGTAGTTCCAAGATCCCTTTTCTGTCTGAAGAGAGTCATAGCGTGAGGGGCATCAATGGGCACAGGCACCCAGTGAGGCATGCGAGTAACCAGGGCATACCTAAATTTACTAGCATTCCAGCATTGGGCAAAAAAGCAAGTATCATTACCACAATTACTTGGCTCTATCTGGCTAATAATGAATAAAAATGGGGGATATAGACAAACAGGTGTGGGCTTATAGGAAATATTATGAGAAGCCTTAACCCTTCGTTGGAACATCCTGCGTCAGTTCTAGAACTAGCAGTGGTGGTGTCCGAGGTCTGAGTAGGTTCAGGAGACCATTGCCCCCAGGGGCGAGATGTGCTCCATGCCAATTGACTAACTCCATGTTTTCCTCCAATTTTGAAAGTCATTTAAGGTTCTTAAATTATTTTTTATTTTTTTTCTAAATTTTTCATCAATTACACTTTATTCATTCTGCATCCCCCCATAAGCCCCTCCCTCCTCTCCTCCCAATCCCACCCTCCCTCCTCCCTCTGCTTGCATGCCACTCCCCAAGTCCACTAATAGGGGAGGTTCTCCTCTCCTTTCTGATCTTAATCTGTCAGTTCACCTCAAAAGTGGCTGTATTGTCCTCTACTGTGGCCTGGTAAGGCTGCTCCCCCCCCCCCCCCAGAGGGAGGTGATCAAAGAGCAGGCCAATCAGATTATGTCAGAGGCAGTCCCTCTTCACATTACTATGTAACCCAATTGGACTCTGAACTGCCCTGGGCTACATCTGTGCAGGGGTTCTGGGTTATCTCCATGAATAGTCCTTGGTTGGAGTATGAGTCTCTGGGAAGTTCCCTATGTTCAAATTTTCTTGTTCTGTTGCTTTCCTTGTGGAGACCCTGTCCATTTTAAATTAGCTTGTTAATCTAATTTATAACCTTGAAATTTCAGCATCATATAAAAATTATTTCGAACTAGGGTTAAGTCATATATATAGCATGGTGTAAAGGTATAGCTTTGAATTTATATAAAAATCCGTAACAATTAAAAATGAGGCTTGTTTTCCTAGTTAGTCTAAAGGGACATAAAATAACAAACAGAAAGTTAATTATGACTATGAAGTTTTACTAATGTTTCATATTGTGTGGTCATCTTAAGGTTTAAAGTTTAGAAGGGGGTGGGAAAGAGCGCTTAGCTTTGGGAATCCTACAGGAGAGGGGAGGGGTGAGCGAGTCCACGTGGGAAGAAGCCATATGGTAGAATTTAACCAAAGGTAAGAATTTGGGATAACAGACAGACCTTAGGAGTGACTGGTGCAGCCACTATCCTTATTCAATTCCAACATGCTAATGCCTGTGCTATAGGGTCTCAGCCTCCTCCCGGTGGTTCTAGGGCAGCATCTATAGGTCCTAGACCAAGCCAATGTGCCGGCTGTCTTGTCCCCTGTACACAGAGCACATGGCGGAGGCAGCGGCAATGGTAGGGCTGCTCAGAGTCTGAGTGGCCACCTGAAACAGGAAAGATGCATACGGTGGCAGAGCGGCAGCAGCACGGACAGGTACGAGCGATGGTGAAAGGAGGCGCAGGAGATGAGGGTGCAAGAATAAGATTTGTTTAAGGCAGGCATGTGAAGAGGGGTTTCAGCATGTCTAAACGTTACCAGAAGAGCACTCCCCGTGCGGGCCGCCAATGTTAGCATTTATTTTAAAAATGCCACGCGTACAACAGATCTGACATGAAAGAGTTTTATTCCATCGAACGGAAGCGGAAGGGAGTTTGGGCCTGAGTTAGCCATGAGGCACAGAGAGAGAGAGAGACAGAGAGACAGAGAGACAGAGAGACAGAGAGACAGAGACAGAGATGGAGCAAGTAGCGTGCCCAGACAAAGAAAACAAGCAGAGAGAGCAAGGGAGAACAAGAGACCAACGAGTGGCAGGTTGGTCCTTTTATGTCTTTTGCGCAGCTGAACCAAGTCTTCCGGGTGAGTCTGCCATACACCTGGTTGACGACACATGATGGCATCATAGGTTACTGGGTGACCCCCTGATTACGTCATAGGTGAGTAGGGGACCCAGAGGCAGGCTACCTATATGCTAAGGATACTAGTAGCAATATGGATCAAGGTCTCTGATTTTAATGATGTGTTTACAATACAGAAGGTGCTGTACTGAGAATTTTATATACATTACGTCACACAAGAGAGCATGGAGCTTCTAACACCCATTTGTCACATGAGAAATTTAGGATATTAGTGGATTTAATAACACACCCAAGGTCATTACATTCAATCTGATTGGAAAACCTACACTCTCATCTCTCTATATGGTAGAATTTGGAGAATTTTATGCTTCCTGAGTGGTTTTACAAATACATTGTCTTGTGACTCATTTTTTTTTCCCCATCAGTAAAGTGTTTAAGCCACACTCACAGACCTGTTTTTTTTTCTTTTATACAGAATTATAGCAGCTGATTTTGGTAGCTTAAATAGTAGCATATAAATAAAGATGTAAGACCTCAGGCAAATCGCTTAACCCCCCTGAACTTCAGTTTCCTCATTTGTAGGATGATAAAATGATAATACTGCCTCACAGGGCTGTTTGATGATCAAACGCAATAATGCAAGCAAAGTGCTGTCAATGAATAATGCTGGCTCGGTTCCCTTATTTGCAACCCCTTCCTGTGGGCACCCGTCTAAGAAAATGTGGGAAGATTTGATACTATCTGGGTTGCTAAATAATTAATCTCTCATCCTGAAAAGGATTTGAAGTATATTAATGAGCAAAAGGTAGTGTCATCACTGTAAGTGTCTCTTATGTTTCTGTAATTTCCTCCTTCCAGCCAGGCCGTTCTCACTGAATTCATTCATACATTCGGAGAGACATTTCATATAAGTAGTAGTGATTAAGTCTTCTGCTTGCCAGACATCATTCTGTGTCCTCAACCCCATAGCCAGCACTCTTCTTTCATTGTCCAATTGTGCTTACTTCCTGGCTTTCTGGTAGATGTCACCTATATCCGTTAACCTTCCACTCACTTTCCAACCAATGGTGACATGACTTTTGACAATTTTATTGTAGTTTCCCCTGATCCCTCAAATACTAACCCTGACAAATGCTGTGCCTCTTTTTTATTTTTTTATCTTTCTGACTTTTGTTGTACTCCACCTTGCTGATGAGTTCTTCCTTCTTAAAACTTTCTAGTGATATTTTTAAAAATAAAATGTGCTCTTTTTTCTTTTACTTTCCTAACCTTCAATTTTTTAATCTTTTTTTATTTAATTTTATTTTTTTCTTATCAGTTATATTTTATTAACTCTGTATCCCAGCCGTGTCCTGATCCCTCATTCCCTCCCAGTCCCTCCCTCCCTCCTTCATCTCCACCTTGCCTCTTTCCAAGTCCACTGATACGGGGGGACATCCTCCCCATTCATCTGATCCTGTTTTATCAGGTATCTTCAGGACTGGCTGAAAAGCCCTCCTCTGTGGCCTAACAGGACTGCTTCTCCCTTGGGGGTGGGGAGGCCAAAGAGCCAGTCATTGAGTTCCTGTTATAAATAGTCCTTGTTCCCCTCACTTTGGGAAACCAATTGGTTACTGAGCTACCACAGGCTACATCTGAGTGGAGGTTCTAGGTTATATCCATACATGGTCCTTGGTTGAATGTCAGTCTCAAAAAAGACCCTGTGCCCAGATATATTTGGTCCTTGTGGAGCTCCTATCCTGTCCCCATCAGACTAACTCCTCTTCTTTCTTTTTTTTTTTTTCAATGCAGTTTATTCAGGAACTTTGAACAATCATCTGACCCTGGGTAAAGCCAGCCCACTTTAAATAGCCTCTGGGTAGCCAACCCCAGCGTGCTACGTGGGCAATGCAGATAAGTCCACATACATGGAAGCAAGCCAGATCCTCAGCCTTAGCCAAATGTGGAGTTGTTTGTGACAGAGAGCACTCACCATCAGGAAGGTGGAAGGCAGAAACCAGCTCCATCTTTAAGGCACGGCATTACGCAGCTCTCTACAGTTCCCCCTTTTTGTTTTGGACGCATCAGGCAAGAGTAGAGGTCTGATCTCTGATATTAGAAATAAATTGGGACTTTGTACTGATGTTCATTTAGGTGTCATCCACCCAAAGAGCATCAGACCCGTCCGATACCTTTTTCTCAGAGGTGGGACCTGGGGCATCAACCCGCATGCAATCAGACATGCTCTTCTCTGGGTCCAAAGCGGCTGACCCTGAATGCAGTGCTTAGCCTCGCATCCTGAGCGTAACATTTTGGCTTTTTATGGTAGCCAACCATGCTTGGGGAGACTGTCCTGCTTCAATGGCTGTAAAGGCCAGAATGATCATGGCGGCATTACACTGTTGTGAGACTCTAATCTTGCATATACACTACAGGCAAACCAAGGAGACCAACACCAGAAGGCCTGCTAACGCTCCCATGCCCACCCATTTTTTCAGATGATTCATAGCTGCAGCAATCCATGGTGATAATCCTGTGGCTAGTCCTGCGTCCACTCGGGTAGAATTTACTGTGACAATGACCACTCTCAGCTGCTCCATCATAGTATCGAATTCTCCAGTCCAATTACCTAAAATATAGCTCAACAATTGTTTAGACAGATTTGCAGCACAGGAAAAATTCAAATGTTGTATGCTAGTGACACAAAGTCCAGCATACTTTCATTGACAGCCAGGTTGAGCGATTTGCCAAAGGGTATCAATTTGCTCCTGCACGAGGTCAATCCTCTGATTGAACACCATCAAGCCTCCTTTTAGTTGAGCATTAATTCCTTTATGTACATCTAAGGCATGAGCTACATTGGCTAAAAGATTATTCAGGGTCTGAGCAGTCTGCACAGTATGACTCATGGCTAATGAGTCTCAGACTGATTTTTAAAGTTTACCTGTTTGCCATGTTTTCAGTGCTTTGTCTCATTTACATGGATGTGCTCACCAAGACGGTCTTTCTGTGAGGGTGGCCACTTAAGCGTGTTTTACTTTTCATAAATATGCAAGATTATGGAATAATATCAGAAAAGGCTGGTTCTCTTATATAAATTAATGACAAATATTCAAGTGTGTCTCTCTATAGAGGAAATAAAGTGATCCTACCCATACAGCCATCCTGAATCTTTATAAATCAGTTCAAAAATCATAAGAAAGAAGGGGAGTTAGTCTGATGGGGAAAGGATAGGAGCTCCACAAGGACCAAATATATCTGGGCACAGGGTCTTTTCTGAGACTGACATTCAACCAAGGACAATGTATGGATATAACCTAGAACCTCCACTCAGATGTAGCCTGTGGTAGCTCAGTAACCAATTGGTTTCCCAAAGTGAGGGGAACAGGGACTATTTCTAACAGGAACTCAATGACTGGCTCTTTGGTCTCCCCACCCCCGAAGGGAGGAGCAGTCCTGTTAGGCCACAGAGGAGGGCTTTGCAGCCAGTCCTGAAGATACCTGATAAAACAGGATCAGATGAATGGGGAGGAGGTCCCCCCATCAGTGGACTTGGAAAGGGGCACGGTGGAGATGAGGGAGGGAGGGAGGGACTGGGAGGGAATGAGGGATCGGGACACAGCTGGGATACAGAGTTAATAAAATGTAACTGATAAAAATAAAATAAATAAATAAATAAATAAATAAATAAATCAGTTCAAAAACACTCTGAAATAGAGCAATAGAGCTTGTAAATATATGAACACCCAAGAAAACCAGTAGAAACACAAATGGTAGAAATTTACAACACAAAATATATTTATGAAGGTGAATTGTACTTGTTGTGACATTATTGTGTATTTCTTAAAGCCATCATGGGGTGTTAATAAAAAAATCAAGGACAGTGGAGGAAGACATATTTTCAGATATTAAAAATCATCAAATATTTGAGGGTGGTGACACATTTAGTTTTTACATAACATAGCATAGACCAACACAGATTCAAACTTTGATATCTAGATTCAATTATTCATATCTTGATGCAGTAATTCAAGGTAAATATAATTTTTAAGAATCATAATTTATCTCATAAAATCACAAATTTGTCTCATAGAAGCCTGGGGACTTTGGATACTGGACAGAACCCTTTTCACTTCATCATAGCTAAACCTTTTTTACTCTCCTCTTTCTCTGCTCTGCTAAGGCATCAATGTAGATGTATATGTGTTTTTCTTTATATGATGAAGCAACAAGCCCATATGTGACAAGACTATACTTTTGATTACATGAGCTATGTATATATGGTTTGTCCATAATGAATCAAATGATTATATCATGTAAAACATGCAACTTTTTATATAGCTAAAAAAGTCAAAGCCTTTCATGTCAAGAAAACATTTTTTTTTTACTATGAAAGATTTACAATCTTGTCATATACAGTGCAGTTCCCAAACTCATTTTTTCTCAATACACTTAAACAAATCTGTATTCTATATTTGTTTCTGGAATACAAAAGTAGATCAAATGGAGCAACTAAAAGTATTCTAAAATGTTGATTTGATGTCTAAAAAGTATCCTGCATTGTGTTTTCCATTGTTTTATTCTTATGTTTGTCAGTAGTAAAAATGGTTCCACCCCTAATGATATCTTGATCCTGAGCACTTTACTCCATTCTTGCCTGTATCCTTATAGTTGAGGTCTCTCTCTCCACAAATTATAGCCATGTGGCCTTTTCTTTGTACAGAGTCAGAATGGCCACTGAGAGTCTTCTAAATCATTTCAGGAAGGTCTATAATGTGTCTGGCCGGCAATCATTTAACTGAGAAGTACATCTTTGGTGTCTGTTTTACTGTTTCCACTGATCTTTATTCATGTCCAAAATTTTCTTTGAATTTGCATTCTGTTTATATTTGATAACTCCCCTTTTCTTGGGACAATTAACAAAGAAGATGTGATATACAGATATATTTTGAACACCGCCAGAGACACAAACACAAGCAGCCCATCACCTTTACACCAATTTCTCTGAAATGATAGTTTTAGTCTGAGTCAGGCTGAGGTGAGTGCAGCACTGTGGTGATTGTTCTACAGCTTCTCACAGACCCTCCCTCACAGAAACAAATGTGAATGCAGAACCCTGCACATTAATTTTCTCTTAAAGTAGTGGATTAAGATATCATTTCTATAGATTCTATTTCAACTTTACTTAAATGAGTAAATAAGCTATGAAGTGTGCTCTTATTTTAATCTAAATTATCTGATGAGTAGAAATTTAGAATTAACACAGGAAATTTCTCCGATTTATGTTCTTTAAAACTGATTTGTCTGCCTATTCTGTGACAATCATTATCTTAATAAGAATATTCATTAGCTCATGAATGTTCATTCATAACTACCTCTTTCTTAACATTTTCAGATGGTCTAAAACATTTGTTGACTTTTGGTCTCATATTTACTTGTGTCCTGGAATGTTTTCTGTGAACTAGACTCAAATCTGAGCCATTGGAGTGGAGGAAGACTCAATTGAGTAATGCCTTAGTAATGTGTATCCTTGAACATGGGAGATCTTTTAATATTCTCTATTATTTCTTCATTCAATGACTTGAATTTCTTTTTCATACATGTCTTTTGCTTGTTTGGTTAGAGTTACACCAAGTCATATTCTGATTTTTGTGGCTGTAGTGAAGGGTGTTGTTGACCCAATTTCTTTCCCAGCCCATTTGTCTTTTGTGTGCAGCAAGGTTACTGTTTTTTTCTTTCCTTTCTTTTCTTTCTTTCTTTCTTTCTTTCTTTCTTTCTTTCTTTCTTTCTTTCTTCTTCTCTTTCTTTCTTTCTTTCTTTCTTTCTTTCTTTCTAGTTAAGTATTTTTCCAGCCCCTTTATGAGGCTGTTTATGATCTGAAGGAGTTCTCTAGTACAGTATTTTGCATCCCTTAGGTATACGACCATATCATCTGCAAATAGTGATACTTTGACTTTTTTCCAATTAATATTCCTTTGATCTCCTTCAGTTGTCTTACTGCTCTAGCTAGGACTCAGGTACTCTGCTGAAAAAATAAAAAAAGAGTGGGCAGCCTTGCTTTGTCCCTGATTTCAGCAGGATTGATTTAAGTTTCTCCCAGTTAGTTTGATGTTGGCTATAGACTTGTTGTATATTACCTTTACTATATTTAGGTATGTTCCTTGTATCCCTGAAGACTCGAGACTTTAAACATAAATGGATGTTGTATTGTGTCAAGTGCTTTTTAGTTTCTAAGGAGATGATCCTGTGGGGTTTTTTGTTTGTTTGTTTGTTTATACAGTGAATTACATTGATGGTTTTCTGTATATTGAGCCACAGCTCCATGCTTGGGATGAAGCCTACTTGCTCATCATGAAGAGTGTTTTCGATGTGTCCTTGCTTTTGGTTTACACACATTGAGAATTTTCTCATCAATGTTCATATGGGAGATTGGTCTGAACCTTTCTTTGTTGGGTCTTTGTGTAGTTTAGATAACAAGGAGACTGTGGCCTCACAGATGACTTTGTTAATGTCTGTTTGTTTCTATTTTGTGGAATAGAAGTGTATTTTCAAGAATATTGGTATGAGCTATTTTGGAAGGTCTGGCAGAATTCTGTGCTAAAACCATTTGGCCTTGGACAATTTTTAGATGGGAGACTTTTGGTGACTACTTCTGTTTCCTTAGGGGATACACAACTATTTAATTTGTTTAACTGATCTGGATTCATGGCAAGTGGTATCTATCAAGAAATTGGCCATTTCATTTAGATTTTCAAATTTTCTGGCCTATAGGCTTGTGAAGTAAAGCCTAATCATTCTTTTTATTTCCTCAGTGTTTGTTGTTATGTCACCCTTTTCATTGTTGATTAGGATAATGTCTTTCTGCTTTTGAGTTAGTTTGGCTAAGGATATGTCTATCTTATTCATTTTCTTATAACAAGTGTGCCCATTTTTATACCAGAGAACATATCATATAAAGCCAGTCATTAGTGGATACCCCATGGTTCACAGGTGAGTGAGAGCGATGCTTGCTTTTATTTAGTTTGGTAGCATGCATAACACCTTTGAGCACTATGAATCTAGCCAGCATAGATAAAACATCCAGGTGAGGACCAGCTGGATTTCTCCATGTTCTGTAATTCAAGTATGTAGTGTCCTCAGAAAGGAGTCATACCATCAAGTTCTGCAAGAGCCAATATTAGACCTTATTGATATATATTCTAGATAATGAATATGAAAGATGTATGGTATTTGATTTTCTTTTTTTAAAGGCTTAAGAATAATATTTTAATTTTTTCCACATGTTTTAAAAATACATTTCTAAATTTAAATATAACATTCTTCTGACATCATGACAAGTAATATTGTTAAAAATTCCATTACTTGTTCTGAGCCTGTGTAAGCAAATACAGTTGCTTTTTTTTAAACTTTTATTAATTACACTTTATTTACTTTGTATCCCCCCATAAACCCCTGTCTCCTCTCCTCTTAATCCCACCTTCCCTCTCCCTTCTTCACACATGCGCCTCCCCAAGATGACTGATAGGGGAGGTCCCCCTCTCTTTCCTTCTGATCTTAGTCTATCAGATCTCATCAGAAGTGAGTGCATTGTCATCTTCTGTGGCCTGGTAAGGCTGCTCTCCCCTCAGGAGGAGGTGATCAAAAAGCAGGCCAATCAGTTTCTGTCAGAGGCAGTCCCTCTTCCCATTACTATGGAACCCACTTGGACACTGAGGTATTTGATTTTCTTAAAATGATTTGAATCATTATTATAATTTAATACAAGTTCACTGAGAGGTACAGACTCCTGGTCTGATTAATTTTAGCGACTCATGTTGTTGATTTGAGAGTTCTTTGTGATGGATTTTTTAACTAAAATATTTTCATTGGTAGCCTTTGTATTCCTTCTTTATTCTTCATAAAAGGTAACACTGCTCTTAAATTTTGTGTGATTTTAATAATTCCCCATGCTAAATACAATTGCTAATTGCTAATACGATTTACCAATTGGCTATAATTTTTATATACGAAATCTTTATATGTGAAGTTTCTTGAAAAATCCATTTGGTTTAAAAGAAATCCACTTGAGTATGCAAGTTATAAATTTCAGAAGCATCTCAAAGAAGAAGTTTAGAGGAGAAAGGAAAATAAGACAAGGTTATTTGAGCCAACAGGCATATCAGATTTTTGTCAGACCAGCAGCTGTGCTAAAGGAAAATATATTGTTGGAAAAAGAGTAAGGAAGAAAAAGAATCAGATATGCAAACACATCATGGAGAGAAAAAAAAACTTGTGACTAAAAGGCCAAAATTCTGCAGTAAAATTCTACATCTAAAGATGCCCTGTTTCTTTCCTTTCCAAGTATGCTTAATGTAGAAATAATTTACTTCCCTATATATTTTATAAATTATACAAAATATTATTTCTTTTCTATAAATCCCTGAAAATGTCTTAATATAAAGTATTTCTATATTCAACTGAAGAACAATTTACTAAGTATAACCTGAAAGAAAGAGCTTGTGAACAGCACACTTTGACACTAAAATGAGATGATATTCCTTTGTATAGGGGGCTTTTGGTATCATTAAGAGTGTAGTTTTTCTTCACAACATTATTAAACAAATCAAGAGTTGCCTAGTAAGGTAAAATGCCTTAGTTGTAAGTATGAGGACCTGAGGTCAGATCTCTCAAAGAGCATGAACCTACTCTTGTAATCCAGTGATCACATGGAAGGTGATCATCTAGGGAGAGATGACTCCCTACAAGTTTGCTGACCAGAATGCCACACCAGTCGTTATGGAACATTCTCCTCCTCATAGCACTGGGAAAGGAGATACAGAAAAATAAATTAGTAATTGAAAGACCAGATTGCTTTAAAGAATGTGTTCCTGAGAAACCAGATCTAAATGGTCAAACTGTCTCTGCCAATCAAATAAGCCAGTCAGTCTCTCATTAATGAAATGAGTGATGGAGAGACACTGTGTGAATAAATGTGGATAGCTTGGACTGACACTGGATGGCTTTCTATGTTTTGCACTTAAAGTTCTTGAGACTCCTGAACCTGTACCTGAAAAGAGTCTTACAACCTCATAAGTGATGCACACATCTCATAAATACACACTAAGGTAAAATAAATTCAGGTGATAATACACATGGATTAATCCCAGAAATTCAGAGGGGAAGACAGTAAAATATCTTTGAGTTCAAGGCCAGACTAGTCTATATAGTGTTATCTTGGACACCTCATTAAAAATATCATAAAATGACAAATCATAATATGATTTGAATTAAATTTGTGTTATTCTTTACATATAATGTTCTCCCAAAAAAAAAACTGGGTGATTGAATCAAGATATAATCTCTTTTCATAATCACGGAGGCTGAAAGAGATATAATCTCTTTTCATATCAACTCCAGATATAAGGAGTTCTGATGATTTGTCAGAACTTATTTCCTTATATACATGAACAGATTTTTCCCTTCAAAATGAACCCATTAACTTAATTTTTAAAGAAAAAAAAATTTGCTTTTAAAATATGCTTTGCAAAATCCTACTGATTACAGGCAACCCAAACACCAAGCAAGTTGAAGACTGTTCATCACTTCTCTCTGAATGATCTTGGGTTGCATAAAATTTATCCCATATTTAATGTGAAATTAAATACATTTCAATATTAATCATATCATTTAAATTTTCAATTTCATTTTTATTTTTTGTATATTAATTACACTTTTTTTCATTCTGTATCCCAGCTGTAGCCCCCTCCTATATTCCCTCTTCATCCACCCTCCTTCCCTCATCTCCTCCCTTGCCCCTCTTTAAGCCCACTGATAGCGGAGGACTTCCTCTCATTCCATCTGACACTAGCCTATCAGGTCTCATCAGAACTAGATGCATTGTATTCCTATGTGGCCTGGTAAGGCTACTCACCCATCAGGGGAAGGTGATCAAAGAGCCAGCCACTGAGTTCACATCAAAGACAGTGCCCTTTCTAAGGAACCCATTTAGATACTGAGCTGCCATGGGATACATATGAGCAGGGGTTCTAACTAATATCCATGAATGGTCCTTGGTTGGAGTATCAGTTTCACATTAGATATATGTGTCCAGAGTTTTAGGTTCTGTTGCTTTCCCTGTGGAGCTCCTTTCCTCTCCAGGTCTTGCTATCTCCCTGCTCTTTCCTGAGTTTCACTACACTCTGCACAAAGTTTGGTTAAGAGCTTCAGCATCTGCTTTGATACACTGCTGGGTAGACTCTTTCAGAGGCCCTTTGTGGTAGGCTCCTGTCCTGCTTCCTGTTCTCTTCTTCCTCCGATGTCCATCCTGTTTGTCTTTCTGAGTGAGGATTGATCCTCCTGGACAGTTTTTTAAATGTTTTTCCTCACATAAAAGATAAATAAAACAATTACATATTTAATTATGGTGACCATAATTAATGAGTGTTCATACTGTAGGAGCTCACCTGATTCTACTTAAAATTCCTTTTCCACTTTCAGTCACTCATAAAAAGATATTAAAATATGGATTTTATAGAGACATTGACATTTGAATATAAAAGCTATTGAACTAAGTACGAAGGTTGTATGGTCTGTTTTTCTCCTTTGTGATTTTATGAAATCTATTTAGGTATAAGTTTAAGAACTACCAGTTTGTTCTGGCCCTGGTATTTGCCATTGAGGAGATCAATAGAAATCCTCATCTACTACCCAACACAACTCTGGGCTTTGAGCCACATAATATTGGATTTGCTGAAAAGAGTATCCTTATTCGCCCCTTTCATTGGCTGACAAGGAATCATGCACTTAATTACAACTGTGTAAGGAAGAGAATGTCACCTGCTGCACTCACAGGAACATCATGGGCAACATCTGCTCACATTGGGACAGTACTACAAATCTACAGAATACCTCAGGTGAGGGATGGGGAGTGAAAACGAGGAGTCATGTATTCTTTGTTAACAGTACAAGTGTCTGAAAATGTAAAAAAGAGGCACTAGATAATCCAATATCAAAGGAAAGTATGAAGGTCCTTGATGATAGATCCATATTTCCAGTACTTGAAATAAAAAGGAAGAACAGGTGGGTCAGACCATTTAGCGTATTGAAACTGGAGACCTGGCAGAAATTTTTGTGAAAAACTCTGGTTTTGATTTTGTTTATTTATTTATTTATTTGTCTTTTAAAACATGGCAAAACTATCTCCATCCTGACTGTTTACATCTGTTGATTCAAGATGGAAATTGTGTTTAATGTGAGTGTTCTTTATCTGGTTACCAATTTTGTTTTTCTACAGATCTCTTTTGGGCCTTTTGATTGGACCTTGAATGATCAAGGTCAGTTTAATTCTCTCTATCAGATGGCGCCCAAGGACACATATTTATCACTTGCCATAGTCTCTTTGCTGCTTCATTTCAGATGGTCCTGGGTTGGTCTGATTCTCCCAGATGACCACAGAGGGAATCAGATGCTGTCAGACTTGAGAAAAGATACGGAGAGTAATGGCATCTGCATAGCCTTTATGAAATTGATCTCTGGCACCATGAATTCACTTTCCAATGAATTATGGAAAAATCTGGAGGAGATTCAGGAATCCTCAGTAAATGTGATAGTTATATATGGGGACATTGGTTCTTTACAAGGTTTAATGCGACACATTGGGCACCTGTTTTTGACATGGAAAGTCTGGGTCTTAAACTCTCAGTGGGATGCTGTCAGCCATGCTGATTATTTCATGGTAGACTCATTTCATGGGAGTCTCCTTTTTACACACCATCATAAAGAGATGGTTGAGTTTACAAATTTTATTCAGTTAATCCCTACAAATACCCTGAAGACACTTATCTTCCTAAGTTTTGGTATTTGTTCTTCAAGTGCTCATTTTCTGAGCTTGACTGTCAACTTTTGGAAAACTGCCAACCCAATGCTTCTTTGGATTTCCTGACCAAAAATATTTTTGACGCAGCCCTGAGTGAAGAGAGCTACAATATATACAATGCTATGTATGCTGTGGCCTACAGTCTCCATGAGATGAACCTTCAGCAAATACAGAAGCAACCATATGCTAATGGAAAAGAAATGGAATTCTTCCCCTGGCATGTAATATCGCTTCTTGTGTGTTGTAATATCAGCAATGTGACATTTTTTTATTTAAACTTTTTTCTTTTTTTATTAATTACACTTTATTCACTTTGTATCCTCCCTGTGGTTCCCTCCCTCCTCCCTACCCAATCACTCCCTTCTTCTACCCTCTGCATGCATGCCCCTCCCCAAGTCCACTGTTAGGGGAGGTCTTTTTTTCCTTCCTTCTGATCCTAGTCAATTAGGTCTCTTCAGGAATGGCTGCATTGTCTTCTTCTGTGGCCTGGTAATGCTGCTTTCCCCTCAGGAGGAGGTAATTAAAGAGCAGGCCAATCAGTTCATGTCAGAGATAGTCCCTGTTCCTATTACTATGGAACCCATTTGATTTCTGAACTGCCATGGGCTACATCTGTCCAGGGGTTCTAGGTATTCTCCATGCATGGTCCTTGGTTGGAGTATCAGTCACAGAAAAGACCCCTGTGCTCAGATATTTTGATTCCGTGGCTCTCCTTGTGGATGTCCTGTCCTCTCCAGATCTTACTGTTTCCCACTTCTTTCCTAAGATTCCCTGCACTCGGCCCAACAGTTGGCCATAAGTCTCAGCATCTACTTTCATAGTCTGCAGGGCAGAGCCTTTCAGAGGCCCTCTGTGGCAGATTCCTAATTTGTTTCCTGTTTTCTTCTTCTTCTGATGTCCATCTACTTTGCCTTGTGGGATGGGGATTGAGCATTTTAGCCAGAGTCCTCCCTCTTGATTAGTTTCTTCTTAGGTGTACAGATTTTAATAGGTTTCTCCTATATTATATACCAATATGAGTGAGTATATACCGTGTGTGTTATTCTCTTTCTGGGATGTCTCACTCAGGATGATCCTTTCCAGGTCCCACAATTTACCTGCAAATTTCATGATTTCCTTGCTTTTCTTTGCAGAGTAATACTCCATTGTGTAGATGTACCACAATTTCTGTATCCGTTCTTCAGTAGAGGGGCATATGGGTTGTTTCCATCTTCTGGCTATTACAAATAAGGCTGCTGCAAACATGGTTGAGCAAATGTCCTTATTGTGTACTTGAGCCTCTTTTGGATATATGCCTAGGAGTGGTATAGCTGGATCTTGAGGAAGCACTATTCCTAGTTGTCTGAGAAACCACCAGATTGAATTCCCAAGTGATTGTACAAGCTTACATTCCCACCAGCAGTGGAGAAGTGTTCCCCTTTCTCCACAACCTCTCCAGCATGTGTTGTCACTTGAATTTTTCATCTTGGCCATTCTGATGGGTGTGAGGTGAAATCTCAGGGTCATTTTGATTCGTATTTTGATGATGGCTAATGACATCGAGCATTTCTTTAAGTGTTTCTCTGCCATTCAATATTCCTCAATCGAGAATTCTCTGTTTAGCTCTGTTCCCCATTTTTTAATTGGATTACTTGGTTTGTTGCTTTTCAGCTTCTCTAGTTTTTTATATATACTGGATATTAGCCCTCTGTCAGATATAGATTTGGTGAAGATTTTTTCCCAATCTGTAGGCATTTGTTTTGTTTTGATGATGGTGTCCTTTGCTTTACAGAAGCTTTTCAGTTTCATGAGGCCCCATTTATGGATTGTTGCTCTTAGAGCCTGTGCTGTTGGTGTTCTGTTCAGAATGTTGTCTCCTGTGCCAATGAGTTCAAGGGTATTCCCCACTTTTACTCCTTAACGATTTAATGTGCCTCTGGTTTTATTAGAGGTCTTTGATCCACTTGGAATTTCGTTTTGTGCAGGGTGATAAGTATGCTTCTATATGCATTTTTCTACATGTAGATATCTAGTTAGATCAGCACCATTTGTTGAAGATGCTGTCTTTTTTCCACTGAATGGTTTTAGCATCTTTGTCAAAGATCAGGGGTCCATAAGGTTGTGGGTTTATTTCTGGGTCTTCTGTGCGGGTCCATTGATCCACCATTCTGTTTCTATATCAGTACCATGCAGTTTTTATTACTGATGCTCTATAGTATAGCTTAAGTTTAGGGATAGAGATACCTCCAGAAGATCTTTTATTGTAGAGGATTGTTCATAACAGTTCTGATTTTCTTGTTATTCCATATGAAGTTGAGAATTTTTCTTTCTAGGTCTACAAAGAATTGTGTTGGTAATTTGATGTGAATTGTGTTGAATCTGTAGACTGATTTTGGTAAGATGGCCATTTATCTATGTCAATCCTGACAAGCCAGGAGCATGGGAGATCTTTCAAATTTCTGATATTTTCTTCTAATTCTTTCTTCAGAGACTTCAAATTTTTATTCATACAATTCTTTGACTTGCTTGATTAGGGTTACACCAAGATACTTTATATCCTTTATGGCTATTGTGAAGGGTGTTGTTTCCCTAATTTCTTTCTCAGCCCTTTTGTCTTTTGTATACTGGAGCGCTACTGATTTTTTGAGTTAAAGTTGTATCTGTCCACGTTGCTGAAGGTGTATATCAGCCGTAGGTTCCCTGGTAGAATTTTTGGGGTCACTCAGGTATACTATCATATTGTCTCCAAATAGTGATAATGTGACTTCTTCCTTTCCAATTTGTATCCCCTTGATCAACTTTAATTATTTTATTCCTCTAGCAAGGTCTTCTAGAAATATGTTTAGGGCATATGAAAAGAGTAGGCAGGTTTGCCTTGTCCCTGATTTCAGTGGGATTGCTTTAAGTTTCTCTCCATGTATTTTATGGTTGGCTATAGTCTTGCTGTATATTGTCCTTACTATGTTTAGGTATCTGCCTTGTTTCCCTGATATCTCCAATATTTGAAACATGAATGGATGTTGGATTATGTCAAATGATTTTTCAGCATCTAAGGAGATTATCATGTGTGGTTTTTTTTTCTTTCAATTTGTTAATATGGTGGATCACATTTATGGATTTCTGTATATTGAACCAACCCTGCATACCTGGGATGAAGCTTACTTGGTCATACTGGATGATATCTTTGATGTGTTCTTGTATTCGGTTTCCAAGTATTTTGTTGAGTATTTTTGCATCAATGTTCATAAGGGAGATTGGCCTGAAATTTTCTTTCTTTGTTGGGTCTTTGTGAGCTTTAGGTACCAAGGTGAATGTGCTTCATAGAATGAGTTTGGCAGTGTTCCTTCTGTTTCTATTTTGTTGAATAGTTTGAAGAGAACTTGAGTTAGCTCTTCTTTGAGGGTCTGGTAGAATTTTGCAATGAAACCATCTGGTCCTGTTTTTTTTTTTTTTTTTTTTTTTTTTTTTGGATGAGAAACTTTTGATGAACACTTCTATTTCCTTAGGGGACATAGGACTAATTAATTGATTTACCTGGTTTTGATTCAGTTTTGGTAAGTGGAATCTGTCAAGAACTCTGTCCATTTCATTTAGATTTTCAAATTTTGTGTCATATCGACTTTTGAAGTAAGTCCTAATGATTGTTTGGATTTCCTCAGTGTCTGTAATTATGTCCCCTTTTTCATTTCTGATTTTGTTGATTTGGATGGTACCTCTCTGGCTTTTAGTAAGCTTGGCTAAGGGTTTGTCTACCTTGTATATTTTCTCAAAGAACTAGCTCTTAGTTTCATTCATTCTTTGAATTGTTTTATTTGTTTCTACTTGATTGATTTCAGCCCTGAGTTTGATTATTTCCAGCGGTCTACTCCTTTTTGGTGTGTCTGCTTTGTTTCCCCCACACACACTAAGGTTTTTAAGTGAGCCATTAAGTTGCTTGAATGAGCTGTCTCGAATTTCTTTGAAAGAATTTCTTTCAAATATGCTTTTTACCATGAGGGATTAAAAACACTGAGATTTCATTGTGTTACCTTTTAAAAATATTTGCATTTTCTGAGATGTATTTCAAGACATGTTTTTGACTCTCTCCTAGCTCCACCCTTTCCTAAAGAACACCCTTCTGGAAAATCATGTGAGCAGTCACACAGTAATGGATGAGGGAAGAAACTTAGACTCAGTGTATGATATTCTCAACTTTTGGAATTTTCCAAAGAGTCTTGGATTAAGGGTGAAAGTAGGAAACTTTTCTCCATATGCTCCCGAGAGTCAACAGTTGTCTTTATCTGAGCAGTTGACTCAATGGCCAACAAGGTTTACAAAGGTGACTTGTGTTTCATCTCACTGCTTTGACTTTTCATGAAAACTAAAATAATTTTCAGGATGTAATAACCATTGGACAGTCATTCAGTACCAACCAATATCTAACTACAATTAAGGAACCACTCATAATTACAGCCAATATAGACTGCTTTCTCATTCCTTGTCTCTGATCAATTAAAAACTTATTTTAACATTTGAATAAAGCTCATGCAGTTCTTTATTCTTCTATCTATCTATCTATCTATCTATCTATCTATCTATCTATCTATACAATTTGGTCAGTTTCTATCCCTGATGTAGCCTTCTCACTCATCTCTTCTTAATCCCCCCCACCCCCTCTATTTTCTCTCTATGACCTTTCTTTAGGCACCTGAGAAGGAAGGACCTGCTCCTCTTCTATCAGACCCTAGCCTATCAGGTATCATCAGGGCTGGCTGCATCATCTTTCTCAGACTGCACACCACCCACAAAGGGGAGGTGATCAAAGAGCTGGCCACTCAGTTCATGACAGAGACAGCCCATGACCCCTTAGTAGGGAAACTACTTGGAATGTGAGCAGTCTATGGTCTTCCTCTTAGCAAGGCATCTAAGTCCTCTCCATGCATGCTCCTTGGTTGGAATATCAGTCTTTGCAGGTCCCCCTGGGCTCTGGTTTTTTGGATCTGTTTGTCTCTTTGTGCAGTTCCTGTCCCCTCCGCATATTTCTATCTCTCTCTTCTTCCATAAGATTCACTACACTCTGCCCAAAGTTTGGATACGGATACGAGTCTCATTAACACCTTTGATACCCTAGTAGGTAGCAGCTCATGCAAGTCTTATAACCAGAGTGTCTGTTACATTTTTGTCATTGCCTCCAAACATTAAAAGAAAGTTATTTGGTTATGCACCCTAAGAAAATTCAGTGAGAGAAAATGTGGCTTTTTTTTTGCCAGCCAATCCAAAGGTAGAATTGCATGACAGGTGTGTGTGTGTGTGTGTGTGTGTGTGTGTGTATGTGATATCGTGATATTTGGTTTGCTGGTACAGGTAAATAGTTTAGAAAAGCAACTGAAGAGAGAACTCCAAGCATGGCTGACACTGTGAACATGAAGTAGATCGTGTTGGGAAAAGTACGTTTTAGGAGACAAATTAGATGATGACATCAGATTCACAGAACAAAATCAGAGATTAAAGAATGTAGTTGTTCCCCTTCTATCTTCTTTTGATTCTATTTGTGATAGTAGCCAATGAAATATTGGCCTCATTTTGTGGTGGATCTTTCATCTCACATAAAACGCTTCACAGAAATGCCCAAAGATTTGTTTCCATGATGAAGCCAAGCTTGTCAAATTCTCAGCATGCACAACCGCATTGGATATAAAAGCTCACCCTATTGGCAAATACACAGACAGCTTTCTAGAGCCATGCTGTGACTTTCTAGAACATTACTTTAATGACCTACTCTTAACAGCAGCTTTATGTATTGTACCAAGATTTAAACATGTGGTTTAGGTAGCCCCAAAGCTGCCAAAATCAACAATACTCAAATCCAATGTTTAAAATAGTATGTGTAATCATTTGCACATTTACTGTTCTGTGATACTAAGAAATACTCTACTTACCCAGACTAAGCTGTTGCTAATAACTTTTATTTCCCTCAGATTCCTCAGTCTGTGTGCAGTGAGAGCTGTAGACCAGGATTCAGAAAAGCTGCCCAGGAAGGCAAGGCTGTCTGCTGCTTTGATTGCACTCCTTGTGTAGAAAATGAGATTTCAAATGAGACAGGTAAATACAGGCTTACAGAGGATCTTCTTATTTATACACAGGTTATCTGCAATACCTAGGCAAATGCAACAGGACAGGAGAGAAGATATGAACTTTTTCCTTGATTAGAAACTTAAGTATTGTTGTTATTTTTATTTTCTTTTAGAAAGATAGGTAACACATACATAGATACATACCTGGATACATAGATACACAGATGATAAGTAGACAGACTATGCATAGATAAAGCACTCTAGACATTAAAGTCATCCTTGACTCACATTGCTGATCCATTGCAAATATTCTTCCTTAAAATGACCCACATTGCACAGAAATTAATGGTCTATTTATTTCCACCTTAGACACAGTATTTCGAGCCCCATTTCTTTATACTCACATTTATGAATCACTTAAGGCTTAGATTTCTCATATCCTATTTTTGTTTATTCTTAGTACAAGTGTTTTTCAACACTGCAGCTGACTCAAGAGATGGGTTTGAATTCCCTCGTACATGTATTTTATCTTTATGATAAAGTTTCTTATGGAAAGTCGATTATTTCATATAAATTGTCCTTTTGAATCTGCCTTTCTTTTCCTACACATAGACTCTTTCTCATACAATATAATATGAACAAATTTCCCCTCCCCCTACTTCCTGAGTTTCTCCTTACCTTCTCTCTCATGTGATCCACTCCTTATCTGTGTCTCACTAGAAAAGTAAAAGCAATATATAGCAAGCCTAAAGCCAACATCAAACTCAATGGAGAGAAAATTAAATCAATCCAACTGAAAATCAGGGAAAAAGCAAGGCTGACCACTCTCTCCATATCTTTTCAAAATAATACTTGAAGTTTTAGCTAGAGCAATAAGACAACTAAAGGATATATAAGGGATACAAATCAGAAAGGAAGAGGTTAAAGTTTCACTATTCACGGATGATATGATAGTATATATGAGTGACCCCAAAAATTCAACCAGAGAACTCCTTCAACTGACAG
This sequence comes from Meriones unguiculatus, assembly GCF_030254825.1. Lineage (NCBI taxonomy): Eukaryota > Metazoa > Chordata > Mammalia > Rodentia > Muridae > Meriones > Meriones unguiculatus. Next base: position 2,342,399 of record NW_026843580.1, on the reverse strand, counting down.
ACTACTTGAGAAAAGTGCCTGAATACAAAATCAAATCTAAAAAATCAGAGTCAAGGAACATTTCAAAGAGCTGAGGCTGAGTAACAGCTTAGGGTAAAGGGGACTACCTGAGGATTGAATCACAGATACTTCATTTCTGAACAGATATGGACCAGTGTGTGAAGTGTCCAGAAAGTCACTATGCAGACCCAAACAATAACCACTGTCTCAAGAAAACTGTGAGCTTTTTGACCTACAAAGACCCCTTGGGGATGGCTCTCACCATCACAGCACTGTGCTTCTCTGCACTCACAGCTGCGGTCCTAGTAGTCTTTGTGAAATACAGAGACACAGCCATTGTCAAGGCCAATAATCGGGCTCTCAGCTACACCCTGCTGTTGACACTCATCATCTGTTTCCTCAGTTCCTTGCTCTTTATTGGCCGGCCCAACACAACCACCTGCATCATGCAGCAGACAGCATTTGGGATTTTCTTCACTGTGGCTCTCTCCACAGTGATGGCCAAAGCTATCACAGTGGTTATTGCATTCAAGGTCACTGTTCCAGCTAGACTGGTGAGGTGGTTAATGGTATCAAGAGCCCCTAATTTCATCATTCCTTTTTGCACACTGATCCAACTTATTCTCTGTGGAGTCTGGTTGTTTTCCTCTCCACCCTTCGTTGAACAAGATGCTCATGCAGAACATGCCCACATCATCATTGTGTGCAACAAGGGTTCAGCAGTTGCTTTCCACTGTGTCTTGGGATACCTCTGCTCCTTGGCACTTGGGAGTTACACCATGGCTTTCTTTTCCAGGAATCTGCCTGACACATTCAATGAAACCAAGTTTCTGTCATTCAGCATGCAGGTATTCTTCTGTGTGTGGGTCACGTTGCTCCCTGTCTACCACAGCACAAAGGGGAAGGTCATGGTGGCTATGGAAGTATTCTCTATCTTGGCTTCCAGTGCAGCTCTGCTTGGCTTGATCTTTGCCCACAAATGCTACATCATTTTGATAAGGCCAGATAAGAACTGCTGTGTTGACATCAGGTACAAAACCCGTTCAAGACAGAATATTCATTTCAAATGTAATTAAAAATAAAATTATTCTATGTTAGTGAATTAAATACAATGGCGGAAGCAAGTCTCCCACTATCTCTTTATCTCTTATATGATTGTGATTTTTGTTGGCATAAAATTCTTCATTTAATTTCAATAAATTATGCTAGTTTTGGCAGCACATATACTAAAATTGGAATAATACTCAGAAGATTCGCATGGCCCATGCACAAAGATGACTGGTAAATTTGTAAAGCACTCCATATTATTTTGAAAACAGGACACTTTCTCAAATAAGAGCAAGTGTATGATGCATTTAATGTGTAGGACCACAAGGGCAAACATGCAAGTCGAGACCTTCTGTGGCTGATATACCCAAAATTTCATGGGGAAGAAATCGTTTACAGCAATGGTGTGATCAAATTAATATTTCTGTAATCCCAGAGCCAACAAATGATGAAATTGAGGGTGAAATGTTAGATGCTCCTGGGGAAGGTATTGATGTGTGTAATCAAGAACGATCCCAAGCTGTGCCTACTGTCCAAGCACAGGGTATCACAGGGATTGGGTTTTCAAATTTATACTAGGGGCCACTGCTGGAATACCAATAGCCCTACCCCTGAAGTTGCAATCACGTCACATAGGTCTCTGTGTGGTGAGAGCAGTGGCCCATAACAAAGAAAAATTGCACACACTTGACCCACTGGTAGAAGAGGCTCAACATATAGCAGAGTCTACGAGCCCATGGAATTCCCCTGTGTTTGTTACAAAAAAGAAATCAGGGATATGGAGGATGATAACAGATTTAAGGACAGTGAAAAGAGTCATCCAACCAATGTCACCTTTACAAACTGGGATTCCTTTACCTTCTTTGTTACCTATCTCTTGGTCTGTAATAATAATTGATTTAAAAGATTGCTTTTTCACGATACCCTTGCAAGAGCAAGATAGGGAAAGCTTTCTCAGTACCCACTCTGAGCAATAGTGGTCCAAGAAAGACATACCACTGGAGAGTGCTTCCGCGGGGAATATTAAATTGTCCAACTTTGTGTCACTATTTTCTGTGACCAGAGCAAAAATGATTCATAAGCGATTTTCTCAGTCTATCATTTATCGTTACATGGATGATATCTTGTTGGCTGAGTCTAAGGAAGATATTTTAGAGAAAATGTTTAAGAAAACACTACAAAGTATTCTTCCGTACTCGGGGTTACATATTGCTCCAGAACAAAAATTACAACAAGGAGATTCACATAGATATTTAAGTTATAAAATAAGTCAACAAAAAATTTGACCACATAAGATACAGTTACATATGGACAAATTTCAAACTCTTAACAAATTTCAAAAATTATTGTGAGACATTAAGTTACTGAGACCTACAATTAGATTAAGTACTAATGAATTAAGTAATTTATTTTGAACATTACAAGGAGATTCAGATATAAACAGTCCAAGATGTTTAACAACTGAAGCAGAAAAAAAAAGTTAATTCTTGTAGAACAAAGGCTGCAAGATGCATATGTGGATCAACGAACATTATCCTAATCTTGATTGTATTTTAGTCATTTTGTTTCAATTAATTCTCCTACTGGGCTCATTATGCAAAGAGAGGAAGCCACAGAGGAGGACATTGCAGCCAGTCCTGAGGATACCTGAGGTACTGGGGTCAGATGGAAGGGGAGGAGGACATCTCATATCAGTGGACTTGGAGAGGAGCAAGGAGGAGATGGGGGAGGGAGGGTGGGTTTGGGAGGAAATGAGGGAGGAGGTGACAGTTGGGATGCAAAGTAAATAACTTGTGATTAATATAAAAAGTAAAAATCAATATATAAAAAAACAAAGAGAAAATTTAAGATGTACATAGAAAAAGTTTCTGAAGTATAAAAGGTAGAACAAGATCACATCCATTGTCAGGAACAGACATGACTGAAATTGTAGTTCCTCTTACTAATGCTCAGATTATGTCATTGTGGATTATAAATGTAGATTGGCAAAGGGATTGCAATAACTACACAAGAGAAATTAATAACAAATATCCTACAACAAATATGCAAACATCTACAGCTTTTAAAAGAAGTAATTGGATTCTTCCACATATTGTAAAAGCAACACCCATACCTGAGGCACATTCTATAATGATGTAAACAAGATGGCAATGACAGGATATATGTCAGACAAATTAAGCAAGGTGATCAAAAGCCCATATACCTCAGTTCAAAAAATAGAATTCTATCCAATCTTTATAGTATTATTAGATTTTTCTGAATCTCTTAATATAATTACTGCCTCTCAATATGTAGAAAGAAATGTTTTCCATATAGAAACCGCAAAATTTATTCCTGATAACACAGAATTGACTTTGTTATTCATGCAATTGCTACAAGCCATCAGAGGTAGTTTCTATCCAGTTTATATTGCTCATATTTGATCTCATAAATTCTTGTCAGGTCGATTGGCACAAGAAAATGAGGTAATTGAGCAATTACTAATAGGAAGTGTGTTAGAAGCCTCAAAATTTCATGAAAAACATCATGTTAACAGTAAAGGTTTAAAGAAAAAAAATCTATCACTTGTTGCCAAGTGATAAAAAAATGTCTCATGTGTTCTCTCAATAAACAAACTCCATTAACTATTGAAGTAACCCTGGAGGTACCAAATAAATGAAATCCGGCAGATAGATGTGTTTCATTTTGCAGAATTAGAAAACAAGGTATGTACATCATACTATTGATACACACTCAGGGTTTCCATAGGCAACTCCTTTAAATTCTGAAAAGGCTGATGGTGTAATTGAAAAATTATTGGAAATAATGGCAATTATGGGAATACCTACACAAATTAAGGCTGATAGTGCACGCGAATATGTGTCAAGTAAGATGAAGAAATTTTTGTATATTATAATCTAAAGCACATTCCTGTTATACCACACAATCATACAGAACAGTTTTAGAAAGAGATAATTGTACTTTATTTTTTATTTTATTTAATTTTATTTTTTATTATTAGTTACATCTTATGAACTCTGTATCCCAACTGTATCCTGCTTCCTCATTCCTTCCCAATCCCTCCCTCCATCACTCATCTCCTTCCTGCCCCTTTCAGAGTCCATTGATTGGAAAGGACCTCCTCCCCTTTTATCTAACCCTGTTTTATCAGGTAACTTCAGGACTGGCTGCAAAGTCCTCCTCTGTGGCTTAGGAGGACTGCTCCTCCCTTGGGAGGTGGGGAGGTCAAAGAGGCCTACCATTAAGTTCCTGTCAGAAATAGTCCCTGTTCCCCTTACTATGAGAAATCAATTGGTTACTGAGCTACCACAGGCTACATCCAAGCAGAGGTTCTAGAGTTTATACATACACAGTCCCTGGTGGAGTATCAGTCTCAGAAAAGACCCCTGTGCCCAGATATATTTGGTCCTTGCAGTGCTCCTATCATTTCCATGTCATACTAACTTTCCCTTCTTTCATACAATTCCCTGCACTCTGCCAAAGGTTTGCTTATGAGTCTTAGTATCTGCTTTGATACTCTGCTAGGTAGAGTCTTTCAGAGGCCCTCTGTGGTAGGCTCCTGTCCTGTTACTTGTTTTCTCCTACGTCTAATGCACATCCCATTTGTATTTCTAAGTGAGGATTGATCATCTTCCCCATGTCCTCTTTCTTGTTTATCTTCTTTAAGTGTATAGATTGCATTATGTTAATCATATCTTATAGGTCTATATGAGTGAATCTATACCATATGTGTCTTCCTTTGTATCCAGGCCACACAGTAAAACAATGCAGCCACTCCTGAAGAGACCTGATAGACTAGGATAATAAGGAAGGAGAGGAGGACCTCCCCTATCAGTGGAATTGGGGAGAGACATGGGTGGAGAAGGGGAAAAAGGATGGGATTAGGAGGGGGAGCGGGGAGGAAGCTATAGGGGGAATACAAAGTAAATAAACTGTAATTAATAAAAATAAAGTTAAAAAAAACCTCAGTTCTGTTATCTAAATATGCTTTTCCTTTTGGTTCCAAATGTGGGATGTGGAAGTGCTTTATCCACTACTGAAAACAGACTCCTGAGTGGGCTCCTGATCTTTGTCTGCTACAAACTGTCTAGTGCAAGGGGTATGGTTTTGGCCAGTTGGAAAACATCCTGGTGTGGACTCTGAGAAAGTATAAACGCCCACAGAGAAAAAGAAGACATTTTGTATCGCTTCTCTTTGCGTTGCATCACTTCACTTTGCATCGCTTCGTTTTGCATTGCTTCACATCACTTCACATTGCTTTGCTACACTTTCTTCCCTTTACAAAGCTTCACTTCTGGACTCTCCAAGAGAGAAACGCGCCAGAGAACGTTTTGAGATTGCTGCTGCCATTTAATTTTCAATTGGACTGCTGGAATCCAGGTGACTGAGATTGGTATTGCCCCAAAGAACCCAACCAGCAGGAAGAAGCTAAAGATGTCGACGTTTCCTTTCCATGTATCCGGATTTCTCTCCTAACTTAGGTCGGGGGGACAGTAGGAATGTAGAGACATTTAGGACCCCCAAGGTATGTTTAGGAAAACCTATGCCTACAGGTCTCCTATTTTCAACTGTGTTTTCAACATAGTTCTGTTAGTGTTACACTGAAGTTTGTATTTGCTTACTGGGTTTTCCTTTCCAGCACTGTTTCAGTGTGGGTTTTCTTGGAAAATTCAAACCAATTTTCATGTCATGGATTGACTTCCTCATTTAATTTTTGTTACTTTTGTGTTCTTCCAGTACTTTGACCATATTTACAATTAGGTTTTGAATGCTTTGTTAGGAATAACGTCCATGTCATTCTCATTAGGGAGTCATTTCAACAGCATTTTCAATTTCTGAACGAGACATGCTAACATGGTTTTACATGTATTAAAAATGGGTTACACAGTAGTTAAAACAGAATGATATAAGTTCTGCGTTGGGAATTTTACATCTCAAGTTAGTTTGTTGGCTGCAATTTTTTTTTCAAATCACTGTTGGTCTTTCACCAGAAGTGTTTACAGTGTTCAGAATGGGCCAATTCATACAACTCTTAGGCACATTTAAATATTTTTTAATATTTTAATTTTTTTCAACTGTTTTCTCCCAAATGTATGTCTGCATTGAACATGCATGAATGTTGCCTGCAGAAGTCTGAAATAAGCATTGGATAATCTGCAACTGAAATTACAAAACCTTGTAGTCATCATGTTAGTGCTGGGAGTAGATCCCAAATCTTATGGAACAAGAGCCAGATACTTTCTATACTGAACAACATCTCCAACAATAATGTTGGGGCCTTGATTTATTCTGTCTGGTATGTGAGGATACAACTTTGATTTAGCTCTTCTCTTTCATGGCTACAGCCCAGTGCTTTCAAGAGTTAAGAAAAAGAATTAGCATTTTTTTTCCTCTGGCAATGTAGAGAGTTCCTGTCTCTCACATGTGAATAAGGTAACTAAAGAATGTTAGTAAGACATCTTGAAGTTATATTTGACTCTGGGTCATACAAGATACCTACAGATTCCCTGAATCTGCCAGTTATAGTTACTACAGGACCTATAATTTCATAAAGTTTTGAGTGAGACCCCAAAGAATACAGGTTGAGATTTAATTTTTTAACTTTACTCTCATAACTCAGAAATGGAAAGATATGAAAGTAAGCATAGTGTTAATACAGTCTCTTATATATACCTAGAGAAGAGGACATAGGATACAAGACTGCACAGTTACACCTTGAAAGTCAAAACATGAGCTCAGTTTTTACAGTCTATCTTATGTTTTTATTAACAAAATAACTTAATTTTCTTCAACGTTTTTCCTTAAATACTGTGAGAAACTTGTTTGATGTACATTATGATCCTCTTGGACCAAAATTTCTGTGTCAACAATGAAGAGAATCCATTTTCATAATCACTCACTTCATACATGGTAACAATAATTTTTGTTAGAAAACGCCAAGAAATAAAAGATTTTAAAAATGTCCAGTCCTGTTACAGAAATTTCCCACAAAACCACTTGTTTTTATCCTGCTTCAAAGAATCTTGTTGAATTTGTCAATGATCTTTGTATTCTACATATTTAGTTTTCTGTGTATAAGGGACAAGCAGCTTTGAGGTAAATGACAAACAGTTTTGCTTTATTACACAGGACTGCACTGAACTGTGATTTACTGAGAAGTAGGTTTCCCTGATCCATTATATTCCATACAGTCTTATAATATACAGGTTCTGTGTATTATGTACTTATTGAATACTGTTAAATTGAAACATAAAAGAAAAGACCAAATAAGCTACAGTTTGACATGTTAATATTTCTTATTATAGTTTTTTTATTATTGTTGTATCATTTAGAGTTTTGTTCACCCTATTAACCCAACTTATTCTTAGGGTATTTGATTTATTTTATGGGGCATTCTATCACTACCATATCACAGTACACAGTACATTCATTACCCTAAAGTCCCAGTGGCTAGGGAAGACAATTCTGCTCAGGATAGCTTTCCTCTGAAGATAAGGGAAAAAGACACACTGCAAAGCCTTTGAATTAGTATACTTTTTACAGAAAGGAAAAGGATCTCTCACACACCTTAATGCAGGGTAAGTAGTGGATGAATACACTGCTCTAGATGCCAGAATGGGTTACATTGGCAGTTCTACTTCACGGTTAACCCAGGATAAAAGAAAAGAGTAGGAGTGGAGAAGGTCAAATCTCAGAATGTAAAGAGGAATTTGAGTTTTGCACTGAAATTAAGTAGGTGACTTGGAAGTGAGGAATGTGTCAGGTCTATTGGCTTTTCCAATAAGCTGATTGTGTTGGGTACAGATATCACATTGTTCTCCAGATACAGATTACATATGCATCATAAAAGAAAATTCTGAGACACTTAATAGTCCAGTATGAAGAGTAGATTCCACTGGTTACTTTTGCTTTGGGAAAGCATGGACCAGTTATTTTGCCTGTGTGTACAATGAATGGACATTTTCAGGCCTTCTCATAATTCCCCTACCATGGCAAACCTGGTATAACAGGTTTTCGTATGAGAAATTGTTATTCTGTGGAAAGTTTCTCACTTCAAACTTGTCCAAAACAGCCCAAATGGGGAAGTTGATCCCTAAGCTCTTGCTGTCCATCTTGTTGGCTGAAATCATGTTGCCTCAAGCTAGAGAAGAAGATTCAAACATATTTTTCCTACTTGTTTTTCAAGCAGAACACAGGGCCTCAGATGCAGAGCCTAAGGGAAGAGTTTCAGAACTCTCAATTGCAGTGGAGGAAGTTTCAAGAAGAACTTGGGGTCATAAGTGTGACAGC